>NW_027187358.1:21314398-21373966 GCF_028583685.1 Petaurus breviceps papuanus
GTTCTGAAGACTATGAGCAAGTTTGTGTGAGTGGTTGTGTTGCCCCTCTGCCCCCCCCCCCCCTTTTAGGAGTGATACAGAAAACAAGGGAAGAAAAAACAGGATGGTGATAAAGGATTTAAGAGCATCTATTAGACACTTCCTCCCCGGGGTAGCTTGTGTGTGAATTCAGCCAAAGTAGCGACCGTGGTCAGTCAGGTCCAGGCGCTGTCCTCCACAGTCGGAGAAGGGCCTCCTAGCTTCAGATGTGCGGGGCAGGGCATCTTCTGCCGGCGCCAGAGACCCCAGCCCAGGCCAAGGGAATCACGTGGCCGAGCGGAGGCAGGTCCAGGACCTCAGCCCTCTGCAAAGAGCGGGGTTTTCCTGGCAATGCCGAATTCGGGCGAGTTCAGGATTCCCCGTATCCGGGGTCTTTTTCTAGCAACCTCGAGTTGTAGATTAAGCGAGAATTTACTTGGTGGGTTTTGTTTTTTATATACACCTGTGGTGTGGCCGGCACTGCGTGTAACAAATGGGCGCAGGGAGGGGTGTCACTTGAGACGGGCCTCCAGGACAAAGGAGGCAGTGGTGAGCAGGGACAGCATTCCACCTCAACGATGATAATTTGTACAAAGGCCCGGAGGTGGGAGGTGGAGCCTCCCGCACGAGCAGCACCGAAAAGGCCAGTTTGTCTAGAACGAAGCACAACCAGACTGGGAAGAGCGGCTTTGGGGAGCCACATTTTGATAAGTGACAAATGCATTGGAGCGACTGCAGCGAGAAGCGAGGCGAATGGGGGTGCTCCTGCAGCTTTGGGCGGGAAGCCGCCCTGCCGGTCCGGCCCCGGCCCCGCTCCGCCCCCGCTCCGCCCCCTCCCCGGCCCTCCCCTGGCCCCGGCCCCGTTCCGTCCCGGCAGCCACGGCGGCAGGCGCCATGGCCCGGCCGGAGCTCCGTGCGGCCCTGGAGGCGCAGCTCCGCGACCTGGCCATCCCTACTGTGAGCGTGGATCACCCCGAGGTGAGGCCCCCCACGGCGCCGGCGGCGGGAGCAGACACGAGCTTGGGGCGAGCCCTCGTGTGCCAGCGGGGAGGGAGGGGAACTGCTCCTGCAGAGGTGCTTCTATTGCTTGATTCACAAATTTAGGGTGGCTTTTACTCAATTTTTTGGAATCGTGGAGGAAATAAGTCCGAGGGACGCCTTCAGCATTACTTTTTATGGATTGTTGTTCAGTCGTTTTTCAGTCGGGTCCGACTCCCCGTGACCCCATGTGGGGTTTTCTTGGCAAAGATATCATAATTTTACTATTTCCTTCTCCGGCTCATTTGACAGATGAGGAAACGGAGGCAGACAGGGTTAAGTGACTTGCCCAGGGTCGCACAGCTAGTGTCGGAGGCCCTGTTCGAAGTCAGGTCTTCCTGACTCCGGGCGAGCTTTATCCACTGCGCCATCTGGCGGCCCTTTTTTATGAACTGGACAGGACCAGAAAAAGAAAGGGGGGGCCTCTGCCAGTGTCAAGGCCTTCACTAAGTGGAGGAAGGTTCATAATCCGACAATAAGCCGGATTCTTAAGAGCCCCGCGGGCCGCGGATAGCCGAAGGGCCGTGTCCGCAGCATCCATTGAAGGGCACTGTGCTGGGTGCTGGGGGAAAGTCGAGACTGGGCCCCTGCCTGCTGGGCTGTCACGGCACCCGCGTGTGGGCAAGGTCCACGTCTGCCAGAGTTGTGGTCATGGGCTGTTGAAGTTGTCCAGGCCCTGAAGATGCTAAGCCGAGGGCGGCATACACAATACACATGCGCCTACACAAGACAGGGCACGTGAGAGCTAGAGAGCAAATGACCCACGGCAGGTTAGGCAGTGGGGAGGAGGGCAGAATATGCCCGTTTGGACTAGGGAAGCATGAAATTCATAGCGTGGACGATTCCTGTCATTGATCATTTTTGCACAGTAAGTAGAATGTCTATTTTTACCAAGTATGATCTTCTGATCATGTGATTATTTTATAGGTATTTACAGTTGAAGAAATGATGCCTCATATCCAACACTTGAAAGGGGCACACAGTAAGAACCTGTTTCTTAAAGACAAAAGGAAGAAGAGTTATTGGCTGGTAACAGTCCTTCATGATAGGAAGATTAACTTGAATGATCTGGCCAAGCAACTTGGTGTTGGAAGTGGCAATCTGAGGTTTGCTGATGAAATGTCTATGCTCGAAAAACTAAACGTTGGCCAGGGCTGTGCCACACCTCTGGCTCTCTTCTGTGACCAAGGAGATGTGAAGTTTGTTCTGGACTCTGCTTTTCTGGAAGGTGGATATGAAAAGGTATACTTCCACCCAATGACAAACACAGCGACAATGGGCTTGAGCCCTGATGACTTTCTCACCTTTGTGAAGAAGACTGGGCATGATCCTATAATATTAAAATTTGATTAAAGTAATGGGCCAGCAAGTTTGAATAAAATGTAACTTTGGAAACTGTCAAGAATGCTTAAACTTCCTTTGTTTAAAATTTAGAAAAAGTGTTGAAAAATGAGTGGTATCCTTAGCCCCAATCATAAGAATCTTTCTGTTTTTATAGAATTTTTAACAAGTTCATTCGAGACAAAGGAACTTGAGAAGAAAACCCTTTGTTTTAAACTGTTGGCATCACAAAATCCCAGAGTTGGGAGGTCATCTGCATTTATTCATCAACATTTACTAAGCACTTCCTACATACAAGGCCCTCAGCTAAGGAACAGATATAAAGGATCCCCAAGGAACTTTAGTTCTGTTTGGGGGCGAACACTCATACATACATAAGTATAATAACTAGGTAGCATGTGATAAGGGCAAGACCTGAAGTACTCCAGGGAAAATTTAACGAGACAATAGTTGTAGCTACAAGAGATCAGAGAGAGTACAAAAAAATGTGGCACCTGAGCTGAATGCTGGGCAATGAAGATGCTGAAAGGTAGCATCTTCTAACAAAGGTGAGTTCAGGATATAACTAAAAATAAGCTTTGCCTGGAACAGAGTACGTGAAGTAAAATAATGTTAGGTAAGACAAGAGAGGCACACTCTAACCAGCTAATGGAGTACTTTAAATGCTAGGCCAAGGCTTGAGTAGTCAGGAAGGCATAATAAAAACTATTTAATTATAAGAGCTGTTAGAACAGGTTGTCCAACCCATACCTGTATAAGACCACCCCTTTGTGGCCAAGTGCTATGATTAGAGTTAGGAGAGACCTCACTTTAAAAAGCCTCTTCAAAACTTGTAAGAGTAGAGGGGTAGGGAGTTAACACAGACACTTCTCTAAGCCTCAATTTCCTCAAAATAAGGGGTTAATAGCTTTGGTACCTACTTCATAGGCTTCTTGTGAAAATGAAAAAAATGTAAATGTTCATTGTCAGGCTATCATGCCTGACATGTGATCATCCAGCATCTGCTGGGTGGTGCAGTGGGTAAAGCACTAGGCCTGGAGTCAGGAAGGCCTAAATTAAAATCCAGCTTACTAGTTGTTTGAACGAAGTCAAGTCACTTCATGTGTATGCCTCGATTTCCTCAACTGTAAAATGAGGATAATAGCAATCCCTTGTTTTGAGGATCAAATGAGATAATTTTTGCAAAGTGTTTAGCACAGTACCTTGCACATCAGAGATGTTGTATAAATGCTTATCCCCTTCTCTCCTTGAAAATCTGCCAAAAATTTGAACCCAATTACCCTCAAAAGCAATCCATTTCACTTTTAGATAGCTCTGTTAGGAAGTTTTCTATCAAGCCTAAATTTGTGTCTACAAATTTAGCTTTGGCAGTGGGGTTCAGGGGTGTGGTTAAGAAAAGCAGAACAAATCGAATCCTTTCTATAGCCCTTAAAGATACTTGAAGACATCTAAGAATTACAAAATTTCAGAGTATGTTTGCCCTAAATCTTCTCTAAACAATCACAGATTCCTGCAATCAGTTTCTCATCTAGCATCCTGTCCTTTCCTAAAATCCAGGACAGACCCCCTTTGAATATAACTTCTCATTCTTGAAAAGACTGCTCCCCAGTTTTCTTTTTTATGTTAATATCACTTATAAAATAAACTGCACTTGGATTTTTTCATCTTTTAAAAAACCCACTGTATACCATCCTCCCAGCCTGTGTCCCACAGTAAAAAATAGCAAAGCAAAAATTCATAGTGTTTATATCATATTTTAATGTTAGTATACTAACTTACTTGATTACCTTATCAGACTATAGTACTAAAACTAAAGCCAGAAAAAAACCATTAAATTTTGGAGGATGAGGGTAGAGGAAAACTTAACAAAAGTATTTGTTGAACAAAAAAAGTATTATTACTGTGTGCCTATGCACTGTGCCAAGCTCTAGGGATACAAATATTTAAAAATAGTCCCTTGTCCTCCAGAAACATCCATCCTCATATTAGATAGCACATATACAGTAATGGTGACCAGGAAAGGGAATTTTGTTCTTTGAAGTGGAGGAAGAGATGGTATGATGTTTGATGGTTTTTCTTCTGATGAGCGGTGGAGGAGAGATGGTATAATGGACTAGTCAGATAAATGGCTTGGATGGGACATAATTGGATGGGATCTGGTATCTTGATCCAGGAGTAGAGAGAGTCTTCTAAATGGGCTAATCTTGAATATATACCTAGTCCCCAATCCTATTCCCTAGGTTTGGGACCTATAGCTGAACTCCAAAGATAAACAGATTCATTTCCCCTGAACCAGGGTCTCTGGAGTCTGAAGAACCTGTGGTAGGGTTCCAGGAGTTTGCTCTGATGTGGAAGATACTGTTCCAGGTAGAGAGATATAGGTCAGTGGGGAAAACATTGCCTTTTATTTTCCTATAAAAATGAGTTTCCTAGCCTTCTGGCCCAGACGGCTACCTGAATAAAGGCAAACTGCCCTGGTTTCACATACTTCTATTCCAGCAAAAATACTAAATTAGTGCCATACCAAATAACAATTGAGAAAGAGAAAACTACAGTAAGCAATTTCTTCCATTCCAGAATTGTGTACTAAACCAAGCCAGAATTTCATGGGCAATAGGAAAGGGGGCAAAGCTAGTGCTGATGCAGGCAAACGACTAGCAGCTTTCCAGTGCAGAAATATATGTACCTTGGAGGGCTCTTTGTCCAGAGGCAGGTCAAGGTAGTCAGAAAGGTGGGTGGAGACCCTGGAAGCCCTAGGGTCCGCAGGGCTGCACTTTAAGGTCCCTTTGTCCTGATCCTGAGATGCCGCGGGAAGGCCCTGAAGATTCAGCACTCTGAACTTCAAAGATCAAAGCAGGGTTTGATCCCAGGAACCAACTACCCCTCCCAGTAGTTTAGCAGAGGATGGAAATTAAGAGTCCTGGCAGTTCAAGAACTAAAGCTGGAGAGATGAGTAAATCAAAGAAAATATCTACTAAAAAACATTAAGGACTCCATAAGATAGCAAGAAATATTGAAATACCAAAAGATGGAAAAAATAGAAGGAAATTTAAGATATCTGATATAAAAAGTAACTGACCTAAAATAGGTTAAGGAAAGACAATCTCAAAATTATTGGACTTTCTGAAAAACCATGATTTTTTAGACTAGAGTTCTTTAAAAAAAAAAAAAGTGAAGATAGAACCCACTGGACCATCTGCTCTAACAAGCTCCAAAAGCAAGAGTGAGGTATGGTACAGCTAAAACCCACAGCTCCCACATAAAAAAAAAAAAAAACGCAATTAAAAAACCCTACAAGTATCCAGAAAGGAGTAGTTCAAGTACCAAGTAATCAGCCAGATTCCCACAGTGTATAACAGCTATGATTATAAATGAGAGAACTTGGAATCCAATATTCTCAGAAGGCAAAAGATAGATAATATCATGCAAAGTTGAGTGTCATACTACAGATTCTTTTTTTTTTTTTGCTTTTTGGAGGAGGGAAAGTAGGGCAGTTGGGGTTAAGTGACTTGACCAAGGTCACATGGCTCGTTTTTTTGTGTTAAGTGTCTGAGGCTGGATTTGAACTTAGGTCCTCCTGACTCCAGGGCCGCTGTTCTATTCACTGGGACACCTAGCTGGCCCCATCCTACAAGATTCTTTAATGGAACAGAAAACTTTCAAACATTTCTGATAAAAAGACCAGAATTATGTAGGGACTTTCAAATATGAACATGGGTCCAGAGAAACATAAAAATTATTTTAACAATGGAGGGGACTAAATGATGCTGTAGTGCCAACATTCTAATACAGGAAGAAGAAACAAGTGTTGTTCCATCAAAATCTTAATGTCTTCAAAGGGTATTGAGTAAATTAAATAAAAAAAAAAACCAGCAGACCTGAGGATGGATTAGCTTTCTTCTAGAGGTTAGTCAATGTTGCAGGCATTGTACAAAGCCCTGGGGATAAAAAAAAAAAAAGGCAAAAGATAATCCTTGCCTTTGAGGAGCTCACAGTCTAAAGGGAGAAGATAACCAATGCATACAAACAAGCTACAGGATAAATAGAAAATAATGAGCAGTGGGAAGGCACTAGAATTAAGAGGTGTTTGGAAAGGCTTCCTGTAGAAAACAGAATTAAGATCTGAATGAAGTCTGGAAAGCTTTGACCAGGATGTTGAGATGAAGAGAAAAAGTGTTCCAAAAATGGGGGACAGCCAGGAAAAAATGCTGGGAGTCAAGAGATGAAGTGTCTTGTTTGTAGAACAGTCTGGAAGCCAGTTTTGAAGGGCTCTGAATGATAAACAGATTTTGTTTGATCCTGGAGGTAATAGAAAGCCATTGGAATTTATTGAATAGGAGGGTGACTAAGTAGGACATGAATCTTAAAAGAAAATTACTTTGGTGGTTCTAAGAAAGGAAAAGAAAAGAGTGGCTAATAAGAGGAATACACACTAGTGTAAATGTGTAGGAAGAAAGGGGTAGAACTTGTTATTTTCCATAGATAGGGTATGTGACAAGAGACTTACATAGTGCTTACTATGTACCAGACATTGTACTAAACACTGTACAATTCTCTCTTCTGGACCTCACAACAACACTAGGAGGTAGGTGAAATTATTATCCCTATTATAAAATAGGAACAAGGAAGCAGGTACAGAAGTTAAGTGACTTGTCCAGGGTCACACAGCTAGTAGGTATCTGAGATTAGATTTGAACTCAAGTCTTCCTAATTCCAGGCCCACTGTTCCTCTCACTGAGCCACCTAACTGCCTCTCAATCAGTTTTAAAAGTAATGTATAGAATTAGTTTATATTTTCCTCCTTTTGTATTTAGCTGTATATGTAAAATGCTTTTTTGGATGTTTAAATGAAAAAAAAAATTTAGTTACCCAAAATGGTGTTCAGAGACCAAATAGAAAAATCTACTGATATTTTAAAACAATAGTATTATGGTTAATAATTCTATGAAAAAAAGGCCAAACCAAAGAGTAATGGTACAGATGAGCCAATCTTCTCTTAACACAGATTTTCCAACCATCATATCCCTCCCAAACATAAATTTAGAGAAGCCTAGAATTAAAACTGGAACATCAGATGTCTTCTAGTCCAATTCCAAATTATAACTTGCTTAAGTCAGTAAGTAGCAGAACAAGGATTCAAAGTGTAGACCTCTTGATTCCAAGTCTCTACACATTCTGCTACAATACTGGGTTAAGGATGGCTCCCTAAAGATGAATAAGTGTACCAAACTGTTTTCTTATACATAAATTAAGGATTTGAACACCAAGTACACATCCACATATTAGAACCAGTGGTCCTATGTCCATTTCCATCTGTCTGAATAACTGTACAACTGGCTTATTCCATCTCCAAATTGAATAACATAATATCTTTAACAGAGACTGAAAGCTGTACTCTCAGAGACTTGCTAGGATTTATTTTTGGTGTAAAAAGAAATCAGATATATGGAGCTGGCTTTTATCTGCAGTTTTTGATACTTGGGAATACAGAATATAGCTCTTCTGGTACCAGAAGCAAGATGAAGTTTTAATCTACTAAACTTGTTCAGAAGCAGTTTGAACTTGTAAATACACATTTACAAATCATTAACAGATCAAACTAGCACCTCTTTGTTGAAGAGTTTAAAGAACTAACTTGAAACTAGCTGTAAAGGAAGCTTGAAGATAGCTGATGTCACTTGATTTCTTATGACTCCTATTTAATCTTAACCTAAGTGACTGATGAAGAATTCAGGGAGAAGCAGGAAGATGATCTTAGATGTAGATAG
Organism: Petaurus breviceps papuanus; assembly: GCF_028583685.1. Taxonomy (NCBI): domain Eukaryota; kingdom Metazoa; phylum Chordata; class Mammalia; order Diprotodontia; family Petauridae; genus Petaurus; species Petaurus breviceps. The sequence goes on from NW_027187358.1 coordinate 21,322,564, forward strand.
GATTATTACTTCTTGAAATATGTAGTTCATGTTTTCTGGTTTTGCTATTAAATCATATTGTAAAATAAGGGGCCTCCTTGAGGGAACATTTAGCCACGAATATAAAATCTAGTCCCCCTTACAAAGGTATGTTAAGAGATGGACAGGCAAATATTTTCATCTGGGATTACTGGATGGGATCATTAATACAACTGATAGAGAGAACAAATAAGGAAATTAAGGAATAATGGTTTGGAAAAGTCTATTAGCCTGAATGTTGTCTTATTCAAATTGTGGAACACAGTAGCCACTCCTCAGACATCATCTTTCCTGTGGTGCTCCAGTCTATTTTCCTCTGAACTTTAGTAGGGAGAGGCAGTGTGGGCTATGGAGAGAGTTAGACTGAAAAATATGGTTTAAGTTCTACCTCTGACATACTACCTATGTGACTGCAAAAAAAAATCAATGAATCCCTTAGTGCCTCAGGCAACTCTAGCATTAAATTGAAAAACACCTGCTTATATGCACTGGCCTGAGGAATTTCCTCACCATTTGTACTTCACACCAAGGAAATCAAAGGACTGGTCCACACCCCTGCCAATTTGTAGTAAGGTAGGTTTTGGCTCACAGAATCCTAGAGAGATCATTGCAGTCTGAATGGGGCTGAATTATTACTTGCTGGTAGAATTACATTGTGTTGGATTTGGAGAGGACCCAGTCAAATCATTTAACCCCTTTAAGACTCAGTTCTTGTCACGTATATAAAATGTGAAGGTTATACATACTTTTATGCATAAAAGTATGTATAACTTTTAGCTGTAAATGATTTTAAGACTTTTAAAAAGCCTAATATATAAGCATATAAGAGGCTAGGGCAGCTAGGTGGTGCAGTGGATACAATGCTGGGTCTGAAGTCAGGAAGATTCCTCTTTCTGAGTTCAAATGTGTGACCCTGGGCAAGTCACTTAATCCTGCTGGTTTCCTCTTCTGTAAAATGAGCTGGAGAAGGACATGGCAAATCATTTCAGTATCTTTGCCAAGAAAACCCCAAATGGGGTCAAAAAGAGTTCAACTGAAAAAACAATCGAACATATTAGTCTGGAAAAATAATTTTATGAAACACCATTGATTAGATGGAGCACCTCCACAGGAAGATGATCTGTATAGTGAGGTGACTCAAAATCAGGCTATATGAACATTGCTTTAAGGACCTGGGTATTTAGGCTGAAGAAGAAAAGGACTTGGGTTACACAGGAACTTTTTAAGAATCTGAAAAGCTGTCATGTAGTTGATTAAGTTCGTTTTATTTGATGCCAGAGGGTAGAACCAGGAGCAACGGGTGGGAATTACAAAGAAACTTATGTAGACAAAGTATGACAATTAAGAGTTATGCAAAATTGGAATTCTTTATCTCTGATGACTTCTCAAATGGAGGCTGGATGACTTTGTTAGGGATATTGTAGAAAGAGGTTTGGTTTTAAGTTGGACTAAATGATTGCTAAGACCCCTTTCAAAAATGAGAACTGAATGATTTCATAAACTAGAGATAGTTGTTACTAACACAAGAAATTTTCAAAATCTTTCCTTAATCATGTTAAAAGCTATTGTTAGGTATTGAGGGATTTAAAATGACATTTTTATTGTGCCAAATTGCCACACATCTAAATTAATTTTAGTTGTTTTAATGATGATCACTAGTTATAAAAAAAATCACATATTTTGAGTCTATTTAGTCAATATAGGTAACAGAGAACTCCAAATTAACAATCAAATTTTAAAAGAATACTTAGGTCAAAAATGAAAATTTCAAGAAATGAGTATAAAGAAAAATAAGAAACAGAACAGCAGGATTGATTTCCGTAGTATTCAGGCATTATCAAATATCAGATTATTTACCATAACCCCAAATTACCAACAGTGGGTTTTAAAGGAAATATACAGAATGTGTATTATTTGATTTGGTATTTAATAACAATTATAAGTACAATGGCAGACATTTAAAAGAGAGCCCTTGATAAAGAAAAGACAATTTTAAATAAGAAAGTTTTGTTAAAGGTTGTTATAAGTGCCATTTTACCCATAAGCATTCCTTTTAAGGCATTTCCATTATTGTCAAACTATCTAAACATGTACAGAAAGGTTTACATTTGACAATGGGCTCCTTTTTTTGAAACTGCATTATTATTAGTTCCAAACAAAGATTAAAGAAAAGAAAAATACAATTTGGGATTAAATGTAGCCAGAAAAGAAACATCTTTTCATAAGAAGCAACATAAAAATCCTTAAATCATTTGTTACACATGCTCCCCAATGTATTTCCAGTTTTTTTTTTTTTTTTGCAACACATTTTTCACTCCTAACAAAGTATTAGCTAACAAAGTATGGGACATGAGAAGTGGCTGCAATTCAATAATGAGCATAGTAAATTTTAAAGAGGGTTTTACCATGTCCTGGTATGAAAGGTGCTACATATAAACCTGTTTTATTTAACTCTTTGGTAATTACCAACCCAAAAACTTGGACCCAAAACTTCCACATATGCCCCTAAGTGAAGCACTATCCAGTAGAATCTTCTGTGGTTACAAGAAATGAGATGATTACCCTAAGTATTGAATTATTTGTTTTTCTAGGGACAGAGCTGTTGATTCAGGTGAGACCAGAATAACAAGCAGGCTAGAGGGAAAAATGTCATTTCAGATTCCAGTAAAGCAGATTTGTAATTTGATTGAGAAAGATTGTATGTGACAAAAAGTGTTGTCTACCTAATAAGGTCAACTCTAGAAATCATTTTAGGGAAAAAATGGAAAATTTTTGTGGCTGTTATCTCCAATCACCTCCCCCTTTCTAAAGGGAACAACGAAGGCATCAAGTACAGTTAAAACTATTTAGGGATCATCTTGATATTTCCCCTTGGTTTCTTCTTTCCAGGCTACTTTTTTAGGTTAAACTCCCAGTCTACTTACTTAGAACAGTCCTATCTGGACTGCCCTTAAGTAACTCTTTCTACTTCTACGGCTGCACTATGAACCTTAAGTAAGAAATATCCCTTTCTAAGACTATTAATGTTTGCAGGAAGGTCAACCTATGATTACCAGACCCCTTTGTTGGGCCACCTCCAACTTATCACATGGCAAATTTCAGGGATGGCCCCAGGACATGTGCTATTTGCCAAGCAGATGAAATTCAATAGAAACCTAAGTCTCTTTTAATCGAATGTATTTAACTAAAAAAATTTTTTTACTTTTATTTTCAAATTTATTACTTGTAATAAAATTTATATGTTTGTTACATGTAAGTTTCTTTAGACTGGGGTGCAACCCACTGGTCATTTAATCTTTTAGTCTAAGAAGTCATTAAATATTTTGGTCACCGAATGATATAAAAAACAATGTTTGGAAAGCCCATAGAATAGATTTGAAACATGTCTCCTGTCCAGTTTCATGTTTTAGAACAATTCTTTATGTTCACATAGCACCTTTCATCCAAGGGCATCAGAGCTGTTTTAACTTTACAATATCATATGGTAGCAAATAAGTTTGTTTTAGGAATGGAAAAATCAAAACCAAGTAAAAGTGGCATTAAGGATAGACCCAAGTTACCCTATTTTCTGATTAAAAAATCATGCTGTCTCTTTATATTGGAGTGGGTTTCTCTGAGAGTAAACCATATGTAAGTACAATATTATTAGTGGAAGTCACACAACAAAAAGAGACTTTTTCTATGACTACTAAATTATCAATGAAACAAAAAGTTTATAAACCACATACAGAAATACATCAAATATGGAAATATCTCAAAAATGTCTTTGTAGCTGGTACTGAGAGCCTAAGAAGTAAACTAACATTAAAAAAAATATTTCCCATTTCAAACTTGTATGAATGTTAAGAAACTCTCTATAAATGTAGACTTGAGGATGAATAATCAATTCCCATTAATAGGCATTTTCATTTCTGTATTAAGAAAATAAAACTGATATTAATATAAAATGGGAATTACTACAAAGTCTACATATATTTCCCTGGGTTAACTAAATTTATTCTTTTGTGCTTCTTGCAGATGTTTTGGGTAACAAATGCATACAAATATTTCAAAAGTACCAATAATAGTTATCAATTTTAATGTAAGGTTACAAAGGACAAAAAAGTCTTATTAATAAATGATTCTCAATAATTAAATGAGTTCCTGGCAAAATGCAGATTGTATGAAATTATTTACATTACTTTTGCCATAAGAAAACCTCTTAAGCAATAGTCAGCTCTCATGTAAAAAGAACAAAAACCAAAAAACCTCAATATCAAACAAGGAAAGAAAATGAGTTTAAATATTTAGAGTAAGACAGCTTTATCCTGGGAATGCCATTTGCTGGGGGCAGTAAGGGTATGGGAGAAGAGGAAGGGAAACCACCTTAAAAGTTCCAGAAAATCACTCATTAACTGGCTTACATCCACATCCACGTATGTTTGATTAGTGTTCCTTAATGATGAATGGTGAACATGGAAAGCATACAAATTTCAATGCTAATTTTTAATCACTCCTATTTTATTATAGAGTTCTCAGACATGTCTTCTCATAAATTCAATTTTTCTTGTAGTATGCACCAAAATAATTGGAAGGGTTTTTAAAAGAGTAACATCATGCAGTCTGCCAACCAAAAATAGGCAGTGACATGCCAATTTTTTTTTGTACCTGGATATATAGTACAAACCACAAAATACAATAGCATTAATTCAAATTCACAGAACTAAATATAAATGGCTAGATTTGGGCTAATTAGCAGAAGCATTAAGCAATCAATGGCTAAACTCATGAACAAATGATGAAAGTAGATTGTTCTTGGAGTAATTCTTGAAACAATAAAACACTTGGTTCTCAGGGAGAGGAGAACTGTCCTTTATTCAGTAGATCTTAACAGTTCAAAGTGCTATAAGTCCTAAGACCTTCTAAAAATTTTGGCAGTTGATTCCGGTAGTGCTCCTTGATTCAAGGAAGGAAGAAAGGAAGGTTTGCATTTCTTGCCTGCTCTACTCACGAAGGATTGTTAAAAGTTCCCTTAAAGTTTTTTGTTTGTTTGTTTTAAATGACTTCTACAGTTGGCTGTCTTGTTACTTCAGAAAAAAGGCTTCATACTGAGATACTGAAGGACACTTTCTCTCTCTGTTTAGTTAAAAGGTAGAAAGAAGAAAGAAAATATGAGAAAAGCTTAAAGGTTTCAAAAGATCTAAAATACAGAATAGGTACTGAAGAACTAGCAGCATGCACCAGATAAATTTTAATAGAGATAAGAAAGTGACAGAATGCCAGATATAATTTTTCCTAGAAGAGCTTAAAAATATCAAACCTTCAAAATATATACTACTTTACCAAAATTACCAATCTGTTCTTCCAATAATTATACTGTCTTTGAAAACAATTTTACCTCTCTGGTCGAAAGAAAAAGGCACTCAATTACAACTTCTTAGATACAGATGTTTTTAAATTTTCAGAAACTGATTTTTAAAAAATATCAATTTGACAATTCTAGAAAATTATTAAATAGCAAGACTAAATTTATGCAAAGAAAATGTTATTTTGCAGACCATTTTCCCTTTCCTCCCCTGTCTCCATCCAAACAAGTACTTTTAAGGAAGGCTTTTTTTTGCTCCCTGCCCAGGTGGGCAAAACAAATGATAGAAATATAATATGACTTTAATAGTAAAGAAAGAAAACCAATTAATTAAGCAAGCAATATTTACATCTGTTAATGCAATGTGCACTTACTCTCTTAATGCTGTTAGTTTTTTTTTTTTAAATAAATGAGACTAATCTCATTTATATTTTGGGCAGGAAACTCACCACTTGGCCCACATCTCATCTAGTGGGGGTAATAGAATTAGGAGCTTTGTTGCTCCCTAGACCTGCTTTTTGAATTCCTGCTTTCTTGTATAGTGTCCACATCTGCAGGAAAAAAGCATTTCATGTTATTTAATTAGCCAAGGATTAAAACATATCACAATTCATGGAAATGATAAACGAAAAAATAATCCCACTGAATAGGGAAAAGAAAAAAATGTATATAACTGCCTGGAGCTTTTTTTTTTTTTGGCTGTGTTCATCTGAATTAAGAGTTTTTTAATTGAAAAAGGATATAATTAATACCAAATAAAATTTATATTTTCAGCTTTTTAATGTCTAGTAGGTTTAAGTATTACATTTATTCACTTGAATGGTTGTGTTGTTTGTAAAGCAGAAAATAATTCTTGCATGCAATAGATAAAACATGCACAATGCAATATTTTTATTCTTTACTAATAAAAATAGGATTTCAAGAAAACTTTATAAGGGAAAAAGTCTATTTGCTCATAGAGAAAAACATCTAAAATCTGCCTTGGACCAAGAATGTTTACTACAATGAATGTAAGATCCTAAAAGGCTTGTGGAAATGATTCCTTGGAATCTGGGCCTGAAATGTTTCAGGTGCATTAGTTTTCTCATCTGTAGAATGAAGAGGTGGAATGCAATTGTTCTGTAAGACAGAAAAAGAGGTACAAAATTAATAATATTTTGGGGCAAGCTTTTGATTGCCTTTAACAGGAGCTGATGGTCTCTGAGGGAAGTTTTGTCTTCAATTCCCAATTATTTCAAAAGACTGACAGATGACATTGCTATTAATTATATATATTTGTTTTGAATGTATATTCTGAGAATAGTACATATATACACACATATGCAAAATATCTATAACTATGTAAAAATAGTTCTTCAGAGATCTAAATGTGAGAAGTAAAATCTTCTTTTAGATAAACTTCTAAATTTTCTTATTTATTTATTTGGGGGGGGGGGAGGCAATTGGGGTTAAGTGACTTGCCCAAGGTCACACGGCTAGTTTTTTGTGTTAAGTGTCTGAGGCCACATTTGAACTCAGGTCCTCCTGACTCCAAGGTCGTTGCTCTATTCACTTCACCACCTAGCCGCTCCTAAACTTAAATTTTCTTGGTGGTTAAATATAATGCAATAATCCAGGAGGGCTCTCATAATTCAAACCTGAGTAGGCTAATAAAGCCCTCCTTGAAAAGATGAATATTTAAATATTGGTACAGGACAATATCTGAAGTGCCATTACTTTTTAAAATGGACTACTGTGTATATTTTTGATGCTATTACTTTTGAAATAGGACATTAAAGGAATAAACTAGGCTAGTAAGTGAATGCAAATGAATAAAGTAAGTCAGATTTAGCTATTTATAGAGATGTTGATTTCTTAAAAGTTTAATCTGCCAATGGATTAATTATTAATATAGCATATTTTTTGTGTTTTAAGTTAATGTCTTTAAAACCTTTTAAGGTAAAGATTCTGAGTAGACTCATAACTAAAATAATATCAATTATGATAAAGCTACAAAAATGGACATAGAGCATGTTTTTCATAAATTTAGAGACATCGAAATCTATACAAGCATATTGTTTCTACAAGTTACATGGCTTGAACCTACTTTTTAGATTATAGTACTAATAGCAATGAACACTGAAAATACTGAGATCATGTTATACAAGTCGCAAGGAAAAATATTTCTCATGTTGAAAATGTGTTTTGGAAGAAGGATAAGATATGAGATGTATTAATTATTCCTCTATATTACATCTGCAGCAAGAGACTTTAGGGATAACTAACTATGAAACATAAAGGAGTCTAAAAAACATGAGTGGGAATAGTCTAGCCCTTTCAAATATTGTCCTATTGAGTACAGAAAGACTAATATCTAAAACATACTTTATCAAGCAAAGGATCTTTAGAATTTCTGTTTTTCATTTAATTTTCTCTGATAATTTTCCACCATTTAAAAAGTCTCACTTCAAGACTTTTTTTTTTCTTCTGGGCACCAGATTAAACTGCTTTTGACCATAATCAAGTAGAATAATTAAGATGCAGATCAGAAGTCCAACTTGCTTTCTGGAAGGAACTGGATCAAAGTTGCAATTTTACAATTTTAATAACTTGGCATAGTTCCCACATATACAAAAAGAGTTTAAACCTCCTCCCCCCACAAAAAAAAAAAGAAAGAAGGGGCAGCTGGTGGCACAGCAAATGGAACACTGGCCCAGGAGTCAGCAGGACCTGAGTTAAAATTTGGCCTCAGACACTTGACACACTAGCTGTGTGACTGTGGGCAAGTCACTTAACCCCAATTGCCTTGCCTCCTTTCCTCCAAAAAAAAAAGTTATGCCATTACTTTTCAAAATGGCAAAAAAAATTGGAAAACAGCTCATCAACTGGGAAATGTCTATACAAACTGTGTTATTTGAGTGTAATGAGGTATTACTGTGCCCAAGAAAGAGTGAATATGCAGAACTGGGAAAGTTTATCTCACATGATGAGTGAAATAAATAGAGACAAAGGGAACAATTTAAAATATAACCACAATAATGTAAAAGAAAACAATACTGAAAGATATGAATGACCAAATTTGACTTCGGAGGAAGTCTAATAAAGAGGTGGTAGACTACAGATGTGGATAGAGGCATACATAGTGTGTCAGATATGACCAAAACTATTGATTTGTGGGGGTTTTTTAACGCTTACATCTTTGTTATAAGAGAGCTTTCTATTCTGTGTGAGAGAAGTTACTGGGAAGTGACAGACATATTGAAAAAAACAATAAAACATTTATCTATTAAAAAAGCAAGAGATCAAACTGGCTCTACTTTCAAAGACATGCTATACCTGAGTTATTGGACTTAACAAGTAATTTTCTCAAACTCTTTCTACTAAAAAAAAATCCCCACAAAAAACTTGTAAGCATATACTTAAATATAAGAAATCATACTGTGTACAAAGAAGGTAATTTTAAAAACTCTGAATTATAATTTTAGAGATTTAAAGATAAATATTGAAAATTTTTTCAAAATGTTTTTACTAACAATTATTTTATTTCAAATAGTGATCATAGAGCTATAAGCTCTAAAGACTTATCTTCCATTTTCTCATTTAGATCCTTTTTAATATTAGTAAAAATAAGAATTCCACCACAATATTATGACTGTTTATTATCATCATACTAAAAAAGTAAAGAAAGTTATTGTACTATTTAATTCTATGGAAAAATTCATCTTAAGTAGAAATAATAGTAATTGAGCAATTCTACACACCAGAGAGGACTGAAAGAGTATGAAAAGAATTAAGGAAAAAGTTCCTAGTTACAATTAATTTTATTGAGCACTCAAAAAACTCATTCATGTTTGAGTGTTAACAATGCCTTACATTTGAACAATGTTTATAAATATGGATCCTGTTTCATATTGGCAATGCAAACTAGTTGTCTGAATTAACTATAATTTGCACAAAAAGCAAAATGACAAGACAAATACCTTAAATAACTAGTAAAAGACTTGGAAATCTCCCTACATGTTTTTCTCATTAGTACTGTACATGTGCAAGATGAAATCTGTATATTCTACAATAAAAGAGAAAATGAATCTTCTGACTTAGTTGTATAAAGTGTATATAGATAATGCAACAAAAAAGAACACAATTTAGAAGCAATTTCTTTTGCTGAAATTTAGTTCAGAGGTTCCTTCCTCATAGCATGGCATGCAATTTCTTTAACATGCTCTAGGTAAAACAAAGGTAACAAAATATTTTTGTCATATAACAAACAAAAATATGAAACATTAAGCTCGGATTGTTAAGGCTAGCAAAGGCATGCAAAAATATACAGTGCAATTAATATTTCATGCAAGCTTTGGTGTAGTTACAATTTTACATTCATACACATGCTGAGCACGATACCACCATTCAAAAATAAAACGTAAACCTAACCACATAAGGCTTTTCAGTAGAAAGCTTCCTAAATTAGGTAACATCACACAAAGCACATGAGATAACATACACTTCAAATTTTGTGTTTTTTTATCATACACAACCATATTCATACCAAACAGTTTGATTATCTTCAGAGAATAATAATGGGGGTTCTGTCTCACCAGGATTTAGACATGAAAGAGTAGTAATTTCACTGCTATTTAGAGAAGACTGTGGGTTACTATTAACAGACTTCTGGTTCTCAGAAGGCTGTTCATTATCTTTCTGTACAGCTTTAAGTGATGAGATAAATGTGTGATCATTAGTTTGGATGGCTGGTCTTTGGGGCAACCCACTTATGTTACTAACTAATTCTGTATTCAGGGATAAAAATGGCTGGGCTATATGAGTAATAGAAAAGGGTCCTATACTTTCACTAGCTGATATTCCCACCGTATTACTACATACATTAATGGTTGCAAAGTTTTTGTCATGAAAATTTGACCTTTCAATTCTTGAATTCCTAGTCTGAGTAGAGGTAGACACAATATAGGTTGAATGCATAGCTGTAATTAAATCACTTTGTGAATGGGAATCTATGGTATTTGTGGAACTGTGAACTAAATCAGGGGGCTGTTGGTGTACATAGTACTCACTAGATGTTGATGGGATGTTATCAGCTGTAGCTGGTGATGGATCAATTGACACAGGCTGTCTACTGTCCTTGGACAAAAAGTCATGAATGCTTGTCCTTCGTGTAGTCCCCTCAGCTGTAGAGATCACACTGCTTGCACGAGGTAAAGTAGCATAAGGGTTACTATCTTTTGATTGTCGTTGTGATATAAAGGTTTCTTTTACTAACTTGACCTTTCCTTGAGAGCTTGATGTAGATTTTCCTGGAGAACTAATGAAGTAAGAATCTTCAGTCTTTTGAGGACTAGGCCTGACAAACTGTTCAGCCTTAGTTGACCGTCCATCAGAGAAGTCAGCTGTGGTTTTTCCACTTATTGACCTAACAAGACCACAGCTAACTGCCTTTTCTCTTCCCATAAAGTCAGGAGAGACAGATAAACTTTTCATTACTTCATCTAAAAGGTTTTCTTGGCTTGAAGACTTCATCTGTAATAATATAACAACAATAAAATTAACACAGATCAATGATTAACCATATACTACTTTTTTGACATATTACTGCATTTAATTACAAAGCAATATTTTCATTGACGTTTTTAGGGTAAATTTTTATTTATATATAAATGCAAAGTGTGTGGGTGTTTTAAGTTTTGTATTTAATGTAAAGAGCAGAGGACTAAAAGGCAGTGACCTATGTTTTTAAGACCTAACTTTGCTACTAGTCTCTGATACTAACTGCTGCCTATGGGCAAATCACTTCACCTATCTAAACCTCATTTTCTGTGTCTGTAAAATGGGAACAATGATATGAGTATTATGTATATCACAAAGTTGTTGCAAGGAAAGTTCTTAAAAGAGTTAAGCAATCTATAAATATATGAATTATTAATATGAATGTATTTGTACAGCTTTCTATGAAAATGAGACACCTTGCTTTTGGTACATCTATAGTAAATGGCAACAGCTAGAATAGCATTATTATAAGACAAGCTTACAAAACTTAGGATTAGAGCTCAATGTTGTTCTCAAAATGTGTTTAAAAAAAGAATTTTTACATTACACGATACCCCAGATGTGATCTAATAAATCTGACTGGAATTAACATAAAATTTGAATATGAGAATTAATAAGGTCTTATGGTAGAAATGTTTGAAAAAATAACTTTAACACTGGCTCAATATAGCTGAAAAATATTCAGAATTATTGCTGTATCAATATAGATTTGCTGGAAAACTAGACACATATATTCCTTTCTCCAAATTTGCACATTCTCAGACAAGATGAACCTCTTTTCCCATGGCCTTGATTTGATGAAGAATATTCTTGTAGAAGCATTAAGCTTACTTTATTAATCTGCCTTTGGGAAGAGGTTTAAAGATGCTATGTTTTATGAGTGCATATTGCTACTTGTATGGTTACTTAATCCCTAGTATGGTTGGATAGCATGAACACAGAATGAAGTGCCACATCACAAAACTGCCTTCTGGAAATCCTGTTCTGGATGTCAAATGGGAATCTTAAACTAAACATATCCAAAATGAAATTATCTTTTCCAAAAAGAGTTTATCTTTTCTTACCAAATCTACCCCTCACATCCCAACTTCTTTTCTCCATTTTTATTAAAGGCACCTCTCCTTCTAGGGTTATGATTTCAAAGTTATCCTTTACTGTTTCCAACCCTCCATATCTAATCATTTGCAAATGGCTTTCAATTCTAGGTCTACAACATCTCTTCAATCAGTCTCCTCTCCTTTTATAAAACTATCACTCCAGTTAAACCCTCACTAAGTCTCACCTGGACTACTGTAATAGCCTCCTAAATGACCTGTGTTCCTCTAGTCTCACCCTCTTCATTCCTTCCATAAGGTGGCCAATTTTTATATTCCTAAAGCACAGGTCTAGCCATGTCACTCCCTTGTTCCCTATTATAAAATACAAAATCTTCTGTCAAGAAGGCAAATCTTGCCTCTTATACACACAAGCCACTAAAGCCTTAGTACCTTCAACTTACAACTTACAGAGGAGCTGCCAATATGTCACTTATAAACTTCATTGATCATTTCATCCAAATGAAATTATCCAGCCAAGCTTTATTAGCCTTATTAAAAGATGGTAGTTAATTGCTTCTGCTTTCATTCCAGTTTTGTCACTACTTGCCATCATCATGTAACCTCAGGTACACCAATATATAATAGGCAATATGATGCCTAAACATGTCTTATATTGACATCTTTTGCATTAATGAGGTTCATACACATCTGCATAAACTATTTTTGTTCATATCTACACCCTCCTCACAAAAAGGTTTACATACATATACACACATGAACACGCAAATATGTAATATATACACGTACATAGAAATGGCTGTGAAATTCCGAAAACTCCTTCCCACCACTCAACTAGAAAACTAAATAGAAAATCTTCAATTATAAAAATAGCTGTGCCTCTTCAAAAGTAAGTTGTTGTTTTTTCCTATAACAGCATAATAAAACTGTTAACATCCTTAAAAATCGTTTCTTTGTACCTTACCTGTATTGAGGTAAGCTTGTTGCTTTCTTCTAAAAACTGCTGTAGAGTAACCACTTCACTCCCAGGGGAACCAGTTTTCATCTTGTGATGTGCTCGGCTATCTAGTGTTTCAGGAATTTTATGCTGGAGCACAGGACTTGATCTGGTATATCGTTTCAAGTACTGGATTGGACTGCTGCTACTACTGGACCATGCCTCATGTTCTTGAAGTAGGCTAAATTCTCCACTGCTGTGGCTTTGTGGTCTGCTTTGACTATTAACTGCACCTGCTTTTAGAGCAAATTGTATTAAAAGTTCTTTAACAGAAATAGGACAGAAATCATTCAAATATTATTTATTTGTCTGGGTTCTCATTTTAACTATAGCTATACTTTACCCTAAAATTTTATTTCATAAATGGTTCTGAAAACATGCCACCAACATTTTAAAGATATCAATTAGCCTGCAGTTTTGTTATTTTAATAAAAATGGTTTACACAAATAATTTTAAAATACTTCATAATTTAGCCCACAAAGGAAAAATTCTAAGCTTTAGTATTTATGAATAAGTCACAGAAAAAAACATTCAGTAAAGAATTATTATGTGCAAAGCACTTATGGGGATACAAATAGAAAAGTAGGAAAAAAGTACTTAAAATGTTCTGAAGAATATTAGAAGCCAATTCTAATTGCTGACAATTCTAGTTGCTGATATTTTATTCTAATTTTCTGCATTTAAATAAAATTCTTTTTTCTCTTTTGAAAGCTGACAGGTTCCTCTTTTTACTTAGTGAAGTTCTTCTGCTTTTATACAAACTATGTTGTTATTCAGTCACATCCGACTCTTTGTGACCTCATTTGGGGTTTTCTCGGCAAATGTACTGGAGTGGTTTGCCATTTCCTTCCCCAGACCATTTTAAAGATGAAGAAACTGAGGTAAACAGGGTTAAGTGAGCCCAGGGTCACACAGCTAATAAATATCTGAGGCTGGATTTGAACTCAGGTCTTCCTGACTCCAGGCCCAGCACTATCCACTGTGCCACGTAAAAAATAAAAATATCAGAAACCTAAACATTATATTTATAAAGCAAAATAAAATGGAGAATTGATACCTCTAATAATTAGAGAGCAATATGAAAAGAACTCAGGACACATGGGTTCTGATAGCAATTTTACCCTTCAATTAGATGTGTGACCCTGTACAAGTAACTAAGGCCTCCTAAAACTTGTTTCCTTCTGTGTGAAGATGCAAATGTGGGAATAAAAACATCTGCCTTATCTACTCTGTAGGGTTTTCTATATTGATATTTATATGAAAATACTTTGTAAGCTGTAAAATGTTATACAAATATAAAGTGCTATATTAGATATTTCAAAACAAAAAAAAAGTTTCCCTTAAAAAACTAAAAGTGTTGGGAGCGGCTAGGTGGCGCAGTGAACAGAGTACCTGCCCTGGAGTCAGGAGGACCTGAGTTCAAATCCGGCCTCAGACACTTAACACAAAAACTAGCTGTGTGACCTTGGGCAAGCAAGTCACCTAACACCAATTGCCTTCCCAAAAAAGCAAAAAAAAAAAAAAAAGACTAAAACTAAAAGTGCTTTAAAAAACTAACTTTTATTATACATAACTGACTCAGTTCTGTATTAGTGTGCAGATATTTAACTGCAATAACTGAAATGATGCTGAACAACCCTACAAGCTCTAAGTTGTTACTAAATATGATCATTCTTAGGTCAAATACTTTTGGGAACAGTTGGTTCTTTTCAGACTGCATATTTCTATAACTGGACTAAAAAAAAGTAGACATTACTTCCAAAATGGATAATGAGAAGTAACTCTAATTCAGACTGAGCAGAATCTTATATTAATTAGGTGAAAAGGTGGTGTTTTAAAAAATAGATAACCTGGGCAAATAAAGACACTAAATATAATCCATAGAAACCCAGTTCATTTGTAAAAAAGGCATTTAAAATATTTTATATTGTATAAATAACAAGGCTAATTTCACATTAGTATAGTATACAAGCTCCAAGAAAAAGTGTAAGTCAGACTTTCCTAACCCTTACTGTGAAATGAAGCCTGACTCTCAAATGAACACCAAAACTTAAGAGAAAGAAGCTTCAACATACTTTTTTCACACAATATTACATCTTTATGTAATATTTCATTTCAATATTATTTAAAATTATTCACATAATTTACACTTTTACACTTATGTTCCTTACATATAGATGTATGTTCTTTCCAAATTAAAGGATATATTATTATTTATCCATTAAAGAAGAGAGATAAGTATTTTGATTAACTAGTATTGTTTAGGATGTTCAAAATTTTATAATATTAAGCTATTTTTTATTTTTTAATTTTTTTTTGCCTTTTGGAGGGCAATTGGGGTTAAGTAACTTGCCCAAGGTTACACGGCTAGTTTTTTTGTGTGGTTGTTAAGTGTCTGAGGCTGGAACTGAACTCGGGTCCTCCTGACTCCAGGGCCAGCGCTTTACTCACTGTGCCACCTAGACGCCCCAATATTAAGCTATTAATTCAATTACTCAAATGTACTTTTAGAAATTACTTTATATACTTTAAGTATGAGATTTTAATAAACTAACAATATAAACTAACCATTAAAAAATCAGACATCTTTTTCCAAGTTGAAGAGCAAACCTAGTGTTTATGTAAGAATCTATACAAATATTTCTACTACAAACTTGTGATTCTGTGAAGATAAAAAATGGAAATTAAAATTCCAACTGACTCTCTCTCTACATATGCCTATAGATTTTGCAAAGTCATACATTTGTAAGTGTGTAAAAAGTCTTTACACATTTCTTATAATGCCCATAGTAAAAAAAATTTTAACAGATTTCACACATAGCTTCATCATTTCATCATATCAAACACAGATCACTCTATAAAACCCATTCAAATAACAGGAATAGATGGAACACATTAATATTATTTCCCTACAGCATACCTTTGACATCATGGAGTGAAGCATTATTATTGCTATTACTAGTGGATGTTCTACCACTATCAAGGCTGGCTGGCCTGGAAGCTAAATGAAAAAAAAAAAATCAGGGGACAACATAAGATGTCCAATCCAGCAGATATTTCTAAATGCTGAGGTAGTAATCATGCATGATTTCACAGGCTTGAGTATGCTCAACATAACTAAAGATTGATTCTTTCAGATTAGAAAGAGAAGGAATTTCCAAATTGTTCAAGAGTACACACTTCAGAAAAGAACAGTACTAGAAAAGTAGGAATTAAGAAAAAGGAAAAGAGAAAATGCATATTAAAAGTGAAAATGGTAAGTGAGATTGAAACCAAGTCTGCATTAATTGAACAGAACAGCATGCAGAAAGATGCTGGTAATTATATCACTTACAACAGATCTGACAAGGAACCCTGCACATTGTAGCGATGCCACGAACAGGAGGAGTATGAGCGTCTGCACAGTTAATGTCCAGTACTCCTATCCAATATAAGGGAAACAACTGTATTAAGTGTCCTATGCTATTTTATTTGAATAATTTGTAAATAATAATAAATTATCTTTCAATTAATCTGATTCATGAAATGAAATTTGCCTATTCTAAAATAATTTATTTTGTTAAAAATGGTTTCTAATAGCTTTTTTGAAATAGAAACTGAAACTTTAAAAAAATAGTAAAACATCTAATTCATAACTTTATCCTAATACTGGTGAAACTGGTCAAACTCCCTACCTCCATTTTTGGATCCTGTTCAGGCACACTTCATAAATGAAAATGATTAAAAATAGAGAACATTTAGATGAGGCGATATCCTTTAGAAAGGAAGTGTTAGAATTGGAAAAGTTACAAGAGCAGTCACAAATTACTGAAGTTATATAAGCACATGCTTTCTTGAAATGTCATTCACCTACATTATGCAACATTCTTAACATTCCCATTCTGCATTCACTATACATTAACTGAAAGTCCACTTCTTACCATGAACTCTTGATCCCGTACTAGAATCATCACTAATACCTTGTGGACTTACATCTTCAAATGATGTAGTATCTACACATAAAATAGTAAAAAAGATAAAACACATTTTTCATCACAAAAAAATCTCATTAGAAATCTTCATTTACAAAGCGTATGGGAATTCTCTTTCATTCTAGTACCTTGTTCATTATGTAACATATTTCATTGAGTAAGTTCAGTATTATAGTGAGTTTTACATTTTTTAAAAAGGAAAAGCTAGGGCTAAGAGACAGAAATTATGTTGTTTTAGTGGAAGTAGAATGTCTTAGGGAAAGGCCCTTAAAAGTACTATGAACATCTCCCTATGATGTTAGAAAGCAAATGTCTTGATAGTTCTATGTGGCTCATCTTGGCTGAAGTTAATGTCTCTTACTTTTCCTGTGTTGCACTGTTTCTTTCACTGACTTCCCCCACTCCTTTCCTTTCCATGTTGTTTTGGGATTTTTGCAGGTATCAATGAAAAGTGTTTTGGTACAGTTCCATAACTTATTTATTCAATGCCTTGAGCTCTCTGAAATACTTTATATTAGTTAAAAAAAAACTTATCAGATAACTTTGTAAAATTTTAGTTAGGCCAAGAAAATAGTATAAAAGAAAGCAACTAATAATAAATTCTTGTAGCCAACAAAGTTACACCATAGTTCAAACAGACTGCCTATACCTTTATTATTAACCAACTGCTTGGATCTGAAGCCTGTAGAAGAGTTGACAGCTGCAAAGTTGATAGCTGTAGTAGAGAAGGCCATAGCTCCCAATTCTTTTCTCCTTTTACCCGTAGAAATATCATCAGGAACCTCCAAATTCTCAGAACTACCTGTCCACTGTCCTCCTGCTAGGACCATGGATTGCACCAGGTCATTCATGGCTGGGATGCAAATGAGAGCAAATGAATAAGCATGATTTAATGAATTTGTTCTTAATCCTATTTTGTATCTTAAACTGTGTGACATCAGTCTATGCATCAATGTAACTGTACATAAATGCTTTATAACCATAAGGTCACCTATATTAAGACATGCATTCAGCTGAATGAAAAGTGTTACAGAAGCCAAAGGCTAAATTTTTAGTGAATGTGTGCTTTTACTTTTTAACTTTTCCTTTGGCAGTCAGAGAAAGGTATTTATTTATATATAACTGTCATGCTTTTGCTGTAATGATATGCAATAGAGTTAGAAGCCTTGGTATGTTGTTTTGCAATGACAAAATGGAATGATTAAAGGTAAGATGGATAGAGGTTCTAATATAATATTAAAGTTGAAAATGGTAAAGGGTCCTTGGTCATGGTAGGTTACTGAAGGAATAAATTATTTGTATATCAAACAAACATTAAATTTGGGAAGACAAACTGGAAAACAGTATCCAAAGCCATATACCTTTAATAAAATTAATCAATTACCCATTCTACTTTTTTTAGACCAAACAGAAAGTGTTACAAAAGAAGGAATGACAAACATTTTCAAGGGTCACAGACCTTTTTATTTTTCTTGCACCAGATTATTTTAGAAAACCAATGTCTCAAACTAATAATTTAGATACATTAAAAAAAAAAACTTGTTAAGGAATTCCCTGTGTTATATCAAATCCAGGTTTGGAGGGGTTTTCCCCTCAGATTTGAACTGCACTAGAAACTCAGACAACATGTATGTGCTAAACAGGTACACATATGTATATATGCATTAGTGAACATGCATATATTATAATTTCAGTGCCAGGTTGAAAAAAAATAATGCTCCAGCTCCTTGTATTGTAGGAAGACTGCACTTTGCAAAGTATGAAAATTAGTGCAGTCCAAGGAAAAAGGTTAGTGAAAAATTAGTAATGGAAGCCAGTATAGCCATTTGAAAGAAGCTGAACTGTCATAAAGTCTTACACATGGAGCGACGGTAGCAGGCCTTCATTTTGTCTTTATCCTTCGGTCTGTTCCTCAAAAAGGGCAGTCTTTTCAGTGCAACCACTTTAATGTCAGAGCATGAGGAAAAACGGAAACAGGGAAATGAAAGAAAAAAAGGAAGAAGAACAGATGGGAGTTAAATGTTGAAACTAAGGACAGGAATGAATATGTTTGAGTTTCAGCTATGTACACTATTCTAAGTCTATTATTCTCATGCTTCTTGAGTGATAATGATCATGAAATCTATACCATGAAATCTAAATATACTTGGAATAGCACTGAAGACAATGGTGAGGAACATACACTTGGAGTTTGGCTATTCCTATGACACAGGAATTGCTGAGAATTATATATGAAAGTAATTCTCCCAGAAAAATACAATATACACCTGTAATGAAACATATACTATTACTTAGTAACATATGATACCTCACAATCTTTTCCAATTTTCTATTTTCACTTTAATGTTTATATTAGAGTTTCATAGATAAAGCTTTATTTTGAAGAACAGGGACGAAAATTAAAGTGGTTATCAAAGTAAACTGTATGTTTTATGAGGGTGTATCAATTTTAATTGTGGAGGTGGGGGAAATTTAAAAAAACTTCTCAAAAACATATACAAATATTTCATAATTCCCTCAAGCTATTACACAGAGAAGAGGGAATTAATTTCTCAGTTTAAACTAAATTTTAGGATAGTAATTCTCAGCATTAGCACTATGATAACATGTTGTTCTCCTCTAGGAGAACCTTTGTTATGGAGAAACAAACAATAATATTCATAGTTTATAAAGTAGGAATTAGATATAGGAAGAGAGAAAAGAGTATTCTGATAGAAGCACTGTATTAGAATTAAGCTTTGGTAAAGATCAAAGGAAATGGAGATATTATACATGCAAGCAGGCACAACAGAAAACATTGCTCACGTATTTTAAAACCTCCACAATACTTTTTAAAAGATATTTTAGAAAATCCAAGATCTCACTTTGCAGTAACATTTTATGGTTAAAAGGTAAAATTATTACAGTAGAGCACTGTAAATGCAGGTGCCTAGAGACACAGGCCCCTTTTCCAACTATTTTTGAGAATATGTCACAAATAGAAAATTTTGGAATGTTATACCAAAATATTATTTTATTATTTCATCAGTATATAAAGCTGTTCAAGTAGGAATTTTTAAAATTGTAAACTATTATTTCTTTTAAAATTTTGCCTTTTCTCTTGGTTATTGTTACCATATAATATTATTCTTGACTAAAAACTCTTGCCTAAAATGGAGTTAAAAGATGACAGTAAATTTGTGATATTTATAATTACTTATAAGTTAGAAAGTGGACATAATCGTGATATAGGCAAAGAGTTTATTTGAACTATTTCTTTTCTAGTTTGACAAACACAGATATTTTCAATGACTAAAAAGAAAAGAACTAAAAGTAATGTGAAAATGGACACTGGCCAAAACAAATTTGAATGGCAGTTGCATGCGTATGTATTGTCTTATCTAAAGCAAATTTATTTCAACTGTTTGCTGGCCATATTAACAACAACAAAAAACCGAAAACATTTCTGAATTTAACAGAAAGGGAAGAATGTGATCCCTTTACTAAGATGTACTCATAGATACAAGTGACCATTTTCCATTGTGTGGCCATTATTACTGGAACAAAGATATGCTAATTTTTGTAGGTGTTAAATTGTTTTTGGATCCTCAAATTTCAAACTGCAGAGTATTTCCTTTGGACTCTCATGCAAAAAGTTTTTAGCAGAGGTAGCAACTTAATTTCTATTAAAAAAATTGGGTCCAAAACAGACTGTACCTACCACCTTTTCATGCTCATAGATTCTATGTATATACATCCATCATTAAAGTTTCTCTAGTCAAAGAATAAATAAAGCTGCATCTTTGCTCATTTTCTTAAATTGTATATCTGATATTTTATATTTGAAGATCTAAAGTGTGCCTAATATTCATTATATTAATGGAGTAACTTGATTGTCATCACCTATCAATAACTAAGAAATTTGGTATACATTTTGATAATAACTAAAACTTAAGATCTACTATTCTGCAAGATTAATATGAAAATATAAAAGAGAATTAAATACTTTCCCCAAGACTACAAATTACAATATATAAATTTAAAGACTTATTTATTCATTAGTTTGCTACAGATTAAATTCTACAATATGATGCATTATTTATTCTTCTTTGACCCCAATTACCGTATCTGTTTTCAAAAGAATGAGTAGTAACTTCAACAACTTTTTTTTTAGTTGAACAATTCTAGAACCTATTATAGGATTTAAATTTCTGGATCTAACCATCAATTACTTGTATCTTCCTCTTAAAAATTAGTCTTTCTAGAATTATTTTGGATCAAGCATGTGTAGCTAGACATATCTCTAATGCAAAGGTACCCTAGAACTTCCAGTATTAAGTGTACTCTAGGGCACAATATCAACATTTATAGCTTTGATATAGTACTGTTTCAATTATTGTTGAAATCAATTATTTTAAAATTTAACTGCAACTTCATATCCAAAACACACATTACCTTTGTACATGATTCCTTTGCTAATTATCATGTGTAAATCACAAAAAGAAATAAGTTCCATTATTTCTTAGAACCTGAAACTACCTAAAAATTATTTATGTACAATAAAATAATGCTTCACCATTCAACAGATAGGCTTGTATAAAGAATGCAATCTAGGGGTGGCTAGGTGGCACAATGAGTAAGAGCGCCGACCCTGGAGTCAGGAGGACCCATGTTCTGTTCCGGCCTCAGACACTTAACATCCACACACACAAAAAAATTGCCGTGTAACCTTGGGCAAGTTACTTAACCCCAATTGCCCTCCAAAAAAGGCAAAAAAAAAAAAAAGAATGCAATCTAACATCTGTATATTATGCCAGAGTGCATTCATTTTCATTATCTCAGGTGAGCCTCACAAAAAACTTATGAGATAAACTTGGGCTGATATTTTATCTATTTCCCACAGGACAGAAGCTAAGGTTCAGAATCGTTAAGGAAATTGGTCAATCAATGGCAGAGATGGACTAAAACCTAGATTTAACTCTTCATCATTCTTGTCATTCTATGATGAGGTTTTCATGGTCAAATTGTGTCCCATCTATGTTCATACGAGTGTTTTGCACATAATACAGAAAAATCCAACGATGTGATGATGTTAAGCTTGTATTCCAACATTCAAGTTCTATTATAATAATATTTAAGAAACAGAGAAACGATGTGGAATTTAAAAGTAAACACAGCTAACCACACCATGCCACAAAGACAGCCTAGGTTAATTAAGCAATGTTATTATGTAAATCAATGAAGGCTACAATTTAGATACCAATGGGAAAGAAATATATGAGTGAAGTGAAAAAAACTCAAGGGAGAAGAAAAAAAAAGGAGAAATAGATATATAAAGAGTGTGTTAAAAGTAATCAATGTGAAAGAATATTATTTCTTGCTACTTGATGCATGAATAGTCAATTCCTTTTTTAAACTATCTTCTATAATTCCTTTTATACTTACAATTAGGAACATGAAATGTAGGTCATTTCTCTTGTATAAGTAACTTGGAAATTTGTTAACATGCCTGCAAGATACTGATGTAAGTCAATATTTCTAACAAAAAATTAAAATTTTTAAAGCACTCACTGCTGCTTTTCTTGGTCCCCAAGGTTTGCCCGTCTTCTAGAGAATTTGAACCCACTGAGGAACTATCTTGACTGTCTTGATGGGGTAGCTGAAGAAATCCTTCACTGGATTCTGAACGTGTGGGTGTTAATGTTAGGGACTTCATACGTTCCCGATTAACATCTTTCTTAGACTTTATAAGTTTCCTCATTTTTAAAGTAATCCAGTTGCCTCTCCTAATTCATTGAGAAAATAATTCATTAAAAATTAAACATGAAATATTTTAGTCTTCTGTAAAATTATAAAACTTTAAAAGATTCTATAAGCACTGTTAATTTTATATTTTTGCAAATAAATATTCATAAAATGTATGACAATACCTTCTGGGAGGTGATGGGTCATAAAATTTGTACTGATCCATAATCTTTTCTTCTAATTTTTCTTTTTGTCTTCTTAATTCATTTAATTTATCACTAAAATAAGGGGAAATATATTTTAGAATTTTACAAAGCTATTCATAAGATTATTATTTTTTTTAGAAATTTGGTCTTAATCTCCCTAGAAAAATCAAAGAGAACAGCTAGTAACATAATAGCTGTAAGTGGTGTTAATTCTTTCTCAGTTTCCTCTTTTAAATTTATAACAGAAACTCAGTAATAAAGTGAAAAAATAATATTGATGAATGCAGTTAAATTAAGATCAAGGCTCCCTCCATCCCTTTGGGTAGCATGATGCCCTACCAACCTATGTCACACAGAAACTAATAAAGGTCTCTAGAATAATGCTATTTATGTTTACTTTCTCCACTGTACTGCCATGTCTTTTTTTTTTTTAATGGACCTATGATTTCACTGGTATATCAAATGAGACAGGGCTTTACAAATTGTAAAGCTCCAAATAATTCTAGCAATTATAATTATCATTATTATCATTGGCAACTTCCAAAAGAGGAAAATTCCTCTCTACCAAAGCAAATCAGCAATTGTTATGCAACTTAAAGCCTTAGAAATTTGCCCAGGAACACAGAGAATCACAAATCCTGAACATCAGAGACAGGACTCATACCCAGGTTTTGCTGCCTCTGAAACTGGCTCTCTGGACTGATGTTATTTACCAGTGGTGTCATAGTGATCTTCAATCTTACATGAGAAAGAAATTTAATAGCAAGATTTTACTTTTCTGTATTTCAATGTAGTTAGTATCAAAGATATATATATATATATATATATAGATATGTATGTATGTATGTCTGTATGATTAGTGGAGACAAAAAAATCGTACATGAAATTATATGACAGTACACAAAATTCTTTTCTTAAAAGTTTAACTACAATTATCAAATGTGATACATTCTTCAAAGTGTATTTAATTAAAAAATTCATTCTACAAATATGAACTGAGGACCTACAATGAACAAGACCTAGGCACTGTAGGGTACAAAGTATCCTGTCCTCAAATGGCGTATAATTTTCACCTACTGGGGAGATGACATACATACAAGAACCATAAAAGATAGCAATATTATGCCCCCAAAGTTAAAAATGCAAAATGAATTTCCCTTCAGAAAAGGGAGGACATCACTTTTAGTTGGGGAAATTCAGAGAAAACCTGATAGAAGAGATGACAAGCTAAGTCTTGAAGGATAGAGAGCATTTTGAAAGACAGACTAAGAGAATAAAGAATAGTAATGCAGATGGAAAAAATAACATGATGTAAGAAAGTGCAGGTTATCTTAGGGAATGGTGAAAAAACAAGTTTAGTTGGAATATACACTGTATATATTAGTGTGTGAGAGATAACAGTGTGTCATGACAGTATATTCAAAACTGAACTTATTCTATCCCCATTAGCAATCATCTTCTCTTTCCTTCTTTTTGTGGCTAAATTCCCAGAGAAGGCCATCTATAATGGGAGCCCCCATTTCCTTTACTTGCACTTTTTTTGTAGGGGTGAGGCAATCAGGATTAAGTGATTTACCCAGGATCACACAGCTAGTGTCAAGTATCTGAGACAAGATTTGAACTCGGGTCCTCCTGACTCCAGGGCTGATGCTCTGTCTACTATACCACCTAGTTGCCCCTCCCCCCAAGCCTTTTAACCAATAATGCAGTCTGACTTAAGATTTCAACATGTAACTGAAATCACTCTCTCTCTCGTTAACCAGCAACCTCTTAATCCAGACCTTTCTGCAGTCTTTAACACTATTACTCACTCTCTCCTTGATGTTCTCTAGGTTTTTGTGATACTGTTCTCTCTGGTTTTCCTCCTGACAGCTCTTTTCAGTCTCCTTAGCTAGATATTATCTTTATCTAGGTCTGGCCCACTAAAGGTGGGTGTCATCAAGGGCTCTGTTCTGGGTTCTCTTTCTTGTCCTCTCTCTATAGTATTGTGCTTGGTCAGTTCATCAGCTTCCATGGATTCAATTATCACTGCTATGCAGATGATTCTCAGATCTGTTTGTCAAACCTTAATCTCTTTCTTGACCTCCAGTTTCACATCTCCAACTGCCAAATGGACATCTCAGAGGATATTTTGTAGATGTCTTAGGTTAAACATGTCTAAAACTGAAGTATTAACTTACCCCCAAACCTTTCTCCCTTCCAAACCTATTACTTTCCGGAGTACCACCATGACCCCAGCCAACTCAGTGTTTACAATCCAGGTGTCATCCTTGACTCTCCATTCTCTTTTGCCACCCTACCCCAACCCATTAGTTGCCAAAGCTTATAGTTTTGACTATTGTAACATCTCTCTTATAGGCACCATTCTCTCCTCTACAAAACTACTATGCTGGTATAGGCTTATATCAACTTACACCTAAATTACTGCAGCCTTCTGGTTGGTCTCCCTGCCTTCAGCCTCTCCCCACTCTAGTCTATCCTCTCTCAGCTATCAAACTGATCTTCCTAAAATACTTCTGACTATATTACACACATACCTTTCCCCCTGCCCCCTTCCCCCCAATCAGCTCCAGTAGCTAAGTATTACCTCCAGGATAAAAGATAAAATCTACTGCTTGGCTTTTAAAGCCCTTCATAACACACTGGGAACCACTGACACTAGTCCCCTTGCTTTTCCTCTGGGCATTTTCACTGGTTGTCCCCATACCTGGAATAAAAATCTTTACTTCCTTATCTCTCACTTCTGGCTTCCTTCAAGATGCAGCTAAAATACCACTTTCTGCAAGAAGTCTTTCCAGGTCCTCAATGTTAGTGCTGTCCCTCTGAGTTTATCTTCAATTTATCCTGTATATGTGTTCTTTTTACATATGTTTTTGCATATTGTCTCTACCATTAAATTGTGAACTCCTTGGGCTTGGCACATAGTAGGTGTTTAATAAATGTTTGTTGATTTGACTTAGTGGCATAATGAATAGAAAGATTACCTCAGAGTCAGGAAGACAGAAGTTAAAAGCCTTGTTTCTGATATACTGGGAAATCACTTGATCTCCCAATGCCCCAGTCAACTCTCTGTGACAGTAACAGTTTCTAATCTGCATTGGTAGAGGGACCTACCTCATCAGGATTTTTCTATACTAATGAAATCATAACTTTAGGGCCACTTCCCCCAAAATTGGGTATTAAGGCTGAAAAGACAGGCTGGGACAGATCTTGGAGGGCCTTAAATACTGGATTGTATTTAGGGAATGCTTATTAAATAATGGGGTGTCATTAAAGGAAATTATAAGATAAATGCAAACGAATACCTAGCCATGGTTTAAAAGATGCACTAGAGAAGAGAAACTAGTCAGTAGGCAACAGGATATCTGGATAAGCCCTGAAATAAAGTAGTGTAAGTGGAAATGGAAAAGTGAGATGGATGAGATAAATACTGTAGGGGAAGAATCAATATGACTCAAAAATTCTTTGTATATAGGGGCAAGGAAGAAGGAAGAATAAAAAAGTGACTCTGAGGTTTCAAAATGACTATAAGAAAGACAATACCAATCAATAAGTAATATGAAATAAGGAAGATGGGTTAGGAAGCTTTTTGGGACAAGGGGTAGAAGTTGAGGGAAAGGAGAAATGAGGGATATAAGTAAGATGACATTAGTTTTGGGCATATTGAATTATAGATGCCAAAAATATTGTCTAGTAGGTGAATGGAGATGTGTGGTTGGAGCCTAGGAGAAAAAGAAAGGATAAAGATACAGATATGAGAACTGTTCACAAAGAAGTAATAGATGGAAACTGTGACAGTGGATCAAATATCACAGAGGGAAAAAGAAAATAAAAATGAGGAGAAAACTCTGGGGAATGTCATTATTTAAGAAAGTAAGTGGAGATAAAGCACCAAGGAATGAAAAAGAAGAAGAGCTATCAAAATGATGCAGAAAAACAATCAGGATCGTATACAGTTATAGGTACCACCACAGGAGAGTCTTAAGAAGGGGGACCATGCTAAATGAGTAAGAGAGGTCAAGGAAAATCAGGAATAAGAAAAGGTCAATGGATTCATTAATTAGTGTTATTGGTAACCTCTGAGAAAGTAAACAGTACACAACAGTTCATAATTATTTGGTACCTACATGTACTGTCTTTGTTCAACATGAAAAAGATCCTTGCTTTCCATATTTTGTTCCAATAGTGTTCTATTCTGGAGCATTAATGTCTGAATTTGATCTAGTAGATGTCTGTTTTCTTCTTCTAAGTTTCCTTTAAGCTGGCTAAGTAACTGATAAAGAAAATGAAATTTTAAGAGAAGTCAATATTCACATTATAAATAAGAATAGAAAGAACCAGTTAAATATATAAAATACTTTCCAAGTCTTTCTTAAGACTGCTAACATTTGAACAATAGTGGCATCATTCTGAACAAAAGAATTATTATTGTTTAAAAAATGTATATGGTATACAAAATAGTAAAAAATTGTCAAATTCATAAAAATCTTTTTATTTTTCATGTGATTTCCTATTTTAAATTATCACATTTTTTTCTTAAAACTGCTACATTCTACTTTCAGGGATGACATATAAATTTTTAGGAAGGACTATTTATCACAGTAGATTAGTTTTTTGGTTAGGTACTGCTTGACATGGCTTTCTCCACAAAGGAAGAAAAAAAGAGGCCTCTCCAGTTGTGAAAGCAGCTGTAATCTTTGCTATAATTGCTTCCACGTGCCATTTAAAATTTCTCCCTAAGTATTCCTTATGGCTACTTTTTGTCTTTAAAACATTAGTTTTATTTTCAAATATTTTTGAGCAAAAGTATTGTTCAAATCACCTTTCTTTATAAAGGCATATTCACTTACTTGTGTTTAAAAGAGTTCACAGAGCACAAACCAATCTATGCCACCAGGCTAAACATAAGCAAAGAAAATTAATATATAATCATCACAAAATCAAATAACCTGAGTTTCCTACAAAGATTATTCCAACAAGAAAGATGAGAAAAATCTATCTATCCAAGAGAAAAAAAAGACTATATAATATGCAAAGGAAAATTTTTACAAAAGATTGATGTTTATCCTGCTCAGGAACAAGAATACATATCTGAATACATCCACAGGTAGAACTCTGTTAACAACCTCAAAACTGATGCACATAGTTCTTGAGAATAACTCATTTATCAAAAGAATAGTAAACAAGGGCAATCAACTGAATATAAAACAGAAAAAACACTTAAACATGAACTTTTTTTGTCCTGACCTGTGATTTCCTTACTGCAAGGAATTCTGGGTGAGGATACCTTCTCTACCAATTCATATCTGCAACCTGTGGTCTTAGAGGGTTACCTGGGGCACTAAGAAGTTAAATGACAAAGCCTAAAGCTAGACTGGCACCTGGGTGATCAAGACTCTATGATATTTACACACTGCCTTTCAAGTATGGCTAATGTATAAATTACTGGGCCAGTCCTACCAGTATATAAACTAAATTTACAGGGATGAAAATCCAATTCAATAATAATGTTATTTAGCATCTACTACTATATACAAGGTCCTGTCCTAGGAGCTAAGAATAGAAAGAGAAAGGCCAAACAGTTCTTACCTGCTCTCAGGGATCTTATATTCTACTGGGGGGCAGAGGGGAAATACAACAAAGGTCTAGGGCTGGAGGGGAACTTAAAGTTCATCTAAATTCAACACCCTCATTTTACAAATGTGGAAACTGAGGCCTGGAAAAGTCACACGAGTATTATACACAGTAAAAAGAAGGGGAATAGCATAATGAAAATATTATTAATCAATTCTGGCCAAATGACTGCTAAGAATTTATGCCCATAGTTACAAAAATGGTCTTTAGTAGCAATCTTCTAAAAAACCTATCAAGGTATTTTGAGAGCATGAAGTTACAGTTCCGTCTTTTTACTTTTTAAATATTTAATTTTTAAATTCTGAACTTAAATGCCAAAAAGAGCATTTCTATACACATAGAAGATAAAAAGAGGATTCCATATAAGAGGAAGGGAAAAGAATAAACTTATATAGTTCCTAATATATGCAAGGGACTGTGCTTTCTACAAATATTACCTCATTTGATCTTTATATCAACCCTGTGATGTAGGTACTATTATTAGCTTCAGCTGACAGTTGGGGAAACAGAGGTAAAGAGAGGTAAGTGACTTGTCCAGGGACTCACTACTAAGTGGCTGAGGTCAGTTGAATAACTCAGGTCTTCCTGACTCTAGGCCTAGCACTCTAACCATTGTACCACCAGTTGCCTCCAATATAAAACTACAAATTTTCATTTCATTCATGCTTGTTTTTAATAAGTATATAATAACTTCTGTTCTATTTTCAAAACTGTCTTGCTTGCCTATTTCCTTCCAACTTTTCTTCTGTTCGCTTTTCTGCATTTAAAATGTTTCAAGAGAAACATTTTGGCATCAGTATTGCTATTCTTCCCTCTTATATAAAAACTCCTCCCAAATTAAAAAAAAGGGGCAAAAATTCTTGTTCATCACATATCATCAAAGTTCCTATGGATATATATTTGGTCATTGTTTTGATTAGAGTTTTTAAGTCTCTCAAAATTGTTTTCTTGTATAATACTACTATCCTTGGACGAATTTTTCCCTCTGTTATGCTCACTTTACTCTGCATTAGGACATATTATCCAAGATTCTTGGAGAACATCTCTTTTGTCATTTCTTTGGGTTCTGTAACATTCCATTAAGGTCATATAATCATAATTTGGTTCAGCATTCCTGAATTTGTCTAAGGGGCAATTCATCTTCTCTTCAGGATAGGAAAATGTTGCATTCCTTGAAGTTGTTCTTTCCCCAGTAACATCTTCCCTTGAAAGCACCCCATACCCCCATTCATATTTGTTTCCTTTTTTAAAAACTTACTGTAATTTTTCTACAAAACTGTTTATATGCGTTCAACACTTCGTGTGTTTCACAGAAAAATGAGATTCATCTAATTCCTGCTCCTCTTACCTTCTTTCATGGTTCTAGAAGCTTTTTCCACAACCTAATTTTGAGAATTATTTGAGTATCCTGCTTCCCTCCTTTCTACACTAGTGTGTAGTCTTCATTTTAACTTCTCTTTTCTTTCTACTCTTAAAACCCTCGGAAGAGAACCAGTGCATCCCCAGGTCTGATGTTTTTCTTACTGAATTCCCTCAATATCCTTTAAAGATATTAAATTTTTGAAGGGATACTTGATTCTCCTCCTCTTATTAGAATGGTACTACAATATCACCATTAAGCCCCTTCCGATTCCTCAAATTTATCTTTCTAGGTTTTTCTGGCCTCTTTTGTTTGTTGTCTTGGAAAAGTCCAAATCAACTTTGGTCTTTTCATCAGAAATATTTGAAAGTCCTTTATTACTTAAAAATCCATCTTTTTACCCTATAGGTTAATACTCAATTTTGCTGGGTAAGTTATTCTTGGTTTTAAGTCCATATATTTTGCCTTTTTGGAATACTATATTCCAAGCTCAGAATTATGGTAGAAACTGTCAGATATTGTGTGAACCTGGCTCCTGAACTCCTTGTAATACTTTTTTTCTTTGATGTGGGAACTCTAGGTTTTGGCTATGATATTCCTCACTCTTTTACTTTTGAGAGTTCCTTTTGCAGGTGATAAGTGTGTTCTACCTGGGCCATTTTCATTAATTTTTTTTTTTTTGAGGGGGGAAGGCAAGGTAATTAGGGTTGACTTGCCCAAGGTCACACAGCTAGTAAGTGTGTCAAGTGTCTGAGGCCGAATTTGAACTTAGGTCTTCCTGACTCCAGGACTGACTGTGCTACCTAGTTGCCTCTCATTAATGATTTCTTGAAATGTAATGTCCAGGAGGTTAAAAAAACAACAAAAAACCATGGTTTTAAAAAAGTTGAATGATTTTTAAATTCTCTCTCCTTGACCTGTTTCCCTGCTCAGTTGTTTTTGGTAACAAGTATCAAATATTTTTCTTCTATTTTTTCCATTTTTGATTTTGTTCTCATACTCCTTACTGTCTCATGGGTCACTGATTTGTTTCATTGACTCTAGTTTTCAAGGAATCTGTTATTTCAGTAAGGTTTACTACTTTTTCTTCTAAACTATTCTCCTTCCAATTCTTTCCTCCAGTTTTAATTTTTTTTCATCTTCATTTCTTCTACATATTTATGTAGGCCTTGTGGAAAATTCATTTGTTCCTTTGAGTCACTTGACTTGAAGTTATTACAGAATGTGCAACTTTGTGGCACAGTGGATAGAGGGCTGTGCTTGAAGTCATGAAGACCTGAGTCCAAATCTGACCTCAACCACTTACTGGCTGTGTGACCCTGTTTGCCTCAGTTTCCACATCTGTAAAATGTGTGGGAGAAGGAAATGGCAAATTTATGGAATGGAATAACTTTGCCAGGAAAACAACAAAAGGAGTCACAAAGAGTCAGACATTACTGAAAAACAACTGAACAATGACTAGTGTTATAATTTTCTTTGTTATTTTCTTTAATTTACTCATTTCTCCATCTTTAAACCCTGAACTGGGGCTTTAAGCCAGGCTAAGCCTCATCCCTTGTTGAATTTCTGGGTGAGGTATGGGGCCTTGCTTGATTTTAAGCAAGCTCCTACACTGACTTTTACTTCCCAGGGTTTAGTCCTTGATCTGTGAGATTCAGAGCTCTGGATCTTTAAGGCACTCTCTGATGTCTCAGGAAAAAAAGCATTAAGTACTTCAGAGCCCCTGGACCTGAGTGTCTGCATGTTACTTTGCTACACCTTGTTGGATGCTGTTTCCCATAGGCTCTCAAGTTTCCCTCCCTTGTGCTTCCTGACTGCTCTGGGGCTTTCTTGGGTGATCCTTCTACTCCTGAATAGAACCCTGAAGACTATAAATGTCTTTAGTCACTGTAGGAGACTACTATGTTCTGAAATAGACTCTGCAAGCAGGCTCTTTTCCTATTGCCTTTAGGCTTCTGGATGGATATTTACATAGTTCTGAGATGGAAGAAGTCACTTACTGCAATTTCTCACTGGATTTGTTGATTATTAATCAGTATGAAATGAACATCAGTGTTTTGCTGCAGTGAGCATGTGTAAACTATGTGGTATGACTGAGCTGGAAGCCATTTTAGTTGGAAATTGAGGATTTCTGTTTATTTGAAAAATAGGATACAACAAATATCCATATCATAAAATTAGATTTTATAAATTCTTGAAGTTTAATAATTATTCCTCATTTAAATTATTTAAATTTTAAAATCTAAATTCTTATAGTTTAATAATCATAACTCATTTAGGTGGTTTAATTTTTAAAATACTGTAAATGAATCAGATTAATACCAAAACACTGGTAATATGTGGATTTGATTTAATGAGCACTGATGGCAGTAATCAACTATAACATCTTTCAAAGTGACTTTTTTTGATTCAAGACTGTCGACAACAAGATGCAAAGTGTAAATCTTCAGGTTTCTATCTATGTCACAAGCAGTTCCATTTAAAGGTTCTCTGATTGTTAGTTTCTAAACACTACCTACACAATGAAAAACTAGGCTTTAATATACACCCTTGGTCATAATTATTTAGAGGTTGATTATTTTGGACCTTAGTTTTTCCTTTTCTGCTACCACTCCGTATTTGCTTACTAATAGCTTTACCAAAGCTTAACTGGAAAAGATATATGAACTAAAATTCATCTAATTCAACAATTCTTGGAAAACCTGAAGCTATAAAAGATTTGAATGGTAAATGAGACTGAAATCAATGATAAGAGTAGTCTAGGGAGTTCTTTAAAATGTCCTTGACCCTCATTAACATAGATAAATTGTGTTAGTAGTAGATATCAAAATAGACTAAACTTTTTCTTACTGGCAGTTTCCAATTTCTTATGCCTCAATGCTCCAATTCTAACTCCAACAAGTCAATTTTTAGTGATGCCATAGTGTTTCCCCCAAACAGAGCATAGCATTATGAATTAAAAGAAACAAAGTTGTGGGAGCTCACCTCACATTGGTTATTCAGTTTAGTGGATGTAATATCCAGCTGTTGATACTGTTCCTTTAGCTTTGAAAATTCAGCTTCTAATCTTGTCTGTTCCAATTTGGAATTGTTTAATAGGCTCTTTAAATTCTTGTGGTCAGTTTGTAAAATTTCAGTCTCTCTCAGCAGTTGATTATATGTGTGACTCAACCTTTAATTAGAAAATCAGCAAAGATTTGTAAGATTTTCAAACTGGCTAACTTTTTATTTTTAATTTGTAATGCCATGCTAATGTTTAGACTCACTAAGTTGTGTATAATGGTACTGAGGAAGGCAAAGTTTTCTTGAATACAATTTTATATTTAAAAAATCCTTAAAACAGAGAGGGATTAAAAAAGATCATTACTGATTAAATTATAGACATTTCTTTTTACTTGAAAATAAATAGTATGACTACACAAAATTTATATTCAACAATCTGTCATAAAGTACCATCATCTTTCTTAGAAGTGATTAACTGTAAGAAAATGTTTAAAGTACAAAACAGAAAATGAATATTCAATTTTTATTTCATATAAAATTAAAGGGTTTTTAACATACAGTGCAAAGTAGACAGAATCAATAAAGAAATTATATCTGTTCAACTTACTATTGAATCCTTGGATAGGCAGCTTATTCTTTAATTACTGATTTGAGAATATATAGGGAACACAACTAAATGAAATCATTTACACAATTAAATTCAATATTTCTACAAACATTTATTTAAGCATCTACTCTGTGAAGAAATAAATAGTCTCTTATTTATCTAAAAATTCTCAGTCCAGAGCTGGGATTATCATCATGAATGGTACTCTGACAAGCAAATTTTAATTTAGAATTTAAGAAAATATAGGACTGGATATATTTAGTCATTACCTATCATTTTCACCTCGAAGTATCTTGTATTCTGCAGCTACAGTTTCATGTTTCTTATTTTCTTGCATCATTTTCTCTTGCTCAACTTTGAGCATTTTTTCCAATTCTTCCAACTGTCCTTTCTGTTTCAGTAACTGGTTATAGCTGGGGAGGTGGGGTAGAGGGGAAGCAGGGAGGGAAAGTTAAAGATTTAACTTAAAATGTCCTTTTAGCAATAAATAAATGAGCGAATGAATGAATGAATAAATAAATAAGAGCAGAATTAGAAAAGATATGGTAGAATGTGGGAAAGTATCTGCATGAAATATCACCAGTTAAGGCCTGATATCCAAAACCAAAGGGAACTGATATAAATTTATATCAACAAGAGCTATTCTACAAAAAATAGTTAGAAAATAAGAAGTTTTATAAAAAAAAAAAACCCATGAACTATAAATAAAACATAAACCACATGAAAACCTGCTCCAACTCACTAAGAGAAATGTAAATTAAAACAAGTTTTACTTCACACCATGAAAACTGAAAGAGATAGTAAAAAGTGAGAAAAATCAATGTAAGAATAGTTGGGAAGTCAAGCATATTGATGCACAGCTGGTAGAATTGTTAATTAGTATAAAAGTTAAATATTTCAATTTGGAATTATGCAAGAAAAATAACTAAATTAGGCATAATGATACTGAGGATAACAAAGTCTTTACTATTGAACATATAGTTCCAAAGGAAGTAGAAGATGGAAAAAAATGTGAAAGACTTAGAAAATAATCATAGCAATATTATTTGTGGAACTGGAAGCAAGGTAGGTGCCTATCAATTGGGGAACACATGAAAAAACTATGGTTGATGAACACAGTGGGATAATACTGTGTTAAAAGACATTTTGAATATGAAGAATTCAGAAAAATACATGCATATTTATGAATTACTGCAAAGCAAAATAAAAAGAACCAAGAAAACGATATACAGAGTGACTACAAATATATAAAAAAGTCACTAAATGGAAATAAAATTCTGAATAACAGAAAAACCAGTGAAGGTCCTAGAGAAATGATAATGAAACACACATAGAGAGGGGTAGGACTATATAAGGACAGATTATTTTATATATTGTTAGATGTGGTTTATCATATATTTTTAATTAATTGTTTTTCCTTTGTTAGAAGGGAGGGTTTAGTCTGGAAGAATAGATGGGAAACGACTATTAGGTAAAGATGAAAGGTATCAATAAATATATTTTTAAAATATTTAAGACTTGAAGAAACAGTGATTTTACAAAGTATTTCTTTGATGTTTACTTAATGTATGAAATTCATTAAGCCGACTTGAAAAAAACTATTTACATGTTTTAATAAGAAAACAACAAAAATTACCGATCTTCGAGGTCTTTATGTTCCACCTCAAGATTTTTGTGTATAGACTTTAGTGTTCCATGTTTGGCAATGAGGGACTCATATTCAGAAGCCTGACGTTCATGAAGATTTTCCAATTTTTCATGGTCTTTGACCAGTGCATCATAGAGAGATTTCAGTTCTTCTCTTTCTTTGACTATACATTCATTTTCATTTTCCAAGGCAGACTGCTGAATTAATAACTGGGCATTCTGGTTCATAAGTGAGGTATTTTGGGAATTAAGGGTAGAGTTTTCCACCTGTAATAATAGTCACAATATAATATATAATTATCAGATGATAAAAGAAATCTAATATCGATTTAGCAAAAAGTGAGTAAAAAGTATTTTGGAACATTATGAGGAATTCTTATAAATTAAGGAATCATAAATCTGCTCATATCTACTTTAAACTTTATAAAAGTTTTAAAACAACTAAAATTTTTGCTAAACTAAAACTAAAAAGAGCTAAAGTTAGAATGATAACATGTTTCTAATTACAGCCAGACAAAGAGAAGGAAACCTCTTCTTCATTCCTTTCAGGTTTCTAGCTGACACATTTTTTCCTACTGTTTTGAAGGTGAAGACGACTGATTTTTTTTAAGTGACAGAACTAATTCTTCCCTTCTCAAGCTATGGTAGGATTTTTGGAAGGAAGGAATTTTTTGTTTTTGTCTTTATACTCTCAGTGCCTTGCACACGTTAAGCACTTACTATCTAGTGACTTGACAAATTAATGAGACCAAGAACCCAGGTAAGTCTTAGAGTTCAAAAATTATTTAAAAAGCCCTACCTGAATATCTCTTTTTCTAGTAACTGACTCAATTAAAGATCTGGGAAAAGGAAACCAGGGTTCATATGCTATAGCCATATATACTCTGAAACAATATCCACTACAATCTCAACTTTTTAAAAAGTTCTATAATTTATTTTATATTTTGTATTAACATACCCTATTACTCTTATTTTTTTTTTACTTAGAAGCCTAATAATCTTGATATAGATACTCTAATCAAAGCACTATAAATATTTTACTTCACCCATGGTTAAGTTTTGTTTTGTTTTGTTTGTCTTTTTGGAGGGGGGAAGGCAGAGTAATTGGGGTTAAGTGACTTGCCTAATATCACACAGCTAGTAAGCGTTAAGTGTCTGAAGTCAAATCTGAACTCAGGTCCCCCTGACTCAGGGGCTGGTGCACTATTCACTGTGCCACCTAGCTGCTCCTATGATTAAGTTTTTAAACCAAGAAATCAGTATAAAGTATTTGGCAAGACTGCTAATTGATACCAAAGTTTCCCATTCATAAAAGAATTTCCACTTTTGATAAAACCCTCTCACCAAAAATGTTACATAAAAATTACCTGAAGCTTAGCATTCTGAGTCTGAAGGGTAGTATTTTGTTCTTGTAAAGAAACAGTCTGCCGCTGAAGTGCAAGAATCTGGGCCTGTAGATTATTGTTCTGTGTCTCAAGTTGCTTCAATTGAGTTTTCAATGCTTGTTTCTCTGCTTGCAGGGTGGCATTCTTAGTAAAGAAACAACATAAATTAAAAAAATACAAACTCAGGTCTATGATCTATTTGCTGAATAAAACACAAGTATCTAAAATAATTACAGATTAGGCAAGGATTTTTGGAAGTCTTATTCAGAAAGTATTTTACATGATAATCTTAAACTCAATGGAATCATCTGTACTTTTGTCAGCCTGGTGAACTTCTAGTAAGGGTATTCCTTCTAACAGAAGACTGCAACCTCTGATTTAGTAAATAAGTCCTAGGGAGTTGTCTGAGGTACACTTAAGTAAAATAACTTTTCCAAAGTAAAATATTTAATAGTGCTAGAGATGGGAAATTAACCAAGATCTTTCCCATTCTAAACCCAGCATTCTACATTCACTGCATCACACTGCCTCTTATTAAACTTAAAATTTCAATGGAAATCCAAGGAAGAAAAGGCAATTCCAATAAAATAACAAATTTCTGCAAACTTCTTTACAATGGCAAAGGACTTAACATGTTATTTAATTCAACCCTCATCACAACCTGGTAAAGTAGTGGGAAAAGCCTATCTGAGATTTTATACTCATTTTTCACATGAATGGAAGGAAGGTCAAAGAGGTTAAATAATTTGCTAAATATTATGGAGAATTAGTTAGTAGAGACTCAAACCCAGGTCTTCTGAAGCCAATTCAGTACAATTTAATTATAACTATTGTATCTAGGTTTGATTCTATCTACTGTGCAATACTGGAAAAATTATATGCTACCCTATGAACATTGGCACACAAAGAGTTGGAATGGAATAGCAGTAAACTTTTAGTATATGACAAATAATGCAAACTAGGGAGCAAATAAGTCAATAAGACCAATTTAAATAGTCCTCTTTGAAAACTTTGTCCATGATACTTAATGTACCTGACCTATATTTATTTCATATATTTAGAGTATAAAATTTCATTAAAATTATATTTTGTCTGCACTTCTTGGACAAGGTACAATAGAAAACATTTTCAATTATTACATTCACATAACATAACACTGCAATTAACAAGAAAAGTGTTCAAATATTTATTTACTCTGAATATATCTAGAATTTTTAGTCTCAGAGTTTAATACCTCATAATTTATATATCTGCATCACAAAGAAGAAATCATTTAAAAATAGAAGAAAAATATTAAACAATTGAAAATAGTAGGACCTGTCCTAAAAATATAAAATATAGAGAAAAATTAGAATTGAATTCCAATAGAATGTCCTTTTTATCAGAATAAATGTCAAAGATCAAGAATAACATGAGTTTTATAGGTCTGCTATGCCACATTAAAGTTTTATATCTATATACTAAGACAACATGGTTTTAACTAGTTAAAATCTGGATAAGTAAAATAATTTTTAAAAAGAGCATTTTATAATTCTTTGAAGCACTTTTATAAATAGCTACTTGCTTACTTTATCATACTAAATAATTTATGCTATGCAAATTATTTTGCTTTTAATTTATTTTGTGTGTTTTCTGTAAGGAAAAGGAAAGAACCTATACACCTGAGACCATCCCTGGAACAGTAGTTGTCAAAGTGTTGTCCACAGATGCATGGGAGTGCCTGAGACACTTTCAGGGGATTCATGAAATCAAACTGCTCTCCTAATAATACAAAGACATTTTAATTTCTAATATGGTAAATAAATGATGTAACCAACATAAAAAAAAATTCTTTGGGGAGCTAGCTCAACAATTTTTAAAAGTATAAAGGGATAATGAAACGATGATTGAGAATCACTTTCCTAGAATAACTTCTGTCCTGGAAACTCTCTT
This sequence comes from Petaurus breviceps papuanus, assembly GCF_028583685.1. Lineage (NCBI taxonomy): Eukaryota > Metazoa > Chordata > Mammalia > Diprotodontia > Petauridae > Petaurus > Petaurus breviceps. Next base: position 21,360,986 of record NW_027187358.1, read on the forward strand.
ATGTCTCCTTAATTGGTGACTTAACTCTTCTGGACCATTATTTCAGGAAATTCCCAGTCATGAGCTTCACGTCACTCCCTCCCTAATCTTAGGTCATCTTCTCCTTAGCTTATACAACCATCTTGACTTCCCCTTCCCATCAAACAAACTGCCAGTATTCTTGGATAGTGTTTATCAATTTATTCCTGTAGAACCCCATTCACTATTTCTATAACTTTCAGGACCAATGGGTTGCTCTTTAGCTACCATTCTCCTGTATATACTGTCATGCTCTGTTAAAATGAAAATTTCTTCAGGGCAGGGACTCTGGTTTTCTATTTTTATCTATAATCCACAGAACTCCAAGATATAACTATGCCAGATGAACACAAACTCTAACAGGTTTTACCAAGCTTGTCAAGTATAGTACCCAGACAAGCTAAGAGGGGTTCAGAAAGTCTCACCACCACTAGTGTGTCAGTCATTCAGTAAATTAGCATTTAAGTGTCAAAGTGGCAGAGACTGTGAGGCACAAGGATACAAAGAAAGACAAAAAATCTCTGCCATCAAGGAGCATGCAAACAACTGTGTACTAAGAGAAATGATTATTAATAATGAATGCTTTGGGGAGATTCAGAGTTCTCTCCCTTTCTCTAAAGCCCTCATGTCAAGGCTCAGCCTCAGAAAGACAGAACTGATAAGAGGAGACAGGACTAACAGTCTCCTCAATCTTAGCTATTATAGCTACCCCACCCAATCTTTCGAAGAATTTAATCTAAGGTGAAACTCCCAGCCCACTGTTCTGCTCAGATTTGGGTAGGGGATATAAATTCTTTGGTTAGATAGCTCAAGGTCCGTGGGCAATTTAGAAGTAAATGACATAATCAAAGTTATGTCTTCTAGCCCTTCATTAGAATAGGTTCACTTCTCATCATAATATTTATTCTCTCTCATTAACTGTTAACTAATCAGAGTTGATTGCCACCCTCAGGAACACCCCATTCTTCCAAGGGCATATAAACTGTGAGCCCACCACCATGATGCATCTTTGGCATTTGAGAATCCCACTGACCCATTTTATTGGTAATATGCTAGCATTATTAATAAAATTATTAATTACCCAGAAATTATGTGTCTCTAACTTTTTAAACGTGAAAGATATATTGTGTATAATCTCAGAGGGTGGGCAATAAGGGTAACGAGGGGGGTTGCGAAAAGGTTCTTGCAGAAAGTGGGGCTTTAGCTAGGATCTCAAAGAAGCCAGGAGTCAGAAATGGAGCACTGTGTGTGAGGAACAAGGAAGCCAATGTTACTAGATCCCAAAGTATTTGAAGAGAAGAAAGGAATAAGAGGACTAGAGAGGTAAGTAGGAGTTTTAAAAATGAGAGCATTTTATATTTGATCCTGGAGGTGAATGAATGGTCATGCCTGTACTTTAGAAAGCTCACTCTGTACAGCTAAGAGGAGGATGTATTAGAATAGTGATTATTAGAATACTGGTTGGTTGGTTGTTGTCCTTTATCCTCAAAGAGGACCAAAACATTACTATGCTAGAGTCAAGAAAGGAGGTCCATGGATGTAGAACACTGCACATATTTTCAGACTTCTTTGATGTACTGATAAAAAAAATTAATCAAAATTATTTCCATTTGAGAGGATGACGAATTCTGATATAGAAATGTATTGATCAGTTCTGTTTTTTTTTTAACTTCTTTTCTTTTAAAAATACTGTTAAAAATGAGATGGTTCCCTACGAGAGGAAAGAGGGAGGAATGATGGGAGAAATTCTGGCAATGTAGAGACCAATATAATTTTTTTAAGTGTTTGTGTAAGTTGTATGCAAAAGCCAAAAAGAAGAAGGATATCTTCTAAATTTCCTAAAAAAATGGGGCAGTTCTCCAAAATATTCTGCACATAGATACATTTGGGTGATTTTATACAGTCTGGTTATTTTACTCTCCCCCTTTGTTTTCATCTCAAATAGATTCCTCCTTCAAATAATACTATTCATTAGTTATTTAGACAAGATTTTTTTGTTCCCCTTTCCAGAAAGGATTTCTTTTACTCTCTTCCTTAACCATTCTCTCTGTCTAGACCCTCTGCTTTATGACCCCTAGAATTATCTGGTGTCTTGCTAGCAACTGAGGGATGATTCAAACTCTGGCCTTCCAAACTCCCAGTCAAGTATTTAATCTACCTAGTCACCTTTCACAAAGGTAGCAAATGTCAGAGGCAGGATCTGAAGACAAGTCCTTCAACTCAAGAGTCAGTAGGAACTTAATAAATGCATGGGGCGGCCAGGTGGCGCAGTGAGTAAGAGTGTGGCCCCGGTGTCGGGAGACCCGGGATAGGTTCCAGACTCAGATACTTGGCACCCACACAAAATAACTGGCCGTGTAACCTTGAGCAAGTTACTTAACCCCAACTGCTTTAAAATAAATAAATAAATGCATGTTGCTCAAAACTTCAATGATTCCCTGCAGCCTTTAGGATAAAATATAAACTCCATCTGGAATTAAAGTCCTTCAAAATCTCCTACTTAATCTTTCCAATATGATTACACAATAATACTTTTTCCCTTAGTCATTCTACATTCTAGCCCAACTGGCCTACTTGTTTCCTGTATGTGAAAATCTATCTTTTTCCTCTGTATGCCTATAACAGGTTATAGCTCAATCCCAGAATTCTTTATTCCCTCCGTTGTTAATGCCCCATCCCTTCCCACCACCATCACTGTATATTTATTTTATATATCTTCCTTATTCATCTGTTAAAATGGGAAATACATGAACAATCTTACTTCTGTATTGGCACCTAGCACATGTGGTGCATATTACAAAGAATATGGTCAGTTGATAAATGCTTTTTGATACTACAAAAGATAACTGTCATATAAGAAGCAGTAAAAAAAAAAAAAAGGCCTCGTGTAGGAAACAGATGTGGTTAAGTCTAAGAGAAATACTTAAGGATAACAAATGGGAAGCCAGAACAGGGGTCAGCGTTAAGCTTGAATACCTTTAAAATACACTAAGACCTTTCTGATACTCTGTATGCTATAAAAGCTAGAATAAAGTTATCAATTAATTGGGTAGATGCTCTATGAAGGATTTATAGAAGAACATGGATACAAGTTGCACAGGATAAGAAGGCATGGATAGGTGTCATATTAAAAGATCGAGGGCCTACAGCCATAAAGAGTCTTCAAAGGTTATACTGTTTACTGAAATTATGATTCATCAAAATATGGAAGTGAAATTTTCTCTATGCCTTTGCAAACCTGGTTTAAATAGGTTACAGACGAGTTATTCAATTCTAGTGTTTAACAATATGGTTTTTTTTTTCTTCTTTTAGTCTATTTGATTTCAACTCAGAAAAATTCCATATTTACAAAGTAAAAGAATGAGTTTCTCACAGTGAAACTGTCAACTCCATTATTTATCATTTGTTTTAAAATATGTTTATTAACTTCAACAAGATAAAAAATTCTGTTTTGTCTATTCCCCATTCTCAACATTTTGCTTATCAATTTAAATTACATCATCACTGCATCACTGAAACTGTGAGTTGACTTCAGTTGTCAATGCTCTTCCAATATGGATTCTTCTGTAATACCTGTATGTTATCTATCTTTCACTGAGGTTATGAGATTACTGATATGAACTAAAATATGTTAGGGTGATGTATAAAGACATGCAAATATTTCTTGAATTTTAAGAGTAGTGTATAGTAATCCAACTGATAAAACAGGGAAATAATTTGTTTTATAAAACCTGAAGTAACAAAGCATTTTTTATATTAGAGTACACATTATTTTATATTGTGGTATTTATTAGCAAAGTGTAATACTGTAATCCCAAACCTCTACAACTATGTTGAAACCATTTTGTAAGCAATGAATAAGGAATTAGGTAATTTAGAAGTCACAAGAATTCTATGGTTAATGAATAAAGAATATAATAAATAAAGAACAAAGATTTGGAAAGAATGTGACTTGTATCTGAGGTTTAGTTTAAAGAACTAAAGCTCTGGGAGGCTAGGTGGCACAGTGAATAGAGCATCTGCCCTGGAGTTAGGAGGACCTAAGTTCAAATTCGGCCTCAGACACTTAACACACAAAAAAAAACTAGCCGTGTGACCTTGGGCAAGTCACTTAACCCCAATTGCCCTACCTTCCCCCCTGCAAAAAGCAAAAAAAAAAAAAAAAAGCACTAAAGCTGTTCAGCACAGAGAAAAAAAATACTCAGAAGGGACTTGCAAGATACTTTTGCCTTAGAAAATCTGAAAGGCTATCATCTTGAAGATCTGTTCTGATTTGCCCCAGGGGGCAAAACTAGGAACAATGGATGGGAATTGCAGAAAAAAAAGATATAGGCTTAGAGGAATAATGTCGGCATAACCAGACTGATAGTCAAAACTTAAAAAATCAGGGCTGTTAAAAATGGAATTGGATGCCTCAGGAAATAGTACAGTTCCTTTTCACTGGAGGTTTTTAAGCAGAAGCTAGCCTCTTTGGACATTCTTGTTTAGATACAGGTGAGAAAAGCTTCTAAATTCTCTTCTAGTTCTTAAGATTATATGATTCTGGCATTCCCTCGGCTGACAATGATTATACTTTCTCTGGGCTGGTAGTAGATGGTCTCAAAGTTGCAGCGACTGAATAATTCATTATCTTGTGTTCAACCTGGTGATGAACTCCCAACCTTTGCTTGACAGGTCCTTGGACTAAAATTGCAGACTGTCCACCATTGCACCCAATACTTTCCACACTACGATGAGTCATCAGAGTAGGGCTTTTTTGGATTTTTAATGGCACTTTTCTTTTTAAAAAATTTTTAATTTAAAAATTTAAATTTAAAAATAAAATTTTTTCATTAATTTATTTTTAGTTTTCAACACTTACTTGCCAAATTTTGAGTTCCAAATTTGCTCTTCATCTCTCCCCTCTCCCCCACTCCAAGACAGCATGTATTGATGACCACTTCCCCCAATGCAGCTTCCCTTCTATCAATCCCCCCCAACCTTTCTCTTATCCCCTTCCCTGTCTATTTTCCAATAGGGCAAGATTTCTATTCCTCATTGCCCATATATCTTATTTCCCAGCTGCATGTAAAAACAATTTTTAACATTTGTTCATAAAACATTTGTTGTAAAACTCTCCCTTCTTCCCTCCCCACCCACCCTCATTAAGGCAAGCAATTCAATATCACCTACACATGTGTAGTCATGCAAAACACTTCCATAATAGTCATGTTGTGAAAGATTTACTATATTTCCCTCTATCCTATCCCAACCTCCATTTATTCTATTTTTTCCTTTGACCCTGTCCCTCCTCAAATTTGTCTGCTTCTGATTACCCCATCCCTCAATCTGTCCTCCATTCTATCATCTCCCCTCTTTTAACCCCTTCCCCCCTACTTTCCTGTAGGGTTAAGACAGATTTCCATATCCAACTGAGTGTGTATGTTATTCCCTCTTTAAGCCAAATCTGATGAGAATAAGGTTCACTCACTCCCTCTCACCTCTACCCCTTTCCCTCCATTGTAAAAGCCTTTTCTTGCTTTTTTAAAGTGAGATAATTTACCCTATTCTACCTCTCCCTCTCTCCTTCTCCCAGTACATTCCTCTCCCACCCCTTAATTTTATTTTTTAGATATCATATCTTCATATTCAACTCACCCTGTGCCATATCTATCTATCTATCTATCTATCTATCTATCTATCTATCTATCTATCTATCTATCTATCTATCTATCTATCTATCTATCTATCTCATCCAACTACCCTAATAGTTGAGAAAGGTCTCATGAGTTACAAATATCATCTTTCCATGTAAGAATGTAAACAGTTCAACTTTAATAAGTCCCTTATGATTTTTCTTTCTTGTTTACCTTTTCATATTTCTCTTGATTCTTATATTTGAAAATCAATTTTCTATTCAGCTCTGTTCTTGTCATCAAGAATATTTGAAAGTTCTCTATTTAGTTGAATATCCATTTTCCCCCTTGAAGAATAATACTCAGTTTTGGTGGGTAGGTGATTCTTGGTTTTAATCCTAGCTCCTTTTATCTCTGGAATATCATATTTCAAGCCCTCCAATACCTTAACATAGAAGCTGGTAAACCTTGTGTTATCCTGACTGTGTTTCCACCATACTTGAATTGTTTTTTCTGGCTGCTGGCAATATTTTCTCCTTGACCTGGGAACTCTGGAATTTGACTATAATATTCTTAGGAGTTCTCCTTTTGGGATCTCTTTCATGAGGTGATCAGTGGATTCTTTCAATTTCTAGTTTACCCTCTGGTTCTAGAATATCAGGGCAGTTTTCCTTGATAACTTCTTGAAAGATGATGTCTAGGCTTTTAGTTGGAGCTTGATAATGACTTTCATTAGCTTCCATTTGCTCCATTTTAATTTTTTAAAAATTATTTTCTTCAGTGAATTTTTTGACTGACTTTTCCATTTGGCCAATTCTACTTTTTAAGGCATTCTTATTCCTCATTGGCTTTTTGGATCTCTTTTGCTATTTGGGTTAGTCTATTTTTTAGCATTTTTTGCAGTCTCCTTTAGCAAGCTGCTTACTTGTTTTTCATGATCTTCTTGCATCACTCTCATTTCCCTTCCCAATTCTTCCTCTGCTTCTCTTGATTTTCAAAATCTTTTTTTGAGCTCTTTCATGGCCTGAGACCAATTCATATTTTTCTTGGAGGCTTTGGATATAGGAGCTTTGACTTTGTTTTCTTCTTCTGGTTGTATGTTTTGATCTTCCTTGTTACCAAAGTAAGATTCTATAGTGAAGAGTTTTTTCCATTGTTTGCTTATTTCCCCAGTCAATTACTTGACTTTTTAACTCTTTGTTAAGGTAGGGCTCTTCTTCTAGTATGGAGGGTGTACTGTCCCAACCTTTAGCAGTTTTGTGCAGCTGTTTTCAGAGATATTTCTAGGGACCTGTAAATTTTCAGTGCTTTCAAGGTGGTATAATCAAAGAAGATGTATTTACTCATCTCCTGGCCGGTGCTCTGATCTGTTGAGTGACCACAAGCACTCTTTTTTCTGCCTTGGAACTGTGAGGAGGATTCCCTCTCTACCACTGCCACAAGCTCCACCACACCAGAGCTCTTCCTTACCCCAGAACTGCTGCCCAGATCCAAGCATAAGCCAAGCAAGAGAATCCTATCTCAGAGCCAACCAAGAGATCCCTACAATCCCCCTCTAATCATTTGCTCGATCCCCCCAACATCTGTGGGCCAAGAGTTCTGGAAACAGCTGCCACTGCCGCTGTCGCCCCAAGGCTAGGACCGGACCACGCTCTCACTCAGGTCCTACAAACCTTTCCTACTGACCTTCTAAGCTGTCTTTGGCATTTGTGGGTTGAGAAGCCTGGAAAGCACCACAGCTGCCAGTGGTTCAGTCCCCTGAGGCCTGCTATGGGCCTTCAGGGGCCCAGACTGTGCTGATGTTTTGTGCTGAACTGCCTGGTGCATTAGACCTTTCCTGTTGACCTTCCTCAAGGTCTTGGGCTGGAAATTTGTTTCACTCTGTCATTTTGTGGGTTCTGCTGATCTAGAATTTGTTTAGAGTTATTTTTTACAGGACTTTGGAGGGGGAATTTGGCAGAAAGCTCAAGCAAGTCATTGCTTTTACTTTGTCATCATTACTCCACCCCCAGATTCTTTGGAAAACCGGCACTTTTCTAATAAACACGTTGAGTGACTTGGAAGAAAATTTAATATATCAAAATAAAAACTACTGTTATCATGAAAAATGTCATTCACTTTTTGAAAAAAGTTTTGTTAATATAAATCCTTAAGAATATTGAGATTATTTGTTAAAACTTGTAACAGATGTTTTGAAAATGAAGTAGTAAAGAAGAAAAGTTTGGTAAACTTCCTGATTTATACTTTAAGAAATTTTTAATTTTTAAACAGCTTAATTCAATAAATTCTAATAAATAAAAATATACTTACATTCCTCTCCACCTCAATTAACCTGTCTTTAACCTTCAAAAGCTCTCTAGTTGTCTCTTGACTTTCTCTTTCCCATTTAGTATCATCACCAGATCTTGGAGGAGAATTCTGCAGCATTCTTTCTTCCTCTTGCCTTTGTTTAAGAGCTTCATAATTTTTTTTCACCTAAAATATCATCAAAACATTTTAAATGGAAAAAATTACCAATTTTTAAAGTTATTCGCCTTATTGTTGATTCAAATGAATATATTTATCATGTACTCTGCTAGAGCAGACGTTCCCAAAGTGGGCAATATCACCTTGCGGGGTGCTGGAACAATTCAGAGAGGGGAAAGGAGCTTAGGTAGGGGGATTTGAATAAAAATAAGGGGCAGTGGAAGCATAAGGAAAGAAGAGAATTTTGAAAAACCATTTGTACATGTTTCATCTGTTGGGCAACAGAGTTAAAGTTGTAATGATTACATTATTTTCCAAATAAACACACAAAAATGCAAGTAATAACCCATCAGTAGTCAAGTCCACCGACAGGTCTTAAAAAAGCAAGTGTGGTAGTAGATGAGAATGTTGCTCATTGTCAGAAAGTCCAGCATACATCAGCAGGAATATGTGCATGTAATGACTTCCATATAATATGATACTATACAGTTACAAGACATGATATTGTGTCACAGAAATTTCAATGCAGGAAAAACCCACAAATTTACAATAAATTATTAAATTTAAGACAATTTATTAAACTTAAAAAATGTTTTTTGGAAATGACACAAATTTTTAAAGAAATCATTAAAGAGCAGGGGTGGCTAAGTGGCACAGTGAATAACACACTGGCCCTGGCGTCAGGAGGACCTGAGTTCAAATCCAGCCTCAGACACTTAACACTTACTAGCCATGATGCCTTGGGCAAGTCACTTAACCCCAACTGCCCTGCCTTCCCCCCCCCCCCCCAAAAATCTTTAAAGAGTTAAAAGAAAGTAGATTTTTCAGGGTAGAACTTAGTATTTTTTTTTAAAGGGTCAGTAAACTAAGTTTGGAAACCTTTGGATTAGAGCTAGGTTAGTATTTATTAGGTCAGTATTTATTCGGTCTTGTCTGACTCATCATAACCCTATTTGGGGTTTTCTTGGCAGAGAAACAGGACTGGTTCATTATTTCCTTCTCTAGCTCCTTTTTCCAGATGAGAAAATTGAAGCAAACAGAGTTAAGTAACTTGCCCTGGGTCACACTGCTACTACATGTCTTAGGCTGGATTTGGACTCATGAAGATGAGTCTTCCTGACTCCAGGATGGGCACTCTATGCACCAGGGTGCCCCCTAGCTGCTCTCAGGTCTGTGTAAGAGGAAAGAAAGCTATGATGTGCTAAGATTCAGGAAGCCTACACTGGAACCCTAGATTTGTTCAGGGTCTTAGATAAATCACTTACATCCTTTCCTCAAGGAAAGGGGTAGACTAAACTGTCTCTGTGATCCTTTCTCTCTGGACCCTCTGTGGCTGAACCAACAGGGGTTTGGGAAAGAAGGCCAGTGTCCCCACCAACAGGGGTTTGGGAAAGAAGGCCAGTGTCCCCTTCAGGGGTCACTGAGTCCATTTTGACTGATGAGTATGCTGAGGACCACAGAGATGTAAAAAGCTTTTCCTAAGATGACTCCATGAATATAGGACAGAGTCAATATTCTGATTCTCAATTTAGAATTCTACCCCTGGACCACACTGCCTGCCCAACGAGAGGTGCTGTTTAGTCTTGCAGCCAGAGGGCTGGACTTCAGGGTCAGGATGACCTAATCTTTCTTTATACCAGGTCTAATACTTGGGCAAGTATTATCTAATCTCTTTATACCAGGTCAAGTTTTCTCATCTACAAAAATAAGGGTAACAATAGACCCCTAAATCTTGGGTTGCTGTGAGGATAAATTAAACACTGCAATATTCAAGACTTGAAAAACTATAAGATTAAAAAAAAATTTGAAACTGTAAGAATGCAAGTCATCATACTAATCATTTTAAAGCACAATTGTGATCTCATTGAAATACCTAGTAAGGGAACTCCTTTTGCCAATTTAAATTAGCCCCTGCTTTGCCAATTATTGATTTAACAGGTTCACTAGGACACTGAGAGGGTAAGTTTGATGTCACACAGTCATTACGAACCAGGTCTTCCTGATTCCAAAGCCAGCTCTATCTACTGTACCACATAGCCTCTCATTATTGTTTGCTTATTAATTGCTATTAGTTCCATAACATACCTCTGCCCTCAATCTGACTGTTGCTCTCATCTCTATTTTATCCTTCTGAATTTTGTTACACCTGTGACCTCTTTCCTTTGACTATAGCACTCTCTCAGCCTATGCCAGAGGTGGGGAACCTGCAGGCTCAAGGCCACATGTAGCCTTCTAGGTACTTGGGTGCAGCCTTTTGATTGAATTCAAGTTTTTTTGTTTTTGTTTTCTTGCTTCTTTGGAGAGCAATTGGGGGCAAGGGACTTGCCCAAGATTACACAGCTAGTAAGTGTTAAGTGTCTGAGACTGGATTTGAACTCAGGTCCTCCTGACTTCAGGGCCCGTGCTCTATTCACCATGACACCTAGCTGCCCTGTGAGTCCAAGTTTTACAGAACAAATCCTTTTATTAAGGAGATTTGTTCTGTGAAATTTGGATTCAAAGGGCTGCACCTGAGGACCCAAAGAGTCATATGTGGTCTCAAAGTCATAGGTTCCCCACATCTGGCCTAGACAATGTGATATAAGCCAAAACAAAAACTTTCCTGCTATCAAAATTACAGTTTAAAAATTATTTCCTGGGTGGCTAGGTGGCACAGTGAGTAAAGCGCCAGCCCTGGAGTCAGGAGGACCTGGGTTTGGTTCCGGCCTCAGATATTTAACACCCACACACACACACAAAACTAGCTGTATAACCTTGAGCAAGTTATTTAAACCCAATTGCCCTCCAAAAACAAACAAAAAAACTTATTTCCTATAAGTATTATTCTATGTATATTTATCTAAAATCCTATTTTATGGAGAACTCACATAGGGAAAGCATTCACAAGGTGGAGAGAAGAAGTAATACAAAGACATTCTCAAGAGCTCTCTTAAAACTTGGCAAACTGATTGTGTGACATGGGACACCCTGGCAAAGGACTGCCCAGCATGGTGTATCCTCATCAGAGAAGGTGCTGTCCTCTATGAGCAAAGCAGAATTGAAGTAGCTCAAAAGAAACGAGAGATGGGCAAATTTAGAGAATCCAACTCAAAAGTTCACATGGGCTATTTGTGACCCACCTGTGGTAGAGCATGCATTATGTGCTTGTATTGATCTGATCAGCCACAGTCAGACACATTCTTGACTTGACAGATTTTTTTTAAATAATTTATTTTGTCCAATAGATTTGAATTAATTTTTTATTATAAAAGACACATATGTAAAATTAATTATAGAGAAACTCTGATTTAAAATAATCCATATAAAACTGTGCTAAAATCAGAAAATTTCTTTTCTTGGGATCTATTAAGTGCTTTGTTAATGTACTGAGTTCTAAAATATTTCAATCAATTAAACATTTATTAAGTACCTGCTGTGTGCTAAGCACTTGAGATACAAAAAGGCAAAAGACTGGAATTGGATGAGGAGCTCATAACATGATTTTCTATAATTAAAAAAAATTAGTTGGTGAATAACCTCATACCACCCTCCCCAAAAGTGATGTGTATCTGCTTTTTATAAGAAGCGCCTAACGTGTGCCAAAGCAATCCCTTTCACATTGACCCAATTAGGTCACTATGGAAGGTTTTCCAAACCTTTTCATCCCTCCTCAAGTCTCCCATACCTTTAACCCTCTCAGCTGAGAAATGTGCCTCCTAATTCATTGAAAAAAAAATGGCTAATCCCTAAGAACTCCCACTTCTTCCCTCCTCCTCTTACATCACTTAGATGCCTTCTGCCTCCATCTCTTCCTTTATCCCTGTTACACATGAAGAGGAGGCCCATTTCTTTGTCAAGGCAAACGCCTCTATTTGAACAAATGATCATATTCCATTCTCCAGCAAACTGCCCTCTCTCTCATTTCCTCTATCTTATTTATCTTCAATCTTTCCCTGTCTACTGCTTCCTTCCCTATTGTATATAAATATGGACATGTCTCCCCCATCCTAAAAAAAAACCCTATTTGATTGGTCCACCCCATAACTATTGTTCTATATTTCTTCTCTCCTTTGTGGCTAAACTCTTTGAGAAGACTGATGATATGTATCCCCACTTTCTTTCCTCTTGCTCTCTTAACTCTGTGTCATCCAGCTGTAGGTATCCTGTAACACTCTATCCTGAGCCTTTTTCTCCTTTCTCTCTATATTATATCATTTGATGATCTCATCACCTCTCATAGATTCTTAACACCCACTTATCCTGTCAGTCATTAAACATTAAGGCCTACTATGTGTCAGAAACTGTGCTAAGTGTTGGGGATACAACGAAAGACAAAAACCATTGTTGTTCTCATGGTGCTCACAGTCTAATGGAGAAGATAACAAGTAAACAACTATGTACACAAAAGCTATATACAGGATAAATTGGAAATAGTCAAGATAGGGAAGGTGCTAGAATTAAAGGGGATGGGTAAAGGCTTTCTGAAGAAGGTAGGATTTTGGCTGGCAACTGAAAGAAGCCAGGGAAGCCTGAAGATGAGAAGGGCGAGCATTCTAGGCATTGGAGACAGCCAGTGAAAATGCATGGAATCAGGAAATGGAATGTCTTGTAGTTGGAACAAGGAAGCAGGTGTCACTGGATCACAGAACACATGTGATGAGGTAAGAAAACTGGAAAGACGTATGTGTGTATGTTGAGGGGAGAAGGGGAGGAAGGAATGAGAAAGTTATAAAGGATTTTGAATTTCAAAAAGATTTTTATATTTGATGCTGGTGGTGAAAGAGAACCATCTGAGTTTATATAGAAGTGTGTGAGTGTGTGTGTGTGTGTGTGTGTGTGTGTGTGTGTGTGTGTGTGAGAGAGAGAGAGAGAGAGAGAGAGAGAGAGAGAGAGAGAGAGAGAG
>NW_027187358.1:21373976-21398592 GCF_028583685.1 Petaurus breviceps papuanus
GAGAGAGAGAGAGAGAGAGAGAGAGAGAGAGAGAGAGAGAGAGAGAGAGAGAAAGAGAGAGGAGAGACAGAGACAGAGACAGAGACATGGTTATATCTGTGATTTAGCAGAGTGGAGGAATGGTTGTGGAAGATAGACCAATCAGCAGATTATTTTAACAGTAGTCCAGGCATGATTAGGGTCTGTACCAGGGTGGTGGCAGTGTCAGAAGACTGAAGGAACATGCAGGTGATCCTGTAAAGATAAAATCAATAGACCTTGGCAATAAACTGAATTGGGGGGGCGGGGGGAGGTGGGATGTGTGTGAGTGTATGTGTGTGTGTGTGTGTGTGTGTGAGAGAGAGAGAGAGAGACAAAGAGAGAGAGAGACAGAGAGACAGAGACAGAGAGAGGGTAAGAGTAAGTCAAGGATGACACCTAGGATGTGAGGCTGGGGACGGGGAGGATACTGATACCCTCAACAGTGGTATGGAAGTTTGTAAGGGGGTAGATTTTCAGGGTAAAGATAATGAGCTCAATTTTGACATTATAGTTTAGGATGTCTACTGGATATCTAGGTCAAGATGTCCAAAAGGCAGTTGGAAATAGGAGACCAGAGGTCACCAGAGTGGTTAGGACCGTTAAAGTCAATCTAAGAATCATCTGCATAAAAAAGATAATTCAACCCATGAGAGATGTTGACAATATATCAAGTACAATAAATAGTACAGAGGGAGAAGAGTAACCAGATGAGAGTTCCATGGCACACCCATGGTTAGGTGGCATGACCTGGATAAAGATTCAGCAAAGAAGTACAAGGAGTGGTTAGATAGGTAGGAGGATAACCAGGAATGCCTAATATCCTGAGAACCTAGAAAGAGACCATCAGAGAGAGGAGGGTAATTGACAGCGTCAAATTAATCTTTGAATTTGCAGATCTCACCTCCTCTGTCATTCAACAACTGTGATAATCTGGCCCCTTCCTTATCTTTCCAGTTTTCTTACACTTCACTCACTACCATGTACTCCGTGATCCAATGACACTGGCCTCCTTGTTGTTCCTTGAACAAGACACTTCATCTTCCAACTCTAGGCATTTTTAGCTGGCTGTCCTTCATGCCTAGAATACTCAACCATCTCATCTTCTTTGCTTCCTTCAACTCCCTTCAAGTGAACCCCACATTCTATAGGAAAGCTTTTCCAGGGCCCCTTAATTCTAGTGCCTCCCTATCTGTCCTATCTACAGCTTCTTGTGCATCACTGTTTGCACGTCTCCCACGTTAGACTGTGACGTCCTGGGGAGTAAGGATTGTCTTTTGCCTTAATCATTGTATCCACAACACATAGTAAAGCTTAGAATGTAGTAGCTGCTTCGTAATTTTTATTAATTGGAAGACCCATTTAAAAAGTCTTGTGGCCTCAAGCTCATACTGAAGTGCATGCTGCAATCATGTGTCCTTTCAAAAGTAATATCCATCACAACCATTTTTATTTAGTGCTCAGCTGCTTAATGTTAATTACTGACAATAAAACAAATTGGTACATTCTGTGTTTGGCTCTTTCATTACAAGTCAGTGAAGGAAGAAATCCATTACTACAATTGATATTTTGATTATATAACATCAAAATACTGTTGCAAAGCGCACCATATTTAAGAATCAGAAGAAGTGGGCTCAAGTCATATTGCTGTAATGACTCTTATGGCATGATTCTATACACCATTCACTCTAGGCTTCGATTTCCTCAGGTTTAAAATGAGGAAATAAGAACCTTATATAAATATTAAGATTTCAAAAATGCTTTTCTCACCAAACTATCTAAGGTATGTAATTCATGTACAGGCACACCTCATTTTACTGAGCTTTGTTTTATTGTACTTTGCAGGTATCACTTCTATTTTTAAACAAATTAAAGGTTTATGGGCAACTCTGCTTTGACCAAGTCTATTGGCATCATTTTTCCAATAGCATATGCTCACATCATGCCTTTGTGTCACATTTTGATAATTCTTGCAACATTTCAAGCTTTTTCACTATTGTATCTGTTATGATGATCTGTGATCAATGATTTTTGATGTTACTATTATAATTGTTTTGGGGTGCCACAAACTATGCCCATATGAGACAGTGAACTTAAAAATGAGTGTTCTGGCTGTTCTACCAAGTCGCCATTCCCCCACCTCTTTTCCTCTCCTTGGGCCTCCCCATCCCTGAGATAAAATAATATTGAAACTGGGCCAATTTGTAATCCTACAAAGGTCTCTAAGTATCCAAGTGAAAGGAAGAGTTAATCAATGAGGCAAACTTCATTTTTGTCTTATTTTAAGAAATTACCACAGCTGCTACATCCTTTAATAACTCCCACCTTGATCAGTCAGCAGCCATCAATACTAAGGCAAGAGTCTCCACCAGTAAGAATATTATGACTCACTGAAGGTTGAGATCATAGTTAACATTTTTTAGCAATGAGGTATTTTTTAATTAAAGTATGTACACTGTTTTTTTAGACATAATGCTACAGTACGCTTAATGGACTACAATATAGTGTAAACACAACCATTATATGCACCAGGAAACCAAAATATCTGTATGACTCAATTTGCTTTACTGCAGTTGTTTAGAACCAAATCCACAGTCTCTCTGAGGTATGTCTGTATTATTATACCCATCTTTACAGAAGACAGAGACGGGACCAGATTAAGTAAGTTGCACACAGAGCTAAGAAGGAGCTGGTATTTGAACTTAGGCTTTTTAAATTAAAAAATCTGAACAAAAGGTCCAGAACATCAAGGGAATTAATGAAAAGAAATGCTAGAGAAGGCAGCCTAGCCCTACCAGATCTTAAATTGTATTAAAAGACAGCGATTAACAAAACTACTTGGTCCTGGCTAAGAAATAGAAGGGTAGATCAGTGGAACAGGTTAGGTACTCAAGATGCAGCAGTCAATGATTACAGCAATCTACTGTTTGATAAACCCCAAGTCCCCAGCTTGTGGGATAACATAGTATGACAAAAACTGCTGGGAAAACAGGAAAATAGTATGGAAGAAACTGGGCATAGACCAATGTCTGACACCGTACACCAAAATAAAGTCCAAATGGGTACACTATTTAGGTATAAAGCCTGATACTACCAACAAATTAGGGGAGCAAGAAATAGTTTGTCAGATTTATGGAGAATGAAGGAATTTACGACCAAACAAGAAAAAGAAAACATTATGAAATGCAAAATGGATAATTTTGATTACATTAAATTGAAAAGTTTTTGCACAAAGCCAATGCAACCAAGATTAGGAGGGAAGAAGAAAACTGGGGAAAAAATCTTTACAACTAGTGTCTCTGATAAAGGCCTCATTTCTAAACTATATAGAGAACTAAGTCAAATTTACAAGAATACAAGTTATTCCTCAATTGATAAATGGTCAAAGGATATGAACAGACAGTTTTCAGAGGAAGAAATTAAAGCTACCTACAGTCATATGAAAAAATGCTCTATATCACCACTGATCAGAGAGATGCAAATCAAAACAACTCTGAGGTACCACATCACACCTATCAGATGAGCTAATATGACAAAACAGGAAAATGATAAATGCTGGAAAGGATGTGGGAAGGTTGGAACACTGATTCATTGCTGGTGGAGCCATAAGCTGATCCAACCATTCTGGAGAGCAATTTGGAACTATGCCCAAAGGGCTATAAAAATGTGTATAACCTTTGGCCCAGCAATACCACTGGGGCTGTATCCCAAAGAGTTCATAAAAATGGGAAAAGGACCCACATTTACAAAAATATTTATAGCAGATCTTTTTGTGGTGGCCAAGAATTGGAAATCAAGGGGATGCCCATCAAAGGGGAATGGCTGAACAAGTTGTGGTATATGAATGTATTAGAATACTGTCGTACTATGAGAAATGATGAACAGGCAGACTTCAGAAAATCCTAGAAAGACTTATATGAACTGATGCTGAGTGAAGTAAGCAGAGCCAGAGGAACCTTGTACACAGTAACAGCCACAATGTGTAATGGCTGACTTTGATAGACTCAGCCCTTCTCAACAATGCAAAGATCTAAAACAATTCCAAAGGACTCATGATGGAAAATGCCATCCACATGCAGAGACAGAACTATGGAGTCTGAATGCAGAGTGAAGCTATTCTCCTTTTTGTTTTATCTTTCTCATGGTATAATGGCAAACAAAGGAATACTCAGCACGTTGTTTCAGTTATTTAAGTATCTAGCACATTATTTGAGTCCTGCCTTGTGATTTGAAGGTGGGAAGAACTTGCTAATGAAACAGGAAGGATAGAACAAGAAGGAGGATCACCATATAAAAGTAAGAGCACAAGCTGGGACTAAGCAGAGCTGAAAAGGAGAAAACTTGTGGTGTTTGGCACTCTGTCTGTTCTGTGTTGATTTGTATTTGTGATACTTTGTCAGACAGAAGCCTTCTGTCTATTGTTTGTGTTACTTTGTTAAATAGAAGGACTCTATCTGTTGTTTGTCAGAAGGACTTTATCTGTTGATAGTGTTACTTTGTCAGATAGGAGGATCCTAACTATTGAATTGTGCTACTTTGTCAGACAGATGCACCCTGTCTATTCACTGGGTTGATTTCGCAGGCAGAAAGTGAATTGAGATGATAGTGCTGGCAATGTGCATGAATGTTGTAATTTGGCTAAGCTTGATGTGTGTAGATATTGTTGTGACTCTGTTTTCTCTTCCCAGAAACAGAGACTTAGAAGGGCCTGAGGCAGACTGGTCACTGAGAGCTTCGAACTGGAACAGGAGCTGGAACACAAGCTGGGAGCTGCCTACCTGTGAGTCCAGGTGATGGTTAGGTGAATTTGGACAAGAGCTGTGAGCATGGAAGAGGAACCATGGAATTTGGGAGCCAGCCCCGAGTCAAGATGAAAGGACCTTTCCTTGGGTACTTAGTGCTGACTAACAACATTACAGTTTACTGTGACCTAGGGGTGGGAGAACTTTGTACTTTGTACCCCTTAAGGATGACTGAGTTAAGGATGATTGGAAGCTAGTCTCCAATCAAGAAGAAAAAAGACTTTCTGACTGAGGAGATTAAGGCAATGTGACCTAGGGGTGGGAGACCTTTGTACTTTGTATCCCTTTGGAAGGACTGCTCCTTAAGAATGACTGAGTTAAGGACTTATTGAATGATCTCTTTTGTTTAAAACTATGTGGTCACTTTAGTGGTAAGTTGTTACATCATTGTGAATGCTGTACTTTGGTTTCTGTGAATGTTTTGCTTTAGTTTATTGCTGAATAAATAGAGAGCTCACTATACTATGTGATCAGAACCTTAGAGTCATTCATAGTAGCAGTCCTCTGGAGAGCTGCTTGTGCTTGGCTTTATACATGGTCTCTCCCATTCGGTGTAATTCTTCTATGCAACATGACTAATGTTAAAATGTGTTAAATAGAAATGTATATCATACTGCATGCCTTCTTGGGGAGGGGAGGAGGAGAAAATTTAAAACTTATGGAAGTGAATGTTGAAAACTAAAAATAAATAATTTTTTAAAAATCTGGTTTTGGTTCATTTGTGTGTGTATGTGTGTGCATGTGTGTGTTAAACTTTGTTGCACTGCAGCAAGCTATTAGCCTAACTACTCCACAGGTTTGTTCCCAATGGAGTGATTTTGCAACTGCAAAGACCTACAGTAAAGAAATTAAGAGCATGTCAATAAACATTTAAGTGTTTACTATGTGGCAAGGCACTGTGTGAAGTACTGGAGATATAAAGTTAAAAGATGACACAGTCTCTGCCCTCAAGAAGCTTACATTTCAATGGAGACACATGTAGATATCAAAGTATAAACAAGGTAGGCTGTAATAAGAATTTGTACATGAGAGATTAAAAAGCACTCTTGGAAAACCTATAGAAAGTTAGAGTACTTTCAGTTGGGAGGCATCAAGGAAAATTTACGGAGGAAGTGGCACCTGAGTTGAACCCTGGAGCAAAAGAAGAATTTCAACACAGAGAGGCAATGTAGGATTACATTCCAGTGTACTATTATTTTGGCTAAATTATCAATTTTCAATAATTTATGCTTTCCTTAGAATACCAACTATTCCAAGCCCCAATAGCAGCACTTAAGAATAGGGATTTTATCATTTATTTTCCCAGAAAATATTTATTTCAAGTTTCTCAATGTATTTTAAGATTTACAGTGAGCCAAGAACGAAAATGTTTAACATGTTTCAGTATGTAGTGCAGGATTAAAAAAGGCTTATGTGGAGTACTGTAATGAGGTGAGAAGACAGAGAAGGATGACTAAACAGAGATGGAATATTAAACTACTCAGCTGTGGTCTGATAGATGTTCCGAGATCCTGACTTTTCCAAATTTCTTGCTTTTAATGTTAGAATGCCAAGAGAAGGCTGCCTTAATTTCCTTCCCCTTTTGGAAACTATATTTTATAGTAATTTATCCCCCAGACTCCTAACTTTACTAGATTTGAAATGGCTTCTGTACTTCAAGAATCAAGATGTGTTTGTATGTGAAAGGCAATGAATGTGTATATCCTCAGAAGAGTTTTTGAGTTGGAAGAATTTATTCCTTGCTTCTTCTTTACTGATACTTAGACCATATATCTCCTCTTCAATAGTAGCCGTCTATCCCCTTTCTTTTCTTACATATACTCTTAATGCTTATTTAACTTTAATAATTTCTTTACCTTCTAAAATTATGACACTTCTTTCACTTTCTTAATTGTGAGACTCTACCTAGTATATTTTACATAAAGCTTAAAAGTTTTTTGGGGGGCGGCCAGGTAGCACAGTGAGTAAGAGCACTGGCCCCAGTGTCGAGATGACCTGGGGATCGAATCCAGGCTCAGACACTTAGCACCCACCCAGAAACACCTGGCCATATAACCTTGAGCAAGTTACTTAACCCCAGTTGCTTTAAAAAAAAGGGTTTTCTTTTGTTCCTTTTCCATAAATAGTATTAATCCTAGTCTCTGGTTTATATGAACAAATAAATACTGTAAATATCAAGGTGATTAAATTATACTCAAAAATAATGAAGTTTTAATCCAGTCTAAATCTTCTATATTCTAATCTATGTATTTAGTTTGTTACAAAAATACTACAAAGAGTAAAGTAAATGTTTTATTCTTAATAAAACTATTCAAGATGTTTTATGATTCTACTTTAACAGGCTTCAGTAAAGTCAATATTAATTTAAGTATTTTAAAAATACTTTAACACTTCTTTGGTGAAAGATAATTAGATTTTTGTGCTTCATTTAAAAAAAGTTGTTTGCTTTTAGTTTACAACACTGAGTTCCACAATCCATTGAGTTCTAAATTTTCTCCCATTCCCTCTCTTCCCCCTATTTCTCCTTTGGTGACATGCAATTCCATAAAGGTTCTACAAATATATTCACATTAAACATCAGTCAAGTTATAAAGAAGAATTATAACCAATGGAGTGAACAATGAGAAAGAAGGAACAAAACACAAAAAAGAGAGAGCAAGTAGTTTGCTTCAATCTGCATTCAGACTCTCTAGTTCTTTCTCTGGATGTGGATAGCCTTTTCCATCATGAATCTTTTGGAGTTGTCTTATAACCTTGCATTGTTGAGAGAAGCCCAGTCTATCAGTTTGACATCATAGATACAATTTGTCTGTAATTGTGTACAATGTTTTCCTGGTTCTGCTCCCCTCACTTAGCATCAATTTATATAAGTCTCTCCAGGTTATTTTGAAGTCCATCTGCTCCTCATTTCTTATAGCACAATAGTATTCCGTTACATTCATATACTACAACTTGTTTAGCTATTCCCCAATTGATGGTTATCCCCTTGATTTCCAATTCGTTGCCACCACAAAAAGAGCTGCTATAAATATTTTTCTACATACAGATCCTCCTCCCACTTGTATGATCTCTTTGGGATACAGCCATAGAAGTGGTATTGCTGGGTCAAAGGGTATGTTTGTGCTTCATTTTAAAACTTATGTAAAATGTCCTAAATCTGAATAAAAAACTTAAATGCTGTACTTACTGTTTTAAGTTCTTGACGCAATTGCTGGTTAAAATTAGTTGATTCTTCTAATCGAGCTTCCAAAGCAGCAATTTTTTCTTCCTTTATTTCCAGAGATTTCTTTAGTGTGGACTCTAATTTTGACTCCAAAAGCTTGTACCTGCTATTCATAACAGAAGAACAAGTCATTTAACCATCAGTTCAGAATGATAGTTATCAGTCTTTCAAAATACACTAACTCCTTTTAAATTGTCATTAGGCTTGAGGTAAGAGCATGAAAGCACATAGTTCTACTTCACAGTTTTTACCATTATGCCAATTTGAGAAACTGAAATCTAAAGACAAACTTCTTAGTATACTGGGTTTTTTTAACTAGTAAGAAGAAAGTCAAAAGAAAAGGGACTATTGCAATAAAAAGATTTAGTCCTGCACACAGTAGGTACTTAATAAATTGTTGTTTTATTTTAATATGCTACATTTGCAAAATCATAACAGTGTGCATGCTAGTACAAAATTAACAAATTCTGCCTTGCATTATTATAAGTATTTTAAAACATAGGCTCTCTTTTTTATTAGTTATGACTTAGTCCCTGTGATAGGACCTGCTTCTCCTAATGAATGGGGAGTGAATCAAATTACACAGGTTTAGGTTGAAACTAAGACAGAGGTGAATATTTCTAAGTCTCCCTTTTAATGTGATCTATATTTTAACTCAGGGGTTGCACGATCACACTCTCAGGGACCCACACAAACAAGCTAGAGGACATATATTTATCATTCAGGTTCCTAGCCACCTCCTTCCCCACAAAATCAAGAGGCTAGCTACACAGAAATACAGACACAAAGGGAAAATACTGAGGCTGAAAATATGGCCCTGGTGCCCTCAAAGAGCCCCACTGGTCTCTGTTTTTACACTGTAACTGCACAAAAACCTCTTAATCACCACATACTAACTAGTTTAGTTTAATTAGTATACTAGCACTTTATCAAATACTATCTCCAATGAACTATGTGCAAAAACTCTTGAGACCATCTCTAGGGCTCACTCCATCTGCATATATTTCATCCCCTCACCCCACCTTCATTAAATTAACAATACTAGATTGAAATTCCTTGAGGACAGGGGCTGTACTAAACCCCATAATAGCTAGCATAGTTCCTCAGATCTAGTTTGTGCTTAATGATAATTAAGTTAATACTAAAAGAAAATTTAATTAAAAAAAAATAAAATAATAAAAAAGTAAAGATTTTGTGAACATTATTAAATGGTTTTTAATTTTTTTAATAGGGTCAATACCGAATCTACCACCAAATTACTCAGATAAACAAGGATAAAAAAAAATTTCACCTGAAATAGCTAAATAATTAGTGCAGAAATAGTTTTTGGTTTGAAATATCTAGATTACTACTTTAATCCATTTTGCTATTATACATTATCTAAAAAAAGTATCATAAATACTTAGTCTGAGATCTTAACATATTCTCATAATCACCAAAACAAAATTCTACTGATCAAACCTTAATTCATCCCAGGAATATTTACATAACTAGTACTAGCAATAGTATTGTGCATGTGTAATTTAGGAACATTATTTTATATTTAGCATACTTAAAATTTTATCATTTTTAGCAACAGAAATTTTTTTGGCAAATGTGTATGTATATGTCTATGTGTGGGAAACAATAGGAGGAATTCTGTTTCCACAGGATTAAAAAGTACTCTTCCCAGTTTTGAGTGATAGTAGAATATAAGTCAGAGGTGACCAGTTCTAATCAGAGCCAGAGCGGTGACCAGCAGAACCAGGTTTCTGATCAGGTAAAAGGTTAGAAGGTTGTATGCATGCTTAACGAGCTGTTTGAGGGAGGGCATAACATGGGCAGTTCAGAAGGTTGCATCTAGCCAATGGAGAAACTGGGGGGGGGGGGGATGGTGCCATGGGCATTGAATGTAAAATAATTGGCTAAATTAGAAATGTAAAAAAAAATATCACTAGGAATGTAAAATAATCGGCTAAAATAAAACAAGAACTTTCCTCGCTTCACAACAAGTATTGTTCTTTGTTCAGAGTGTGCATGTTTCTCACATATGTGTATACACACACACACACACACACACGCGCGTGCGATTCTTTTGACATCATAATATTTTTCTTATAAAACTTTTCTGCCATGGAAGGAAAAAGAGATAAGCAGCGAATAAAGGCAGTTTTTATTACTTCATGTATACACCAGGTAATATATTGTACGGGAAATATACTTCACAGAAATAAGGAGACTGGGGCAGTTAGGTTCACTGGCCCCAGAGTCAGGAGGACCTCAGTTCAAATTCGACCTCAGATACTTAACACTTACTAGCTGTGTGACCTTGGGCAAGTCACTTAACCCCAACTGCCCTGCCTTCCCCCTCCAAAAAAGACCAAAAAAAAAAAAAAAGAAAGGAGGAGACCACAGTTCTAGCCCAAATGTGAGGCAATGCACTTGACTTTTGCTTCTTCATTTGTAACTGAAGGGGGTGGGAACTAGATGATCTCTAGGAACCTTCTAGATCTAAAAATTACATTATTCTATACTTCCTATCTCCAGGAAAAATATTCCCTTCCTCCCCCACCCCTGTCCCACCTCACCCCTGCCCCCAAAGCTTTGGTAAAAGGAAAGTAGATATTTGAATTGTATTTTTGATGAAAATATTAAAATGAACTTTTCTGTTAATATGACTCACCTGTCATCAGTACTTTGCTCATCACTCAAGAGACGTTCTTTATTTAATCCTATCTTTTCTAGTTCATGAGTAAGTTTTTCTAAATCATTATTCATTTGCTGAGTCTTCAATTTTTCACTCACCAAATCCTTATCCAAAAAGAAATTTAAAATAAATAAGTTAAAAATAATGCAAGTAACAAGTACACAAAATTTCTAAGCAATCAAAACCAACATCTACTCCCACTGAAGATATCTACAAATGCTCAAAAGAAAAAAGGAAATCTTGAAGACCTTTTCCTTGCATATCATTACTATATATTTAATGGAAAAAATAGTAGTCTTAAACTGAAGCAGAAAACCTTAATTATTTCCTACCTCTCTTTTGGCAAGACATCCCTTTTTTTCTCAATGTTATAAATCAAAACTAAAGCACAAATGAAATTTCTACCACTAATCTAGGTTTGAAAATTATCACAAGAATATTTATTTACTATTTAATAATATGGTAGAAACTGTGTTTTAAATTAATCTCTGGGAATATAGTACACAATTTCTTTCTAGGTAGTGGAAAAGAGGGTCTAAATGTCATAGATCTCGACACAAGAAAAGCTCTTAACACATGCTCTGGGCATAGTAAGAAAACTAAAAGGAATATCTTTAGAAATTCCATACTCTGTAGAAGAGATGGCAAAGAATAAGAGGTTAACAGTTTCAGTTCTTTTCTATCAAGAAGGCTCCAAAAGAACACATCAATAAGAAAACCTAATACAAATTTTTTTAACCATTTTTTACTCTTTGGGCATAGTAATGTGGTATTTGGTAAACTGATATAGTTATTTATCAATTTACTAAGTTAGAAAAATAAACACTGCTTCCTATTACAACATTTGGCATAATCTAAAAACTCAGGCCAATACATTATTATTTTTAAATGTAGGCTCTGAATTACCAATTAAGGTTCAGGTAGCTATATAAAAACTTCATTAAGATTTTTATTTAGTATTTGAATGAAAAAACTTTCTCTGGTTTTTTTAAAGCAAGCAATTTAGGAAAGCTTGCTAGTAAATTCTACGAGTTTAGACTTTATAGATTAATCAATACTTAAATCAATGCCTGCTTCTATAAGTAACAAGCGTATATATGATATTAAATTTTAAGGAATATAAATGCATATATGCAGCTCAACTTTAGCTTATATTAGGAACTAAAAAGAATTACCTCACGTAAAGTAATAAGAGTTTTTTTGTCAATAGTTGCTCTTTTCACAAGTTCCTTGTTTTCTTTCTCTAGCTCTTTGAGACGAATACAGGATTCTTTATATACACCTATTTCTTTGAAAAGACTTTTGTTTTCCTTTTCAAGATTTCCAATTTTAATATTATTTTCTTCCAATGTCATATCTTTAATTTCTGCCTGTTGTCGGAGTCTCTTATTCTCTTTTTCCAGTTGTTTCTTATCTTTTTCTAGTTGAGAAGTCTCTTGCTCTAGTAACTTGTTTTCCTTTTCTAATTGCTCTAACCGTTTACTAGATATTTTTAACTCTTCAAGATTTTTTTGCAATGTCTGATTTTCTGTTTCTAATTCTTGTAGTTCACTTTCTAATTGCTGAATTTTTTTATTACTATTCTCTAGAGCTTTCTGCAGTCTTTGGTTTTCAGTATCTAATCCCTGGTAGCTAACTTCTAAACGTTCTGTCTTCTTGCAAGAAGCTTTCATGAGCTCTAAACTCTTCTTAAGTTGTTCTTTTTCACTTTCCAGTTCTTTATTTTCCAACTGTAGTTGAGCCATTTTCATGCTTGCACATTTCAAAGACTCCACTGTCCTCCTTAATTCTAAGTTTTCTTCATCTAGTTGAGAATTTTCTTTCTCCAAGGATTCTAGTTGAAAAGTAAGGTTTTTAAAGCTATCTAATGTCTTTTTCAACTTTCTCTTTTCCACTTCCAGTTCAGAATTTTCTAGCTCTAAGGTCTCAATTTTCTCACAGGTAATTTTTAAATTAGTTATCTTTTTTTGTAATGATTCATTTTCCTTTTCAAGATGTTGCAACTCATTCTCAAGTTCTTCTGCTCGTTCTCCTCTTTCTTTGTAATGTTCCAATTCTTTTTTAATTTGTCTCTTTTCAAATTCAATCTTGTTTAATTTGCTGCTTGTTTCTTTAATAGATTCATGCAGGATTTTATTTTCTTTCTCAATATCTTTCACCCTTGCTTCAGCACTTATTTGTGATCGCTGCCTTAGGGATGCTACAGTTTGATTCAAATGCTCATTTTCTTGTTCTAATATTTTAATCTAATTCAGAAAAAAATAAAAATTGTCAGTGCTATAAAAACTAAGAATTAATTTTAATCTTGAATGAGTAATAAGGTGAAGTGGTAAATGTGAGGCTCCCTTATGCCTTGATTTATTTAATCTATTATTTTGAGACTATGCACAGACTACTAGAGGTTGTAAAAACTGATCTTTGTCCTCAAAAAGCTCACAATGTAATCAGTGGAATATAAAAGAAAGATATTTAATGTTTTTCTTAAAAGACTTTCAGATCCATTTATTGTTATATATTGTGAAGATCTATCAAATATATAAGCTGAAAATAAATGATATAAACATATATACATTAGAGATACACCTTATAACATATGTACAAATATAAATTTATACAAATATATACTTGTGGATAATTCATTTACAAATTTTTTGAAAAAGAATTCACAATAAGATGTGTAGTATGATTAAAAAAAATTTTATTTGCAACACTGTGCAGTTTACTGGAATGGGAGTCAGAAAACCTGAGTTGTATCATGGCTTTGCCACTAATTAACTATGTGATCTCAGGCAAGCTACCAAACCTCGCTGGACTTCAGCTTCCTCATTTCCAAAATAAAGATGTTAGCCTAGACAATGGGTATCCAACCCATAGATCAGCATCTATCTACCAATCATTTCTATGCCTAGACAAAATACTAAGCTGATAGCTACAACCACACTTATCTGTCCACATTTTGCCTTTCCCTTCTTTGTATTTTGTCCATAACTGAACCTTGCTCCAAAGGGTGATATTAGGCTTTGAGGAATTAAAAGCAACTCTTTGTCCAAAAAAGGTTATAAAGCCTTTGAACTAGATGATCTCTAAGATTTCTTCCCTTCATTGTTTGAAGAACTGATGTACTCCATAAAATACACACATAAACTCATAACTACCCTTATAATTCTAAAGTTACTTTAAAAAAATTTTGTAAAAAATGTAATGGTTTATTAATATTTGGTTCATATATGCTTTAAAAGACTTTTTGCAAGAAGTCTAAAAATACTTTAGTCTACTTAAATATTAGAAAATTGATGGACCTGTCTTTCTGAATTTTCTCGAAGTGTTTCAAGGGTCTTTTCCAGCTGCGCTTTCTCCTTCATTAGATCCTTGCTCAGATTTTGACAATTTTGAAGACTTTGCTTTTCTTGAATAATTTCATTTTCAAGACCTTCCAGCTAGATGAAAAACCCATAAAAGAGTATTAAATATTTTTATAGTTTCTAAATTGCAACAAAAGATAGCATTCAGTTTTAACAATAAGGTGATAAACATTTAAATATTTAAAATGAAATTCAGAGACTGTATTAAGAACATTTATGTATGGTTACTTCAAACCCTCTTCCTGGTTAAAGATTCAGTACTAGGGAGCAGCTAGGTGACGCAGTAAATAGAGTACTGGCCCTGGAGTCAGGAGGACCCAAGTTCAAGCCCGGCCTCCGACATGTAACACTTACTAGCCATGTGACCTTGGGCAACTCACTTAACCCCATTTGTCCTGCCTTCCCCCCTCCAAAAAAAAAAGGCAAAAAAAAAGATTCAGTACTATGTACAATGGGAAAATTCAAGATGAATGTGTGGGGTTGTATGCTAACTGATACAAGCAATCATTATTAAAGCTGAAACAATTGTTCATTCTATGTTCTTGGCTTGACATGATTTTTTGGAGTCAAGGTGGCATTTACATCTTGAGAAATAAAAATAGAAAGGAAAGAGGCAAGGAAGAAAAAAAGGGGGGGAAAATTGGAAAGAAATGGTGAAGTGTTTTAAGGGTGAAAGAAGAAATAAGAATGAAGTGAAAATGGAAAAAGGAAATAAGAGAAAAGGCAGGAAAACGCTAGAAAAGAAGGAAAAAGGTTTGGATTCAATTCTAGCAAGTTTAAGTTTGGTGTCAGTCTGTTTTCAGTTACAATTTAACATATATGTATGTATACATATATGATATATTTAATATACATATGCACAGAGCAAGATCTGCTAGCTCAAAGTAGGCTATATTATAGATTTAGAGAAGTCATTTTTCTAAATATATGCCAGTTACTGAACCTCTTGAAGACAGGCAGAAATCCAATAGGCTTAAAATTACATAAACGCCTCCGGTCAGCAGTAAAAAACATTAAATTTAAAAATTTATTCTTAAAGTAGTTTGGGTCATCCACTTCACTCTTAATAATATTCATGATAAAAGTTTATTATACTTCAAAGGCAATAGCTGCTTAAAATCACAAATCAAATCCAACAATATGAATATAAATTTCAGTTATATTTTCAGGTTGGTCCTATATTTTTCAAAAAACCTAATTTATCCAATTCTACTATTATAGTAAATATTGAAATCTATGCAAAACATTTGTTAAACTAGGTGTCATTTGTTGCTATATACTAAAAGGCTAAAAAAATTTGGGAAATAGACCCAAGTAAGCAATTAAGTTTAAATGTTCAAGTTAATAAGAAATAATTCTTTGAGGTATATTTAATTAAATAGATTTCAAGTCACATAAAAGGCTAAAAAGTACTGGTTCTATTAATATCACAGTAATATATGTATATATATATGTATGTATGTGTGTACATTTACACACACACATACAAATGTACACATTACCTTCTTACTAAGTCTTTGGTTTTCTTTTTCAATTTTCAGTATTTTGGAATTACTGCTTTCTACAGAATCCACAGCATTTCGAAGCTCTTCTATTGTCTTCACCAAACTCTGATTTTCCATTTCCAACTTCAATAACCTACTTGATGCTAATTCATTCACCTCATGGCCGAGAGATTTTTGTGGTGCTACAAAATTAAAAAATGTAACATTAGTAGGGGGTGTATGTTTCTCTCCTTACCATTAGGTAAATGTTACTGAATTACTTGTACATAGGGTCCCGAATTTGCATCTATGAAATTTGATGAATGTTGAATGGAGGATAAAGACGCATCCAGGAAATATGGATTTTGTCATTTTCACATGATGCAACACTGTGCAGTATGTGCAGCACATGATGATGACGTGCAAGTGAAAAAGGCAAAAGTCAAGAGATCTGGGTTCTAGCACAAGTCAATCTTGATGAGTCTTAGTTTTCTTATAAATAAAACAGGAATAGCAGCACATTTCCTTGTCTACATGAGAGCCCTCAAGCAAAATAGTGTATGTAAAAACCTCACTCAAATAAAAATTATAATGGAAATATAATGAAGGAAAGGAAATAGGCAATAGTATCTAATGCCACTTTGAGGAAGGTTTTCAAATTGTCACAGAGGGTAAACTAAATTCTCAACTTTTCAATGAATTTTGCTTTGGTGAATTTATTCTGAAAGCTAACATTGTAAAAATTCATTAAGCACACATAATCAAGCATGGCAAGTCAAGGCAGCATAATAAAAAGAGAAGTGGACTTTGAGTTGAGTGATACAGGTTTGAATGCTAATTCTTAACATGGATTCTTATCATGTGGAACACAGGTAAGCCACATTAATTTCTAAATTAAATTTCCTAAACTCTAGGATGGGAATAATAATGCCAGCAGTGGCTTCTCTGGAGGATTACTGTGAAGATCAAATAAGATATTGCATCTAAATCAGTTTGTAAAATTTAAACGCCACAAATAAATATTAGCTTTTATTGCTGTTATTTTTTCTTTATATTCACAGCTTGGCTCAGGGCCTTTGCACATGGTAAACTCCTTAATAAATGTCTTTTGGTGATGGAGCCAGGATTGCTGAAGTGGCAGGAAAGAGTACAGTCCAGCTCTTCCAACATTACTTCTCCACAAAAAATCTAGATAATACACCAGGGAGTCCAGATTCAGAAATCTAAGAAGAAAAAATTACAGTGAATCATTTTTTCCCAGGCCAAAATAGCATGGAGAGGCAAAGAAAGAGGTCTGTTGACATTAGGGATGGGGTCTTGCCAGGGGTACAGGGCACTGACCATTCCATGAAACTAAAAAAGGACTGAGAATGTGTACCACCATGAGAAGAGGTCCAAGACTCATATGGACAAGGGGCTGGGGGGCAGGAGGGAAAGTGAGGAACACTGTACGGTGTGTGGGAACAGTTGCCAAATGGTAGCTCTGTTGTTCACTAAATCAGCGCTGCGTCCTACATCCAACGAAGACCAAAGAGGGGACATGTCTGAGATTGTATTCTATGGTAAAGAGCAGTCATGGGCCCTAGGTTATGTATTGAGCTAGGAAAAAGTTCAGAAGCAAATAAGAGCATTATGATTCTGACTTTGGGAGCTGAACAGAGTTTCAGTTTCAGCTTCTAGCCTAGTCTGAAGCCTGCAGTGGAATAATCAAAGCAGGAATCCCAGACCAAAGAGAGGCTTACAGTTCTATCACTTTCAACCAGCACAGCTTTCCAGATAACTGACAGTGGCTGAATCCAGTCTGCAGGAATGACCAACTAGGGACAATCTGAAGAGAATCAAACCCACGTGAGGAACTTGCAAAATACAGAAAGGAGGCTAATGATTATAATTCAGCTTGGATGACAACACGTTGGGAAGACTAAGATCGTAGGCCCCTACCATGAGCTGTTCCTGAAATCTCAGAATATGCAACAAGCAATACCCAAAGACAGTGGCAGAAGGACCCAAAAAAACAAAAGCTTGGCTCAGACATTCACCAAAACGAGCCAAGACTGTGACACTAACATAAAGTCTGAAGTCAAGAAGTACGCTGAAAGAATGAGCAAAGAAAAAAAAAACACTAAGAGTCATTAGGATCAGGGCGGCTAGGTGGCTCAGTGAATAGAGCACTGGCCCTGGAGTCAGGAGGACCTGAGTTCAAATCCGGCCTCAGACAGCTAACACAAAAACTAGCCATGTGACCTTGGGCAAGTCACTTAACCCCAATTGCCCTCCAAAAAGCAAAAAAAAAGAGTCATTAGGATGACAGAGATGCACAAGATATAAACTTATTAGAAGAGAATGACTCCAAAACATCTATACACAATTGCAGAAAGAAAAATAGCACTTATACTTACTTACTTACTTATACAAGTTCAACTTGAATTCCTGAATGAGGTGTAGCAATTTTTAAAAAAACTAAATTATTTTTATAAATCAAATAAGAGTACAAAAAAGTGGGGAAAGGAACAAGAAACACTGAAAAATAAATTGGAAAGTAAACCACTTAGTGCAAGAGATACAAAGCCTTGCCCAAGGAAGAGACTATCTAAAAATAAGACTATACAAACAGAACGACTCCATGAAGCAATAAAAAATACTAAAATAAAACTGAGACTAAAAAAAAAAAGAAAAATATAAGGTATTGTATAGGAAAAACTGATTTGGAAAACAAATCAAGAAGAATCACTGAACTACCTGAAAGCCATAACCTTTTTTTTTAAAGAGCATATATATATATATATATATATATATATTTTTTTTTTTTTTTTTTTTTTTAAGCAATCAGGGTTAAGTAACTTGCTCAAGGTTACACAGCCAGTTATTTATGGGTGTGGTGCTGAGTATATGAGCCCGGGATTCAATCTCCAGGTCATCCCAACACTAGAGCCAGTGCTCTTACTCGCTGAGCCACCTGGCCACCGCTAGATATATTTTTTAAGAATCATAAAAGATCACCCAGAACTCTTAAAATGAGTTATTGTGAGGATCAAATGACATAATTGTAAAGCACTTAGCACAGTACCTGTAACATATTAAGTATTATATAAATGTTAATTATTAGCTAATACTAGCTATTATTAAAGAAAAAATACTGCAATGAGCCAGAAGAATGCAAATACTGAGGAGGTATAATCAAAATCACATATAATTAAGCAACCACAAGTATAAAGGAGCAAAGAGCCCAGAATATATTTGAAAAGGCAAAAGATATAGTCATATATAACCAAGAATAGTTCATTCAGCAAAATTAAATATAATCTTGCAGAGGAAAAAAAATACCTTTAATGAAAAAAAGACTTCCACGTATTCAAGATAAAAGCCCTGAAATGAATGAAAATTTTGAAATACAAATACTGGAGTCAAGCAAAATATAAAAAGATAAACATGAGTTAAGCAATCATAAGGAATTAAACAAGGAGAACTTGCTTACATTCTGATATGGAAAGATGATTCCATATCCCCTCTGAACTCTATCATCATCATAGGTCACAGAGGAAATCTATTATACAGAGGTCCTGGGAGTGTTTCTTGTTTTGATGATCTTAAATGCAGAAAGACAGTGGAGGAAAAAGTAGGTAGCAAGGGGAGTGAAGGGAGGAGGAAGAATGGGACAATTTATTTCATATAATTGTAGCATGCAAGTAGAAGAAGTAAAGGATGTGGTGGGAGTAGGCAACACTAGAATCTCATTCTCATTTAACTGTTCAAAGGAGGAAAGAATGCATAATATTCAGAGAGCTGGGCACAGAAATGAAAAAGAAAGAGGTATAAAAAGTGTGTGCATATGTGTGTGTGTATGCATGTGTATTTCTCAGGTTTGCATGGCACCTTCACGAAAACAGATCACATATTAAGGCACAAAAAAAACTCACAAATATTGTTATAGAAAAACAAAAACAGCAAAATCTTTAATTAAAAATTAATTAAATTATAAACTTAACCCTAAAGAATGGGTGGGTCCAAGAACAAATCATAGGAACATTTAATAATTTCATTAAAGATGCTGACATCAATGAGATAAAATACCAAAAGTTTGCAGATGCAGCAAAATTTAATCAATAAAAGGTCAATGAGTTTAACATGCAATTTAAAAGACTGGAAAATCAACAAATTCCACTCCCCCCATTAAATGCTAAAATAAAAACCCTAAAATACCAAAAAAGAAATTAATAAATTTGAAAGAAAAAAATTCCAAATAAAGCTAGGAACTTTTTTTTTTTTTAAGCAATTGGGGCTAAGTAACTTGCTCAAGGTTACACGGCCAGTTATTTTTTGTGTGGTTGCCAAGTATCTGAGGCCGGAACCGATCCCAGGTCTCCCAACGCTGGGGCCGGCGCTCTCACTCACTGTGCCACCTGGCCGCCCTGGAACTTTATTTTTTTAAAAAGCACAATAAAATAAACTACTAGCTAATTTGATTTAAAAAAGAAAGAGGGAAACAAATTTTAATAACGGTAATTAAAAATGAAAAAGTTAATTAACAACCAACACAGAATATAAAAAATTCTTAAGAATAATTTCATCCAATTATATGCCAGTAAAAATGACAATCTAAGTAAAATGGATAAAAATTTAGAAGAAATCAAATACTCAGATTAACAAAACAAGAAACAAATAATTTAAATAACCCAATCTTAGAAAAAATAAATTTAAAAAGCCATTAATGAACTGAAAGGAAAAAAATAGAGGCCCAAATGGACTTAAAAGTAAATTCTGTCAAACGGTTAAAGCAATTAATTCAAATATTTCATAAATGATTTTTTTAAAACAGGAAAAAGAGTTACACCAAATTCCTTCTAAACTATCAATATAGTCAATAACTATACTAGGAAGAGTAAAAATAGAGACAAAGTATCGATCAATATTTCCAAAGAATTTGAAATAAAATGTTATCAAGGCGACTACAGCAACATATAACAAAATAATATAGTACAACAAGGCTGGTTTTTGACCAGGAATGCAGGTCTACTTTAACATTAGAAGAATTATAATATGTTATAAACATAACTCACAATATTAGTAACTAGAAAACAAATATCCTATGACTATATTAATAGATACAAAAAATGCTTTTAACAAGACATAATATTTATTCTTGTTTAAGCAAAAAGCACTAGGAAGCATAGGAATAAACAGATGATAACTATCTCAAAACAAAACACAAACATTATAATGGGGATAAACTAGAAGCTTTTCCAATAAGATCAGAGGTAAAGCAAGGATATTCATTATCACTATTTCTATCCAACATAGATAGAAATAACTCTAGCAATAAAATAAGAAAAAGAAATTGAGAGAATAAGTGCAAAAAGGAAACAAAATTATTTTTTGCAGATGACGTGATGCTTAGAAAACCTAAAGAATCAACTGAAAAACTAAATGAAATATATATAGAGAAATGTTCATTGTTCATGGGTGAATAACTTAATATAATAAAAATACCACTGACTAACTTAATTTACTTACTTAGTTTATACCAAACTACTAGACAATTACTTTAGAGCCCTAGGGAAAAAAATTGCAAAATGTATGTGAAGAACAAAAGATCAAGAATTTCAAGGGAATTAATGAAAAAAATGAGAATGAAAGAGATACTAACATTCTGGAATAACAGCCAACTATTATTTGTAGGTGATTAGTAACTACAATCCTTTAGCCAATTAGAGTCTCACTCAAGTCTTTTTTGGGAAAAATATAGATTAATATGAATTAATAAAAACTTCTTTAATTTCTCAGTCAAATGCACTACTAATAAATTAGGTTTTACTCTATAATACACTAGCATTTTCAGCACTATAATTAGGTTAAAAAAACTAGACATTTCTATGGTCGAATAAGCATATATAAAATATTTATGCAATCCCCTTAATATTTCTGTGGCTGGGAGTCCTTGATATGTATAAGTTGCTCTCTCTATAACATATATGTAAATATATGCATAAGCATGTATATGCACATATAAGCACACATGTAAGTATACATAGATATGCTTTATTTATAAACTCACTGATACTGATGAATACAATAAAAAGTACTTTCAAATCCATTATCCATACAATAACTAGTAAATATCTTATAGGATTAGTAACTATTAAAGAATTGATAACTTCCTTATCAAATTTGCAAATGACAAAAAGCTATGAGAAGAATAGTTAATAGAGAGTCAAGAGGGTAGTCAGGAAGGTGAAGGGCTTTGATTTCATGTGATAAGAGCAGAAATCAAAGGAACTGGTGATGTTTAGTCGATAAAAGTAAAGACTCAATGGAGCCATGTTAGACATTTTTCTTTTTTTTCTTTTAAAATTCTATTATATTTTTAGCTCTGAATTCTCTGTCTCCCTCCTCCCCATCCATTGAGAAGGCAAGAAAAACAGAATCTGTTACCAATATGTACAGTCTTTCAAAACAAATTGCTGCAGTTTGTTTCTTCAATTATAGCACAACAATGGAGCAAAGTGGATGCACCTGGCCTTGGAATCAGGAAAGGCCTGGGTTCAAATCCCACTTCTGACAATTATTAGCTGAGTAAACTACACTTCTCTGGGCCTTGATTTCATTTTTACTTTGAATTTTTAATTATAATTTTACTTTTTTTTTTAAACATCACATTCATTCCTGAACTATTTCACTTCTCCTCCCCTCCCCTTGCAACAAAGACAGATCTGACACAATGAAGGAGACTGAAAGACCCTGTAACCAATGAAAGGAGGGATGTATATTTTCTCATCTCTTCACCAGGAACTTCAGTTTCTTAGTCATAACTTAATAACTATAGTGCTAACCTTATAGAACTGTTATGAGAATCAAACAATAATCTATGTGAGGAACTTTGAAAACCTTATTGTTTTTTGGTTTGGTGTCTGTATAACCAGCATTCTGCACAGAGACTTGTACATAGCAGGTACCTAAATAAAATACTTGTTGAAATTAAATATTTTAATTACTCATGGAAGAGAGGGATTAAACTTAGTTCCCTTGTGTCAGAAGGGAAGAATATGGCCAATGGGTTTAAGATTGGCATATTTAAGTTTAGGATAAACTTCCTAACAATTTCAACTATTTAAAAGTAGAATGGGCTATCACTGGATGTAGTAGGCTCCAACTCACCAGAAGCCCTCAAGAAGGATGGGTAAGTTACTTATCAGATATGGTATAAAAGGGCTCTTTTTTCTAGGTATGAATTCCACTAGATTGTCATTGAGGTACCTTCTAAATATGAAATTCAGTGACTTAATCTGAGGAGAAACACTGTATTTCATAATTCTGATGTGTCTACTGAACTCTGACTATATAATGGCATACCTTCTGAGAGTTCACTAGTTCTTGATATCTGTTCCAATTCCCAGCCAAGA
Organism: Petaurus breviceps papuanus; assembly: GCF_028583685.1. Taxonomy (NCBI): domain Eukaryota; kingdom Metazoa; phylum Chordata; class Mammalia; order Diprotodontia; family Petauridae; genus Petaurus; species Petaurus breviceps. Next base: position 21,396,949 of record NW_027187358.1, read on the forward strand.
TGTAATGACTCATCCATACTTTGTTTCTGGGCCATTTCCAAACTCATATTTTCTTCCATTAGTTCTTCAATCTTTTTTCTATCCATATCACGTTCCTTGTAGGAAAGAGAATTACCCTTTAGATTAATATAAATATAAATTATCTATAAATAATAAACATACCAACTAGCTACTATTTCACTAGTTAAATTTTATTTTTTTTAAACTGTATTACTTGAAATTATAAAACATATGAAATTAATTCTACAAAAGTATGATCTTTAAAAATGTAATATTTAGGATACATGTTTTTGTTTTTATGAAATACACACTAAGCCCCCTTTAAAGGTCATCTTAGCTCAAAGCATATAGTTTAGTGATACTATATGAGATTTCCAGATAGTTCTAGGAAAAGCTATATTTTTGTATGTTATCACAAAAATGTATTGATTATGGCCTCCTGAATTTGAAAATAAAACAGTAAACAACATAAAGCCTAGCATAATATTTCCTGTACCATTCAAGCAAAGAATATGTCAATGAATTTTTGAAGGATCCTTTAATAATTAATAATTTAAGATAGATTTTTTTTTAACTATTGCTTTTGTTTTACCTTCATATTATAATTTCCTGTCCCATCTCTCCTGCTACTTTCATCTGCCTAAATCTGTTCCTTATTACTGCTATGATTTATAATCCCTCTATTTCTTCTTGTTCCAGTCTTACCTACACCTTTCCTAGTTAACTTTTAAATTTTTCATTGCTAAAATGTAACCTGGATTCCAACCCATCACTGAACTGAAACTGTTTCTTACAAAGTTAACCAGCTATCTTTTTTTTTTCCTTTTGAAAAAATGTTCTCTTTTTTATTGTGAACTTAATCTCTATCAACAAACAGAAGCATTTCAATATGTTAAATGTAACAAAATGGGGGGGATTGTATGAAACTATAAATTATAAAATGTTAGATGGTTTATCTTTTTTCCTTACTATGAAGAGTAATAAAAATAATAAAATGTAATTCAATATTAATATGGCAATTCCAACATCATTTCCTACTTGCTAAATAAATTATATTTTTTTTCTTTCTTTTTTTTTTGGAGGGCAACTGGGGTTAAGTAATTTGCCCAAGGTTATATAGCTAGTTTTTTTGTGTGGGTGTTAAGTGTCTGAGGCCGGAACCGAACTCGGGTCCTTCTGACTCCGGGGCTGACACTTTACTCACTGCGCCACCTAGCTACCCCTATATTTTTTTGTTAGTACTGGCACATACCATGTTCTTCTGTTCAAAATCTTTTGTGGCTATTGTATATAGGATAAAAATCAAACTTCTCAGCATTTAAAGTCTTTCATAATCTGACACCTATTTACCTTTTTAAACTTATTAACAGTATTAACATTAATTGTAATATTTTTCTTTATACTTCACATTTTAAATAAACTTTCTAGCTGTTTCCCAAACTTTCTCACCTCTAGGAACCTTATCAAGTATTCACTGAGGACTGGAATATACTCCCTTCTTAGTTCTACCTCTACCATTCTTGACTCAGCTCAGGAGTCACTTTCCACTAAAAGTCTTTCCTGATCTTTCCAGTTTGAATTATTTTGTATTTGCACATATCTATCTATCTATCTATCTATCTATCTATCTATCTATCTATCTAT
>NW_027187358.1:21398602-21529037 GCF_028583685.1 Petaurus breviceps papuanus
TATCTATCTATCTATCTATCTATCTATCTATCTATCTATCTATCTATCTATCTATCTATCTAATAGAACGCAAGCTCCTTGAATAAAGACTTTCATTTTTGTCTTTGTATCCTCAGCACCTGGAACAATCTGGCACATGAGTAAGGTGCTTATTATTTTTTGAAATTTAATTGATTGCTTTTCTCTCCCTTCCCCAAATCTCTCTATTTCCTCATTTATCCTCTCCTTACTTCTAGCCTCAGGGAACTAGGCAATCCTTTTTTTCAGGGTTGACCTCAAGATTCAAGATTCCTATCCCTTCCCACTTCTACCATGAACTTACATCTATCAGTGATCATCCCTTTCCTTGACCTATAACCACAATTTAGTCTCCCTTATTCTAAAAAGCCCTCTCTTGACCCTGTTCAATCTTGGCCCTTTCAATCTATCCTAGGAAGTATACTTTATATTTTCTTACCTCTTACTCACTCATCAACCTCTTGTAATCTAGCTGCCATCGTAGCATGCTACTGAAATGGGATTTTTTTCAGTGTCACTCATGACCTTTTTTCAATCCTCAATACCCTCTGGTATATATACCCTAGCATCTGACTCTGAAGCTACCTTCCTCCTCCTTTCCATCTTTCCTATATGGCATAATACTGATTACCCAACCTCTTTCTTTCTTGATGGATCAGGACAGCCAGGATAACCCCTAGAGTTCGGCATTTATCCTTTTATATTCTCTCCTTACACTTGTTCCTATGCTGAGCTAATTTACACCCAGGGTTTGAATGAACACCTCTGTGCAAATAGCTTGAAATTATCACATAACTAAAGCTCAAAACTCCACATATCCAAAATGGAATTCATTATTTCCACCTACCTGTATGCCTAAAATCTTCTTCTGCCCTAATTTCTTTACTATGAGTTAAATTCACCAGCTTCTTCCTGGCAATCTTTGTTTTTTCTTTTCTCCATGACCGTTTCACAGAGCTAGCTGCCAAGCTCTTTCCTCTTCTTTCCATCTCTGCTAGTTGCCTTCTTTCCATACCCAAACTACTGTAATACCTTCTTTTCTTGTCTTCCTGCCTCTAGGTTCACCCTTCTCCAATCATACTGCATATTTTCCTCCTATGCTATTTTGAATAAGCTTCCAATCAGGTAAAATTTGAAACTATTTTATCCTGACACAAGCCTTTCCACAATCAGACTCCAATATAAATTTACATTCTTGATACACTACTTCCCTCTTCAGGTATTTACTTTCTAGTCAACTTGCACTACTTATATTTTTCTCACCTCATCCTCTATCATTCCTTCATAACTGGAATGGATTCTTTTCCCTGCCCACCTTCTTTTTAGGATGCATCTCCCTTTTTTCAGTGCCATGTCCTCCATGAAGTCTTCTTCTCCTGATCCTTTCAATGAGTATGGCTTCTGTCTTCTTATATTTACTTATATTTATATACTATTTCTTATAGTGTTTTATTTTGAAATTCCTTTTACACTCATCACATTCTGTAATCACAAATAAGTACAAGTACCATCCCAATAAGTCTATAAGTTTCTTAAGAATAGAGACTATGCCTTATTTCGCCTCTCTATCTCTAGTACCTACCAGAATGTCTTGATCATAGAAGAAGGTGCTCAAGAAATGTTTGCTAAATTAAATTTAAAATGAACCATTCCTATGCCACTCTATTATTCATTCTCTTGCGCTGAGAAGAAATAAGCTACCTTATATTTTCCCCTAAAACCTGTACGTTCTATCAAGTTTATATTCTTACCATCTCCATATCATGTAATTTGGCCTTCAGTTGTAAGTTTTCTTTTTCTAATTCATGTAATTTATCAGAACGAGTACGGGTTCCTTCCAGTTGGTCTTCTAACATACTTTTTGTTTCCAATAACACTTGATTGTCTTCTTTTAATTCCTACAAACATTTTAAATAAGGCTTAATCATATAAATCATATAAATATATGTATTGTGTGTATTATTGTAAATATTACTATCTGTACACATTAAAGAATTCAAAAGAATAAAATGCTCTATTTTAATAGTAAAATAATAAAATGAATAAAGTTTCTCTCTGTCTCTGAAGTAATTAGAAACTATATATGCCTTTTCAAAACTCTAAACAGGAATCAGGGTTCTTTTTTCTGAGTTCCATGTCTATGCCTAAAAATAATAAAACCCTGATTTCAACCTCTGAAATCTCTGTGTGGTCATAGTGTCATTTAACAGTAACTACCTATCAAAACAACTCTGTGAGAATAATTTTCCTGTATCAATAGTAAAACAATAAAATGGTTCTATACTTTGATGAACCTAAGATCTCATCAGTATGAATATTGCTTTCACTGGTTCATGCTGAGTGCAAATCACTGGAGGATTTCCTCAGAGATTTTTTAGTAGTTTGTGGATACCAGCATAATAATCATAAATATTTGCATAATACTTTAAGGTATACAAAATGCTTTACAATTAAATCTCATTTGTACCTCACAAGCACTTTGTGAGGTAGATCTGTTTTCAAAGATGAGGAAACTGAGGTTCAAAGACATTAAATGACTTGTCCACAATAACAACAACAGTAAATATTGAAATCAAGATTTGACTCTAGGTCTTTCCATCCAAGTTCAGCAATCTAACCATTATAATACAGTAAAATGATTGAAATGTCAATATTACTCTTTATTCTTGATACACGACCTGCCTACCTTCTTTTCCAGTTACGCCTTTCCTTGACAACATGTTTCAAGCCACTTCTTGTACACCTGTAATATGCTATGGCCTACCAAAACCTGCTATGCACACCTGTCCATTACAGTTTAGGTTCCCAGGGATTTTGATTCTTCTAAGACTATGTTATTACCTGATATTCAATGACATGAAGTATCACCAAGAGAATGCACTTCAATACAAAAGAGCTATAATTTTGTCAGTGAGAGTAATTCCTTCCACCTACAAAGATCACTACAAACTTTCAAGAATTGGTCTTCCAAGGTTCAGTGGCCAAAAAAATTCTCTTTCCTAAGTTAGCCAGGCTGGTCCTTAAACCTCAGTTATACAGTCCCCAAATGTCACTGTACTCAAGAAAAAAAAAAAAACTGATGTTGAAAGGATGGGTTTTGGTGATAGGGATCAGTTTCATATACGTAAAAGTACTACATAATATTCAAATGCAAGTCAGGTTATTCTATTTCACATATTCAATTTTGGGTTCAGCTCACTTTCTATCTATACTGCCTTTGCAAAATATGGATTAAATCAGTGGGATACATAACATGAATAACATGCACTCCTCATCCACATAGAAAGCTTTTTACCTAATAGAGGAAACTGACTCTACAACTGTTACAGAAAAAGTGCTCTTTGTTAGACTCTATGTTATTTCACTCTAATGGACCTCTCCTACATGCAAGCTTTCCTGATATGTTAGTGGCTTACTCCAAAATTACCTGTTATATATTGTATCAATCAGTCAACAATCATTGATATGTACTTCTATTTCATTTTCTTATTTTTCCCCAGAACCTAACAGAGTCTTGAGGACATAAAACTTAATAGGAAGGCAAGATGCCAAAATACTAGAAAAGTTCAAAGATGGTATCACTATCAGATGAAAGGAAATTTCAGAAGACATCAAGCAACTGCTTATCCATATAGTACTTCCTTTGTTCTCTAAAATCTTTAAATGCCCTAACCAGATGTAAAGGGTATATCCTTGATGAAAAAATAAGAACAATAATTCTCATTAAATAATGCTTAAAAAGGTTTACAAAGTGCTTTCCTCACGCTAATTCTATAAGGTAGGTAGTGCTATCCCCATTTTAAAGGTGAGCAAACTGAAGCTCTGAATAAGACAAGTGACTTACTCGTGGTCACAGAGCTAGTATCTGGGACAGAATTTGAGCTGTAGATGAATTCTCTACAGAAGACAACTTCTGCCTGAGAGGGATGGAGAATACAAGGACCCAGTGAATATACTGTATTGATTACAAAAAATAAAACCCAAAACATTTTACCTAATAAAATAAAATTGATTTCATAGAAAAATACATAGTTCTATACTAGGTCAAAGGTATTCACTAATAACATATAAAAATCAATAACATCAATAATCTGCTTATAAACGGATTCTTAAAAGCATATTCTAAATAGCTACCTTGAAAATAATCATTAGTCAAGACCTCAAATAAAGATGAGTATATGCTATTATTGTAAATGAAATCATGGGCAAAAATTCAAATCATTAATGAGGATGAGGCACGAGGATTATGTCTTCTAGTTAACAGAAACCACAAATAATAAAACACGCAGAGCAGACTGCCGGTAAAGATATCCAAAGCTTTCTCATCACTTAGGATTTTTAGTTTGCAGAGAGACTATTTGTCATTCCAGCAAACTAAGTAATGACAATAAAAAACTGAACCAGGATTTCAGCAATTCGTGTGACACACTTATCTCAGGCTTCCATCAATATCATTTGATACATCCCGGAAACATGAAATAAACCTTGGGTTCTCAAAGGAAAAAGACGAGCTCCGGAAGGGTCACCAAAGATTCAGGAACTCAAAGATATCTATCTTCTAAGGACCAACCTAGACAAGTCTAGAGAGATTCGTAACCAAGACAACCACAAAATCACGAAGTTTTCAACCCCAGTGATTTTCAGGCTGCCTGCCGAGCTGGAGAGAAGCTCTAATTTGCATGAGTGGAAGAAATACCTAAGAGCAGCAAAATAGAACCCTCTCCCAAGCATTATTAAAGGAGTCCCAGAGCCTGCTCCCACGTGAGTGCTCTCCCAATTCCCTCGGTCGCTAGAGCCGTCCCCTCCCATCTTTCCACTTACCCGGGCCCAAGCCTACCTAGTTACCTGACACAGAGAAGGTTCTTAACAAATACTTGACTAAGCATACGTTTTACCTTTAGCAACCTGGCAAGAGCTTTAAGTCTGAATAAAATCTGAAGACGTATTCTAACAGATATCTAAATGGCTAAGATTGCTAGTATATGGCTATTTATATGGAAACTATACAATACTGGTTCAAATATAAAAAGATTTACACAAAATTGCCATTATTAAATCTATTTGTTATGAGATCTAGTTTTACATCTCTTTTTCAATTCAAATAAAGATATATTAATTTTTATCATCACTGTTTTCTTATTTTTGTTGCTTTCAAATTTTTAAAGTAACATGTCTAGAGGGAAAATACAGACAATTCACCTTGAAAAATACAGTAAAAATCAAAGCCAATAGGAAAGTTCATGTTTTACAACAATGGTCTTTAGTAAAATCTTTATATGGGTCACATTTTATATAAACATTAAGAGTTTCTCACATATATATTTAATAACTAGCCAGGCACTTTCAAATGCATGTTCAATTATATAGTCTAGTTTTAAATAATTTTCAAGTTATAATATAATCACTACTAACTCCCAGGTTAGGGTTTTCCCTTTTCAATTCCTTTTCAGTTTTCCACTATAATTAATACAACCCCAATCTGGTAAAAATAGAACATCAGAAAATGGAAAAATAATACAAAATAGGTTATTGGAAAACATTACTGTGCAAATGGTCTTTAAACTAGTCTGTGGGCTCTGCAAGATAGACATGGTAACTCAAACTTCAAATTCCCTAAAATCAAACAGATAATCATTATTTTAAATCTATCTCCATTTTAATTCATCTACAGGCTCAATAATTCAAAATATAAAATTTACTGGAAGAAATTTAGCACCCCATGATAATACATACAAATCTACAGAGAGAGAAGGATAAGGCATGCAAAAAAACAACAAGCAAGTCTATTAGTTCATATTCTCTTGGTCTATAGTCAGATCTAAACTAGCAGAAAAAACTGGGTAATGGAAGCAATTATTCAAACAACTTTTATCACAATTATGCTGCATTTAACATAAAGTGATCATTTTGCTTAAATTATATAAATTAACTATATTTCCCTTTCCCAATTTCACTAAACAAGTCATAAAACATAAAAAGGAAGTTATTTTAATCTATAAGGCATATTTCTTTTCAGTTGCATACAAACTTGGAATGCTAGAGTCACAAGATACCTATAGGTGTATCGAGTTCAGCCTGCTCACTTTAACCTCAAAAAAACAGAATTAGGTAATGTAAGTCAAGGGTATAGAATAAGTAGTGGTAGAACCAAGACCAGAACCCAAATGCCTTAAAGTACTGGTTCTTTAACTTCATGTAAAGTACACCATTGGGAGTGGAGGTGGAAGGTGGGTCAGGGCCTGTGATTTCACTGATAGAAGGAACTTCCAGTATGGAAACTCCCTCTGCTAATGCAGATCAGTAACTCATTTGTAACTTACAGTCTTAAAAGAGTAGCTATGCTACCTATTAATGAATAAAATGACAAAAGGCAGTGGGAATAAAAAATGACTAAAAGGATAAAAGAATAAAGTAAACAGGACAATTAATGACTGAAGATCAAATGCTGCCAAAGTGATTTAAAGGCATCATTAGGATTAATATCTCATAGATAAACAAAACTTTATACCTTACAAAATACTTTCCTTGAAATAGTCCTGTAAACTAGGTATGACTAAATTCAACATACATTTCTTAAGTACTCATTATGTGAGAGGTAAAATACTAGGGCCTAGGGATACAAAGGTATAAAAATAACAAAATTCTGCATCCTGTTAGAATGTAAGAAGGTTATACTCCATTGGGGGAGAGTAGACTATAACAAGCACATTTTTTAAAAATTCAAAGTAAATAGGGGTGGCCAGGTAGCACAGCGAGTAAGAGCACCGGCTCCAGTGTTGAGAAGACCTGGAGATAGAATCCCGGGCTCAGACACTTAGCACCCACCCAGAAACACCTGGCCGTGTAACCTTGAGCAAGTTACTTAGCCCCAATTCCTTAGGGGCGGCCAGGTGGCTCAGCAAGTAAGAGCACTGGTTCCAGTGTCGGGATGACTTGGATCAAATCTGGGCTCAGATACTCAGCACCACACCCAGAAATAACTGGCCGTGTAACCTTGAGCAAGTTACTTAACCCCGATTGCTTTAAAAAATAAAATTCAAAGTAAATATAAAATAATGTCATAGTGAGAACAGAAGCCACAAGGGGAATAAGGACTCTTACAGAATATGGCCTCTAAAGCATTTAAACTGAGTTCTGAAGAGAGCCAGGAACTTCAAAAGGGAGGCAGCTTCTGCAAAAGCAAGCGGCAGGATGAGAATTGTTGTATAAATGGAAGAGGTAAACAGGTCAGTTGGGATGGAACAATGAGAAGATAAGAAGGAACAATGAGAAGATAAGAAAGAATAATGTAAAATAAGCCTGCAAAGACAAATCTGGGGCCAGAGAAAACTATTTAGGACAGCGTAAATTCTGGGCAGAGAGGTATCTACTATTTTTTCTAGAAAGGAATTTTAATATAATAAGATTAGAAATCATACACACTATAAGGAGAATGAAAATAATAATTTTTGAAGGTCTATATCTTCTGCTAAACAATTACCTGCACCATTCATCCAATTAATCCTACTGATCAAGAACGCCCTTATACCATATTGTTTAAGTTTGGTGAAAACTTAGGTCAAACCAAATTGTAACTTTTTCATGATGTAAATACCAGAGAATAAACAGAACAATTCCTAAATTGTTTTTTCACCTGTAGACGTTAATGATCTGACAAGAAAATTTAAGTTCACTAACTATAGGTGAGACTGTAACTAAGAATATTCTTTTATTTTCAATGTGGAAGGCATGCTTAGTAACATGACAGATATATTTACAGGTAGCAGGGGAGAATGTTATAAGATTATCACTAGGCTAAGACAGGAAACAGCCTTGGTAAATGATGCTAAGAGGTCATCAAAACCAATAATGAAAGGTATGAGATCCTATTCCACCACTATATCCTAAATTGTGACTCTAACAGGTTCTGTATTATCGAAGGCTGTAAATTATATTAAAGTATTCGTCTCTTCAATAGGATTCTAAAACTTCATTGTATTTATGGGAGAAAAATTAACGTCATTAGTTCAAATATCACAAAGTTTTGAGAAAAAAAAAGTACCACATTCGGTTTAAGAATGACATGGCATACCTCAACTCTTGCTTTATAAAATTCAATATCATGTAGCCTCTCTTTATATCTACTGACTTCACTTTCAAGTTTGTCAACTCTGATTGCTTTTTCTCGAAGTGCATCCAATTCATCTCGATAAACTCTGGCTGAGCGAGCATCCGAAAGCAAGTTCATGTTCTAATAAATAAGAAATGTAGTACATAAAGTTAGTATTTTTTCATTCTGTATTTCTAGATTCACAACTAAGATAATGCTCCTAAAAGAGTAAATGATTCTTAGTAAACTATCTTTTCAAAGGAGAATAAAAAGCAAAAAGTAATTATTTCCTTTTTACCAGTGTTACATTTAGCAATTATAAAATCAATGTGAAACTGTTTCAATAGGAAAAATAACCATCATAATAATATAAAATCAAAAAGAAATGTGACATAGTAAATTGGGAAAATGCTTTGGAGTTAGGGAGACTTGCATTCAAGTCTTGCTTGTGATACTGTCTCTATATGATAGAGAGGTAAAGGAGTTCTGCACCAGGAGGCCCCATATACTCATGAAATCAAAACATATCTATATATATACACACCCACATATAAGAACCTATGTATGTGTATTCGCATATATATATAGATATATTAAGAATTAACAATTTTTATATATCAACACAACTTCAAAGTGTTGAGCATTGCTGTTTTCATGAAAAATTTATCATTTAGAGATAAGATAGGAACTTGACCTATAATTTCACAAATGTAGATAAATGAGGAAACTTTCTTTGCCAATTCAGGTCAGTATCATCTCTGCAATGTTTAGCCTAGAAACTTATATCCAGCACTAAGAGATTAAGTGCCCTGCCCACGTCACACCATGAGGATATGTCAGATGGGATAAGTATAAAACTTGAATCCAAGTCATTCCAACTCCACAGACAACTATGTATCCACTATATCACATTGCTTCTCATGTTATACATACTTACCTACACAAATATGAAGATAATCAACAAGACTGGTATGATAATAGAGGAGATTATAGAGTAGAATGGTGGCCACAGTATAACTAGTAGCAACATGAGTTATCAATGAAAATGGCTACTATTTGGAAGGCTACATGCTGGGGCTGTGTGATAGCAAAGATACGTGGAGTAGAATAACTTTTCCTTGCGCCCTGAGTTCTTATGTTGTACAGTTTTATAAATTCCCCTGGGTTGCTCCATTATAAAAAAAATACACTTAGTTGAAATAAGTTACAGTTAACAACCTGGAACAAAGAATAAACTAAATTGAAAACTAGAGGCTTTTTTGTTAAAAGGAAAATTTAAAGAATTTAAAAGGAAATAAAGAGTGATTAAGTAAAGGTTATGAATTTTTTCAGAAAACGGTTTTGAATTAACTTAGGGACAAATATAATTATGATGTTTGTGAATGATTTTACAAAAACCAATAATATTTCAGTAATAAAAAGATAAATGATTATTCCTATCTAATCATTATGATAAAATTTGATGCCTAAAAGGCATATCCAATATGGGTGCTTTGTAATATAACATTAATATCATCACTTGATGGAAAAATAGTTTAGAATTTCAGAGATTTCCTATTTTGTCAACTAAAAACTACATTATGCACAAGGTCTCAAATCCGATTTCAAATCCTCATAGAGGTGACCTGAGGTCCCAAAGATTATGGTAATAGGATAAAAGTTTTGTCAGATTTTATCAATATGAAAAGGATTTGTTGAAGAGCTAGTAAATGACTATTATGTCTATTATGTGAAGAACCATCCAACTAAAGGTGGAGTTTCATAACCATAAGGAAGGTAACCAAGCAATACATTCTTTAATCACAGTAATCCATGAATAAATATAATCTACTAAAGAATAGTTGGAAAGATGAAACTATACCTTTATTTATATATTTAAATATTTTTTGGAGGGGGAGGTAATCAGGGTTAAATGACTTGCCCAGGATCACACAGCTACTAAGTATCTGAGGCTGGATTTGAACTCAGGGCTGGTGCTCTATCCACTGTGCCACATAGCTACCCTTATACCTTTAAAATTATATATCCCTGAAAAGAGTAGAATGCTGAATATTTCTAGACCATAACTAATGATGTTAAAAACAAATAATAACCCAATTAAGTCTTGAGAGGATTCTGATAAACAGGAAATAGAATTTATATAAAAAGTTAAGCAAATGAAAGAGAATGTTAATAAATTAATGATACAAAGATTTAATAATGTTAAATATTTTTAATAGCAAAATCAAGTTTATATTAATTATGTTTCCAACCTAAATTTCCAAGCACAAACCTCTTGTTGAAGCCTCTTTAATTCTGTCTCCATCTGTTCAACCTCCTGTTTACAGTCTAACAATTGTTCCGTCTTTTCCTCCCTTAAATTGAGGGGAAAAAAAGCTATTCAATTAAACAAGCATTTATTATTTATTTGTTATTTATTATCAAAGACAGTGTGCTAGGCACTAGGGAAACAAAGATAAAAAACAGAACAATTCTGTCCTCAAGAAGCTTATAGTTCATTTCATAGACACAATGAATAAATGAGCAATTAAGAGCAACAAAAATTGTAAAGTCAGGGTGGGTGGGAATCTATATTCACAAAGGAACAATATGGGAACCTCATTTGTGTTATACTGGTTTCCTAATTTCAGTACTGAATCCAGAGAATGGCAGCCAAAAGTAACTGCTATGGGAGTAATGGCAGATTTCTACATCTAAAAGTAAAATGAAGAGCCAAAACATCTGAAATTCCAATTTTCCTGTCAACTCCACGGATACTCAAAATATAGTACCAATACATGGGGATAGGTGGAGTTGGCTTTAGTTTGTTTTCAAAGGAGTAACAAATTTATTTCTTTAATATCTAAAATGTGCACAGGGATTTTATTTGGTATACTTAAAGACTGCACATCAAGTACAAATCCATGTCCATCCACCCTGATTTATTTATATTTACATGTTGTGAGTAATTTACTGATATTTATGATATAGATTTATAAAATTTAGTATTTTAGCAAGTGTGTCTTTTTCACTACGCATAACATTACCCAGACTATTTGACTGTCTTAATCTGCAAGTCCATTTTGTACTAAATCTTTGTTCCCTTTTTTTGAAAAGGTCCCAGAAAGAGTATGTTATAAATGTACAAAAGAAATTCCACAAGAAAATGGGATACTAGTGACTAATTTGTGCTTTAAGTAATATACCTGGAATACTTTTTATCCTCAGCATAATTCTGACTCAAAAAACTTTGTGCCTTACATTTTTATGATTTTTTAGTTAAATAACATTTTTATGATTTTTTATTTAATCAAACATTGCACAAAATTCTCCAGAATTTTAACATACCCCTATGGTCAAGTAAAATTTACTTACAAATTAAATTTGAATGTGGTGCAAAATGTTAAACTATTCATAGTCATCATTACAGTCCTAATTGCATGCTTTAGCTAAAGACTTGAGAGGACTCTACTAAATTATACAGGACATGCTAGTGTTCAATGTTTAGGCTATCTATTAACTGCCAGTCAAACTAATAACTGCAATCTTTTCACAATTTTCCCAGCACAGCTGTTTGTAGAATATCCTGGGCGTGTCTAATTCAAGAGACACGTAATAATGCAGATATCCACAAATGAAAGCTGCAGCATTCTGTTTTCTAATTTTCCTATAGACCATGATAGGATTTTCTCTGCATGATTCTACAAAATACTTAATTCAGTCAGTTTTAGACACATTAAGATAATTCATAGACTGGTCTACAGATTTCAATTCAAGTCTTTCCAATACAAATTATAGGAGAAAAAAACCTCAACTGTAAAATGAACAGAGCTGCAGTGGAAGAGGAGCCTCTCTCCTTTTGTGGTTCCCCTTATAATGCAGGACATGTTTGTGTGCTCTTTATACACAAATCTCCAAGGTATATGCACTGTACAGGTTTCTACTCTTTGAGGACTTAACATATTTTGAGTATACTGACTGAATTTTTGCTTTTTCTTTCTTTATTAGTTATTGCTAGTTATTACATTATATAACTAGTTTGAATTAAGATTCAAACAATTATACAACACCTGACAACTATATAACACTTCAGGTTTTGCAAAGTCCTTTATACAAATTATCTGTCTGATCCTCACAATAACCTAATAAGTTAAGTACTACGAGTATTATTAACATCCTCTTATAGATAAAGAAACTGAGGCTTAGAAAAGAGAAGTGATTTGTCCACAATGACAGAACCAGTTAATGTCAAAAGCAAGATTTAAACTCAGGTCTCTCCTGACTCCAATTTAGCAGTCTTTTCATAACAAATATATTCCTCTTTTAATAACAGTCATAAATATTCACATATAGAGTTCTATTTTTGCAATGCCAATAAAAGCTATTAATATACTAACTTTGTAACATGAAACTATAAAATAACTGACCTATATTTCATGAACTTAAGAGTTTCTAAGTCACTGAAAAAGTCACTTAAAATCAGTGTGAACTTACAATTCCTGCCTAAGCCTTCTTATCTTTGCCTTAGCATCTGCCAGTTCAACTGATAAATGTTGTCTACTTTCAGTCCGTTTCATGCCTGGAGAACCACAAGGTGACTGTGCTGATGAGGCGTGAGGTAGAAAATGAATACCATCTCGCTCCTCAGAGAGCTCTATAATGGTCTAAAAAATTAAATCAAAAAAATGCATGATCATTTTTGGCATTTATATATCAGAGAATTGAAAACAAAGCCCAAATATACCACAGACTTTATGCCAAACATTACTAAAAGAATTCAAAATTGAATACAATTGTAATTTCCCCATTTAACAATCATTTTGAAAACAGTCTACTGAAAATGTATAAAATATAAGCTAGTAATATAGCACCAATCAATGGCTTCTAATATTTTTTTGTTCAATTATTACCCCCCCAAATTAAATATGATCAAATTAACCAATTCAAGAAGCAGCAATCAAGATAGAAAGGTACTGAGGCTGAAAGATGGGGAAAATACATACAAGATTATTTAAAAATAAAAAAACCCATATGCATTGAAATCACCTTGTCCTAATGATATTCATTTAAAGTTCAAAAAGTTTCAGAAGTCATCACAAAGGGAAGTCATTTAAGGGAAAGTACTTTCTGTAAGCTCTGCCAAAAACTCACTATGCATAATTTTAGACAAGTCATTGAACTCTGTGAATAGATCAATCTACAAGTTTTTATTAAGTGCTTACCATGTACTGTTGGCACATCGTACCAATGCTAAGGGAGGAGAATACAAAGAAAAAGCAAAGCAGTCCCTATCCTCAAGGTGTTTACATTCTTTAGGGACAGAATAAGTGAAAATAACTAAGTACATAGAAGATATAAAAAGAGCAGATGCAAAGTAATCTTACTGGGGAAGGCACTAGATGCTGTGAGGACTGAAGAAAAAAAAAACCCATGCAAAATGTAAAATTTAGGGGCGGCTAGGGGCGCAGTGAGTAGAGCACGGCCCTGGAGTCAGGAGGACCTGAGTTCAGATCTGGCCTCAGACACTTAGCGAACACACACAAAAACTAGCCGTGTGATGTTGGGCAAGTTACTTAGCCCCAGTCGTCCTCCAAAAAGCTAAAAAAAAAAAAAAAAAAAGGTAAAATTTAAGTCTTGAAGAAAGCCAGGAAAACTAAGAAAGAACTGAGGGACAGCATTCCAGGCAAGAAGCACAACCATTGTCAAGGAAAGAAGGCAAATGCAGTGCCCTGAACGTATGGAAAGGACTAGCTTGTAAGATTAGAAAAGTATAAAGGGAACAGTTTGTGAATAAATAACTTTAAACACATCATCATCATCAGAACAATGATATCTAGAATTTATATAATGCTTTAAGACTGACATGACAAATATTATATCATTTTTATCTTCACAGGTAAGAAAGTGCTATTCTTACCATTTTACAGATGAGAAAAATTAAATGACTTGTTTAGAGCCACATATCTAGTTAAGTGTCTGAAGCTGAATTTGAACTCAGGCTTTTGTGACTCAGGTCAGCACTTTCTACCCACTACACCATCTAGCAGCTAAATGAAAGATTTTACATTTCATTCTGAAGATTCATTTTCCTTAAATAATTTTTGTGAAGACAAAAATAATTCATAGATGTAACAATACTGGGAAGAAATTAAACATACGATGTCGTTACTTTATTATTATTATTTTTTGCCTTTTTGGAGGGCAATTGGGGTTAAGTAACTTGCCCAAGGTAACATGGCTAGGGGTGTGTGTGTGTGTGTGTGTGTGTGTGTGTGTGTGTGTGTGTGTGTGTGTGTGGTCAGAGGCTGGATACGAAGTCAGGTACTCCTAACTCCGGGGCCGGTGCTTTACTCACTGCGCCACCTAGCCACCCCAATCATATTATCTTTAAGAACACAAAGAAAACCACATTCTAACCACACTAGATAATTAGCTATACCCCATACACCCTCAGGTTCCTTCTTGTCTCACAGTACCGCTGCATATACCTTCCTCTTAAATTACATGCCCATGTATGCTCCCAGAATCCACTTACTAAAATTCTATCTATCCATCAAAAGTCAGATCATATTTGACTATGACAGATAAAATCCTTAGAATCTCTGATTTCTGTCATACCTCAGGTCAACCACTACCTTCTATGAAATCTTTCCTGAATCCCACATGGTTGTTAGTGCCTCCTCTCAAAATTCTACTGTATTTATATTGCATAAGCACATAGTGTCTCCCCTGAAAGAATATAGACTCCTCAAAGGAATGAGACTGTCTTGTTTATAATTGTATCTCTTCAGTGCCTAGTAGAAAAGTTCTGCACATAGTGGGAGCTTAATAATGAATTGCTTTTATTGAAAAGGTAATTTTAAAATGACACTATAAATTAGAATCATTTTAATTCAATTTTAAAAGCATTTATTATACACCTATAATGTGCAAGGCCAACTAGGTGGTACAGTGGATGGAATGCCAAGCTTAGATTCAGGAAGACTCATCTTTATCAGTTCAAATCTGGCCTCAGACACCTATCTGTGTGACCCTAGGCAAGTCAATTTGTTTGCCTCAGTTTCCTCATCTGTAAAATGAGCTAGAAAAGGGAATGGCAAACTACTCCAGTATCTTTGCCAAGAAGATTCCAAATGGAGTCACAAAGTTGGAAATGACTGAAAAACAACAACATAATCAGCAAGGCACAGTACTATGGATTCAGAATGCAATGATAAAATGAAAATCATTCCTTATCCTTAAGCAGCTTGTATTCTATCAGAAAGAAGAGTAGAGGAAATAAGAGTAGGAAAATATATGTATGTATATGTAAAATATATATACGTATGTATGTATCTACACACACATATCAATGTGTTATACAGTACAAAAAACAATGGATCTGCAGTCAGAAAAACTCAGCTAGAATCCTACAAGCTAGCCTACTTAGTACCAGTGTGACCTGGAGCAATTTACTTCTTTGGTCCTCAATTTACTTATCTATAAAATGAAGAGGAGAAAGGGGAAGAGTTGGCCTACCATCTCTTAAGGTCTCTTCCAGCTCTAAATGTTATGATTCATCCCATAATCCTAAGTAAATACAACAGGCAGCATGGCATAGTAAAAAGAGCATACTCTAGTAATTTTTTTAAATAAATCAAATAGCAAAATCAGAATCATAAGATTTTTAGGGTTAAAAGAGACCTTACAAATGCCATAGTGGGAAATGAACTGGATCAGGAGACCTGGATTTAAGTCTTAGTTTTGCCACATATTAAGCCAAGTGACTTGCTATGTTTAAGTCATTTTACTCTCCTGCCCCTCAATTTGCACACTGTAAAACAAGAGAATTTCACTAATGTGATCTCTTAAGATTCCTTCTAGTACTAAAATTCTATGTTTCTATAACCTCATTCATTTTCCCCATTTTATTTTTTTGGAGCGGGGAAGGCAAGGTATTTGGGGTTAAGTGACTTGCCCAAGTGTCAAGTGTCTAAGACCACATTTGAACTCAGGTCTTCTTGACTTCAGGGCCAGTTTTCTATTCACTGTACCACCTAGCTGTCCCACTTCCCCCATTTTATAGAAGATGATGCTGAATAACTGAGATAAGGATTTGCCCAAGGTTATTCAACTACTGATAGAGGGGAAGGCAAAATTGGGGAACAATAATTACTACCTAGATTAGATAAAACATTAAAGTGCACTAAAGATGAATAATGATAAATAAGGCTAAAAAGGGAGATTGAACCAGATGGCAGAGGGCCTTAAATAATTATTAATAGTTTGTGTTTTATCATATACGGTGTAAAAAAAACCTGAATTTTTCGGATTGACAATCATACCTGAATTATTTTAGTGGCTACATAAAGGGCAGAAGCCAGAATCAGGAGAGTCCCAGCTCCAAAAATGATCTGTTTGATCCTAAGCAAGTAACAACTTTTATGAGCTTTAGTTTCTTCTGCAAAATGGGAGACTTACATTAACTTCATAGGACTGTTACAAATTAAGTGCTTGTATAAACCCTAAAAGGCTGTATTATCATTGGTGGCAGAGGTAATGATGATGATGACGATGACAATGATAATATTAATGCCTTTATTAAAGCTAGTGCAATAGTCTATATGTACATACAAACTATCTGTAGCTGGTTTCAAAAGCCCAATAATCCACCCCAAATTCAAAGCTAAAAGACAGGTGTCAGTTGATTCTGAAAGAGGGCTAATAACAGTACAGATGTCAGGAGTGCAGTTTTGAGACTATCAGCTTAGAGACCCTGTTTTGATGGTTTTAAAAGCACCTGAGCTTGTTCTCAATTGGACACAGATTCTTGATTCTATTTTACTAACAAGCAATTACTCTGGGAAAAGCAATAGATTGGAGCTCTGTCCCAAGGTTTTATGACTCTGACTAAGTCATTTAAACTTCAGTTACACTATCATTAAAATGAAGGTGAAATGCCAAATAACTCACTGGGTTATGAGGAAAATACTACATTAACTATAAAAAAAAATACAAGGTAAACTATTTCTAAAAAACTAAATAGGCATATGTAATGGCAAGAAAAGAATTAGTTCACACCTTGTTTCAGCTATTGAATTAACACCTTGTTTCAGTTCAAGTTTCTTTTGAGCCTTGTATCAAGTCTGTTAAGAAACAGAATGTGTAGGGGGGTAGGTGGTGCAGTGAATAGAGAGCAGACCCTGGAGCCAGGGGGACCTGAGTTCGGATCCGGCCTCAGACACTTAACACACACACACACACACACACACACACACACACACACATAAACTAGCCATGTGACCTTGGGCAAGTTACTTAACCCCAATTGCCCTCCAAAAAGCAAAAAAGGAATGTGTGAACCCTACAACTTGTGAATCCTAGAACACGTGAACTCCTGCAACAGGAAGGGGAGAAGCTAATGACCATATATAAGGAGAATTTACTGGCTGGGGACAACAGAACTAAGAAGAAGACTCGTGTGGTGGCAGTCAAGAAGGAGAAAACTTGCGGTATCCCAGCACTCTGTCTACTGTTTGTGTTGATGTTTGTTTGTGATACTTTGTACAGAAGCCCTGGAACCTTACTGGAAGCCCTGAAAGAGGATTTTCTGATTGTATGTTTACAGAAGTTCTGGAGGAGGATTTTGGAGGTCCTGGGACTTTACTGATGATTTGTGCTAACCTCCTGGACCTTGTTTGTGGGTCTACATTGATATCTATGTTGATGATTTATGTTGAGTTCTCAGACCTTGTTGTTGGGTCTGAGTTGCTTTCACAGGCAGATAGTGAATTGATGATGGTGCCAGCAATGTGCATGAATATTATTGTGGCTCTGTCAAGCTTTGTCTTCCCAGAAATAGGAACTGTGAAGGATCTGAGGTGGACTGGACACTGTGAACTTTAATATGGAACGGGAACTGGATGAAGAACTGGACAAGGAACTGGGAGCTGCCTGCCTTTGAACCCAGGTAGACAGCTGGAGCTGGGACCATGGAAGCTGAGAGCCAGCCTCGAGTCAAGCTGAAAGAAGACTTTACTTGGATACTGTGTACTGACCAAGAAGATGATGATTTACTGTGACCTAGGGGTAGAGAACTTTGACTTTTGTGACTGAATTAAGGATTTTGTGACTAAACGAATGTACTTTGTCTAAAACTATGTGACCACTTTGGTGAAAACTAAGTGGCCATTTTAGTGATAAGCTATTGAGTTGTGACATGGTGAATGCTGTATTTTGATTTTCTATGAATGTTTTACTCTGATTTGTTACTGAATAGAGCTCACTATACTATGTAATCAGAACATTGAAAGCTGTTCACAGCAGCAGTCCTTTGGAAAGCTGCTCGTGTATGGCTTTACAGCAAGCATAGTACTCTGACCAAAGGTGAAACTTGAAAAGGACACTGGAAATCACCTAGTTATAGCACTGTCAGCTAACAAATGGCAGCAACTCCTGTACTTCTGACCCCAAAGCCAAATCTCTGCTCTACATTATAGCTACTAATGACCCAAGAAATTGAGAATTATGGAGGAATACAATATCAAAGAAGGAAAGTGCTTTGCATATCACTGTGCTAGCATTATGATTTGTTCTACAGGTATGAGGTCTAAGATCAGAATGATATTATCTTACCAATATTTGGTTGAGAAATAGAGGATTACACGTAAAAACAATTCTATATATGATTATTACATAGTGACAACTTACTAGCCTTCTCCTATCTCTACTTTTTGATAACTCCCTCCTTCAACTCTATTTTTTCCAGATTCTACCCTCCACTTCCACACCATCCTCCCATGCAGGATGCTGAAACAGCAGATGGGCTTTTAAAGAGTGTTAGACAGGGTAAGTCCAACTTTCTGAGTGCACTTTGGTTCTTCCTGGTTTACTAATAACATTCCACATCTGGATCTTGGGAGGAAAAAAACTGATTAAGGCCAAATTTTTAGTCCTGAAGACTTCAGAGGTATCAGGTATTGATGGAGGAAAATGGGCTTACCTTCAGATTTTAGCCCAATGTTTTATTCAGAGTAGAGAGGATGGAACAAATACCAAGGAAGGGAATTTGTTCTGGTGTATCTATATTCCAATAATAGCATTTACATGGCACTTTAAGGTTTGCAAAATGCTTTAACAAACATTCTCATTTGATTCCCATGATAACCCTATAAGGTAGGTACTATTATTATCCCTAAAATAATAATATTATTATTATTTTAAAAATAAATGGAGGTTGAGAGAAGTTAAATGACTTACTCAGGGTAATATATCTAACAAATGTTTGAGGCAGAATTTGAATCCAGATCTTCCTAACTTCAAATACAATACACTGTTGCACCACCTAGCTATTTCTCTTAAATGAATAGGTAGAATGAGTTATTTTTATTATCTGAAGGTTATGCTTTTAGATTTTCATTGAGACTTGACATAGGAACTGAAAGATACAAGGTTAACGCATTTGATTTAATTCAGTATTTATTGAGCAACTACTTTGTACAATGGGTTGTGCTATGTGCTGGGAACATGAGGTTAAAAATCAAGCAGTCTCTGCCTTCAAATAGCTTATGTTCTAGTGGGGGATGATATACAGGCACACAGGTAAACAAAAATATTTTATAACTGTTATCTGACCAGATATAGAACATATACAAAAAAAATGCATCATAAATTTTAAGAGGTAGAGAACATTAATGATAGAGAGGAGATAGGGAAAGGCCATCTATAGACTGTGGCACCTGAACTGTGCTTTGAAGGAAGCAAGAGATTCTAAGAGGCAGAGGTGAAAGGGGAGTATGTTCCAAAACTTACTTTCCTGTGTTCTTCCCTTATTAAAATGTAAGTTCTTTGAGAGCAAAGCTTGTCTTCACGTTTATATTTATATCACCAGTGCCTGGCACATAAAAGTTTTCCAATTTGAAAAATGGCATTCTATCTACTAAACCATATTGCCTTTTCTAGGTTCATTTAAGTAATTAAAAGAGACAAGTAGGCACTAAATAATTAATCTTTAATTCATTCATTACAAACATGGGGCAATTTGTACAAAAGTATAGTGGGAGGCAATGAAATGTTACACAAAAATAACTAGTAGGCTAGTTTGACTAAAACCAAGAATGTGTGAAAGGATGTAGTAAGAAAAAGATTGAAAAGCCAGGTGAATATAGAGGACTTTGAGAATTTTGTCTTAAGCCACTGCGAATTTCTGAATAAGGTAACATGGTCAGATTGTGTTCTAGGCATATCAACTGGGCAGCAGTGGAGAAAATGAATTGGAGACGGAAAAGATTGGAAACTGGGATATTTCAACAGTCTAGTACATATCTTCTTCACATATAGCTGTTTTCATGCTGCTTACCCTATTGGAATATGATCTCCTTTTGCCTTTCTTTGCATCCCCCAGCACTTAAATGTTTGCTGAATGAATTAGGGAAGAGGTTATAGAAATAGAGAGGGATGGATGAGAAAGATGTGGTAGAACTGAGAAGACTTTAAAATGAAGGAATCTGTGTTGAATGTGGTGAAAGGAATGATTCTCAGGTTGTGAGCCTAAGTGAATAGAAAAATGGTGGCACCCTTACTAAAAATAAGGAAGGAGAAGGAAGAGGAAGTTGTAGGGGGGGATTATAATTATTTCAAATGTGGATATACTGAAGTATACTTCTTTAACCCAAACATTCCCCCCACCCTGACACATACGTAGTCCATTTTGATTATTTTATTACAAGCTACATAAGTCTGAACTGAAACAGTTTGCATATGAGAAGTTGTCAAGGACAAAGAAAATCATGAAAAACATTATAGCAGGTCATCATTATAGTAGGAATCATGTAGCATGATTTATTCAAACTTTTAAAAAATAATGACTATAAAACAGAAGGACTTGGCAAAAAGAGAAAGCAAAGAAAGTATGACAGAGAAAGTAATAGAATAATATTTAATTTAGGAAAGGGATTGAAACAGAAAGCAAATGAATCAAATATAATTAAGATAAGTATTTTTGAGGCTTGTTTCCCCACAGACTCTCTCTTTTTCTTAGTCCCTCTTAATTGCACTGACTCCTTTCAAATTTGGTCTTAGCTCTAAAAATACCCTTTATTTCCCACCATCTCTGCTTTTGGTGCCTAGAAATAACAGAAAAGAACCTTTTGGTATAGCTAGGTGGCTCAATGAATAGAGCACCAGCTGTGGAGTCAGAAGGACCTGAGTTCAAATCAGACCTCAGACACTTAACACTTAACTAGCTGTGTGACCTTGGGCAAGTCACTTGATCCCAACTGCCTTGCCTTCCCCTCTCCAAAAACAAAACAAAACAAAACAAAAGAACCTTTAAAGTGAACTTGTATGCATAATGTTCACAAATGCCAGTGTTAATTTTTCCCTTATGTTCTTTTCCCCCTATCATGAGATCAATTAACTGCACAAATCAATAATAAGTCTGCACTGTCTGGTTCAGCTGCTAAAAAATTATTTTTGCCAACCACATGCATTTGTCTGGTCTTTAAAATGGCCAAATGCCTTCACATGACATACAACAGAGTTAAGGATATTTTCTTTTATGCTGGAAGACAGTCTGCCTAAAGCCATTTTTTGGCACAATTTTTCATTCCCTGCTAGAATTTGAGAACTTTTAAGACAGATGTTTTATTCAAAATACCTGTTATTCTCCTTAATCTTATTTTTCCACTCTTTAAATGTGGCAATAAAACCAAGAAATTAACCTTAAGTACATCCTTACACTGCTAGTCCATTTTTTTCACTTGCAATCAAATATATTTTGAGTCTCACACTTCTATACTGAGCCAAAGCTATGAGGATAAGACTTTAAAAAGTCACATAGGAACAATAAGAATTTTTCTTTTTGGAGGAGGGAAGGCAGGGCAATTGGGTTTAAGTGACTTGCTCAAAGTCACACAGCGAGTAAGTGTCTGAGGCCGAATTTGAACTCAGGTCCTCTTGACTCCAGGACTGATGCTCTATTTACTGCATAGCCTAGCTGCCTCAAAAATTTTTTAAAAAAGAAAATTTAACATCTACAATTTGTTTCTTTGTAAGTTGAGACTTCTACTTTGCTCTAGAATAGTTCCTGTGCCACATATAAATGTGGAAATCTAATACTTTAAGAATAGCTCCTGAGAAGAAGAATATTTTTAAAACCACCAGAGTTATCAGGGTTGTTTTGCCTTTAAGTTAAGAACAAGTTAATTAACACAGCAAGAAAAAATAAAATGCATACCTCTGTGTGTTCATCTCTCTCATCTATAAGTCTTTTCAAATGTAATGCCATATTTTTCAAGAGTGGCTCAAGATCCTCCTGAGAAATATCAGTCACTTCCATCCACTGGAGATCGAATACGTTTTCCTGATTATGAGTTACCTTTGCAAAGCAAAAAATAACCTTAAAAAATGCAGTATTTAATGCTAAAGTCTTGAATAAGAAAACCATGGATAAATGTACCAAGCACCTAAGATCAGAAATCAAGAAGAGGGAAAATTAGGCAAACTCATTTTTATAATTATTTCAAATTCAGATGTGCCTTCCATGTATCAATTGACAATAAAATAGTTAATACGTAAGAATCAATTTAATTTTGCTACAGTATTAACTCAATTATCAACCAACTAGTCTAATAAAAATAAAATTAGCAAATCTAGTGGACCTGAATATATCCGAAATGCAAATGTGAAAAGGTCACTATAAAGCAATGATTTCAAATGAATATGTTTTTAAAATAAATTTCTAAGGACTTACTTCACAAATTACATCCATAACATCTCTGTTGAAAGTGATTATACCAATATTCAAAAGTTAAAAGTTGCAAATTTTCTATGATAAATTATGTTAATCCATTTGAAAAGCTAGACTTTTATGGAGAGCATAAAGAACAACCCTAGAGAACTTACATAATATATCAGCATTTTAAATTTTAATGTAATTATTTTTTGAATCAGAGATTTCCTTGGTATAGAGAATTACTAATGAGGAAACTCTGTTCATTGGCTCCTGCAACTTGAGAGTCCTAGAAAGCCATGAGTAATTAAGAGGTTAGTATGAACTATTTGAGAATAGGGGTCGTGTTGCCTATTTGTGAATTCAAAATCCAGCACACTTAGTACAATGCTTTGCACACAGTGAGCACTTATTAAATGCTTTTTCATTCAGTTAATCATTCATTTCATTCATGTTAGGATCACAAAGCCAGTATATCAAAGGTGGGACTAGAACCCAGATTTCCCTGAGTCAGAGGCCAGAACCTATCCACTACACCATGATGTTTCTCATCACTTCCATTTTTAAAAAATGAAAGCTTAATCAAAATCCATAAAATCAACCAGTTTCACTTTGGGAAAATGAAAATAAGAGGTATATATAGGATGGTAAAACACAAAGACCTATGACCTGGTATTTTAAGAGTTCAGTTTTGCCAGCAAATTTTCTCATCTTTTCATAATTCTTTTTTTTTTGGAGGGGGAAAGGCAAGGCAATTGGGGTTAAGTGACTTGCCCAAAGTCACAAAGCTACTAAGTGTGTCAAGTGTCTGAGGCCTAATTTGAACTCAGGTCCTTGTGACTCCACAGCTAGTGCTCTATTCACTGAGCCACGTAGCAGTCTTTTCACAATTCTTAACACAAGATCATCATAAAGGAATACATGATTTTTACATTTTTTGGAAAATGTATACTAATTTTAACTGTCATTTTTATATATGTATATATAGCACATGGATGAGAAATTTCGGAGTTGCTTTTATAATTATTCATCAATAAGTAATAAACACTCAGTATCTTTAAAAAACTGTCTCCATTTTAGTATAATGGTTCAAATTTAGGGTAATCCCATCCCCCCCAATTAGACAAATTATAAACTATTTCCTTACTTTTAGTACTACCAAAGATAAATAAGTTAAGATTTGAGATGCCTCAGAAATTTTTGGAAGCACTTCAGCAATTTTGAGAAAATAATCACCCAACATCCTTAACAAGTGGCACTGCTCAAATTATTCATTATGCAGTAAGCCTTTAGACTGAATGTGTATTTTAAATGATAAAAATATAGGTGGTTTTATCATATAAAGTAGCAGTTCAAGGGTTAAGACAAAATTATGACAAAAAATTTTTAAAAGAGCAGTTGAAAAGTTGAAAAGCAATAAATCAATGATTTCATGAACTATACTTAAATTATAATGTATAGGGAGGTAGGAAAAAATGGTGTTGATGAAAATAACGTCAGCAATTAGATGAATGCTATTTTCATGTTAAAAGCATTTAGAGTCTACTAACATCATGAGGTTGTGGAGTATATATTTTCATTTGTAAAACAAATAGAAACCCTGGTGGTTGAGAAGCCATTCAACTTAAAGCCTAAAAAAACTCAATTGAGTTAAAAGCAAACATGGAGTACATTAAAGCAAGCACTGGCTGGTACTAAAGATTTGTGTGAACAAATGTTTTCTAATTTAGAATTGATAGACATAAAATATGTACTATGGCTATATTATTTAAACTGTTACTTTCATATATTTAGATATTACCAGAAATTACTAAATTAGAAGATAAAGGCAGCAAAAAGTAAAAACAGCATTAAATAGGCAGTGTTGAAATGGAAACGAGTGAAAATGCCCATAATTCAAAGTTATAAACATTATGTAATAATACACCAGTGTTTGTATTGTTAACACTGTTATCAGATGTTTTTTAAATCAAAGAGAAGTCATAATTCTTATTAAAGCTACAGAAATCAGCATAAATGCTTTTTAACATTATAGACAAACAGGTGAATTTTAATTTGTGAAATACACTGAAATACGTGGCATTACTGTGTTAGATTTTAATGTAATTTGAAAAACACATAATGAATTTGTTGAAACTGACTTCCAAAAAGCTATTTATAAATTTTTCACAAGTATACCTGTGACCTCACATGGCAGCTCAACTTTGGAAGTCTTGAGAAAATTATTCATTGCTCTTTTTAATCTTGAATGTTCCACTACAATGTTTAACCTATCTTCTTAGCTACACCATATTTTTGTTATGTTTTTAAGTATTTAGTGTACATTAATTTTTTTCTTTTCCTGTAGATAATCTGAAGAGAATAATGTACTGATCAATTGATGTACTTCTACTTTAATTTTTAAAATTTTTCTTAATTACTATTCATAGAAGTCAGCACTCCTGTAAAAAAATTATCATAAAAAGTAAATATTACAATGTCTAGAAACTATATGTCCTACTGGTAAATATTTCCTTTATGTGTTTGCTTGCTTGGTAAAACACAACTTTATATGATTTACAGAACATTTTCAGTAATCACTGATATTTTGGTAAATCTTTAAATTTGAGTTGTGTATAACAAAAGCTGTAACTGAATATCAAAAGAACAGTGAAAAAAGAAGACAAGTAAGTAGGATTCAACTGTATGCCATATATATTAATAATTGTCCTTCTACTGCTTTGAGGTTCTTAAGATCAAAAGTGGTCCATTATGGTTAATGTTGCTGTGAGCAAATTTTCTTTTTTTCATTTCTCATGGTCTTCAAAAATGCAGATTCTTTTCCTTTCTTTTTCATGGCTTTTAGTGTTCAGCATATTGAAAAACATAGGCATATCATCCACATACCTGACCCTGCTAACTAAGATAATTATTGTGATTTTTCCCAGAAGTCAAGAAAATTCCAAAAATTTCATGGTAAAAATGAATGATAGTCGTTCAACAGAATAAACTGCATGAAGAAATTGCAACTAAGCTAATTACCTCTTGAATGTGCGCGGCAACTGCTGCTTTTGTGTCAAAATCTAAACTTTGGATTCGTTCAATGAATTCTTCTTTCTTCTGACACTAAAATAAATGAATAAATGTTCATACCTTAAAAGTGTTCTTCAATGTCATTATAAACTAAGCACTAGAAAGCTGATTTAATTTGGAACAGTAGTGTGAGATTTGTCTCACTGAATATTGATGAATGCTTTGGTATACTTACCTAATAAAGAAGCATTTAGAAATGCAGTAGTTTATAAAAGTACTGAGTATAAAAATACATAGAGAAAAAAAAAAACAGAAACACACACAACTTTCATTAGGAAAATTCCAAAGTGGGCAGTCTTTACACAACCCTTTTGGTGAGGTCAGTATATTATTATCCTAACTTTGCAAACAGAAAAGTAGAGACACAAGAACTTGTTTCAGAGCAGAGAAATTACTTGCCAAAAAACACACAGTGAGTCAGTGGCAGAGCTCGGAACAGAGCCAAGATGCCTGACTTTCAGTCGCTGACTATAACCAACAATGTAGCTTTTCTTCTCAGAATTTTTTTAAAATCTTTACTTCAGGCCACAGTAATATCTTAAGTTACCATATTTTATCCATATCAGAAAGAAATCACATACCTACTTGGGGCACAGTTTAACATTAACATAGTTAACATAATTAATGCTACCTTATTTTGTAAGACCAATAAATTACTGAAGGTAAAGATTTTTAAATTCAGCTTTATTTTAAAGTATATTTTCTTCATTTTCTTTCCTTTGCTCACCCCAAAAGAAAAAACAAAAATCATTATAAATATGTAGTTAACAGAAAAAAAAATCCTACACGTTAACTTCACTTTGCATCAGTTCAAACAAAAATTCATGTGTTTCTCTGAAAATATCTCCATCATTTCCTAGATAATACACACCATAACTATCAGTCACTCCCCAATTGTTGGACACCCCAGAGCTTCTAATTCTTTGTTGATGAAAAAATTGCTAAGAAAATATTTATATGTGGGTCCTTTTCCTCTTTTTTTGATTTCTAAGGGGGTGAAGACCTAATAGCAATATTATTGGATCAAAGTATGTACAGTTTTAACAGTTTGAGGGGGACGTAGTTCGAAAATGCTTTCCAGAAAAACTGGACCAGATCATAGTTCTACCAACAACGTACTGTTTTTTTCCACTGTTTTTTCTGCATCCTGCATTTTCCCTTTTTGCCATCTGAGCCAAGTAATGAATGTGAAGTGGTATTTGTTTTTTCAGTGAGTATTTCTCTAAGATATCCCTAACCTACTCCTCTGTGGAGGTGGGAGGTCCACAGGTGTTATACAATACCCGTTTTCAGATTTTTTTTAATGTACTGATCAGTTATGCTGTCTTTCTTTTTCCTCTCTAAATAATACTATTTATCATATAGGATGGCTCTTTGGGAACAAATAGTATGACAATGTAATAAGTAGGAAATATCAATAAGTGTATTTTTAATGTATATTTTTCCAATTATTAATGACAGAATATTTTTACATGGCTATTGATAGCTTAAATATATTTCTCCTTATGAAAACTGCCTGTTTATATCGTTAGACCATTTATTTGAGTGATGGCTTTTATTCATATAAATCTGTATCATTTCCCTCTATACCTCAGAATGAGACCTTTATTAGAGAAACCTGATGCAAAGATTTCCCTCCCAGTTTCCAACTTCTCTTCTAATATCAGTTGCAATGGTTTTGCTTATGCAAAACTTCGAAAATTTTATTTGGTAACAAACTCTTCCCCATGCATAGATTTAACAAATAATTGCTTCTATGCTCTCCTAATTTGTCTGATGTTAACACTGTCTAAATCACATACCTTGTCTTGGTATATAGTATGAGAAGTTGATTACTACCTAATTTATGCCAGACTACTTTCTAGCTTTCCCAGAAGTTTTTGCTCTAACAGCTTAGATCTTTTGTTTTTATCAAGAACTAGGCTACTTTGCTTGTTTGCTTATATATATTTTGTACCTATCTGGTTCTATGGACCAAATGCTCTACTTCTTAACCAGAACCAAATTGTTTTGACAATTAAGGCTTTGTAGTTTGAGATCTGGTGCTATATTGTTTTCTTTCACATTTTTTTTCCACTAATTTCCTTGTTATTCTTGACCTTTGATTCCTTCAGATGAATTATTTTTTTTCTGGTTCTGTAAAGTAATTTTTTGGTAGTTTAATTGATATGGCACTAAATAAGGAAATTAACTTAGGAAGTATTTTTATTATATTAGCTCAGTCTATCAATGACCAATTAATATGTCTCCAATTATCTAGATCTGTCTTTATATAAAGACTGTTTTGTAATTATGCCAATCATTCAGGTTCGAAATCTTTGTGTCATTCCTAATTCCTCATAATCTCTCATCACCAACCCCATGTCCAATGTTGCCAAGACATTAAAACATTGTTAACATCTCCAGCATGTGTTTTCTTCCTTTGGACACTGTCATCATCTGGTGTAGGTTGTCACCATCTCATACACGGACTATTATAGTCCTATAATATGATAATAACCTATAAAACTGTAAAAGTCTACTGGTTGGTCTCCCTGACACAAGCCTCTTCCCATTCTAGTCCATCCTCTTTCCTCTGTCAAAGTGATTTTCCTAAAACACAGATCTGGCTGTATCACCCCGTTGCTCAATAAATTGTGGTGGCTCCCTATCATCTCCAGGATCAAATATAAAATCTTCTATAAAATCCCGTGTTTATGAGTCCTTCATTGCCTCAACTCCATTTCCTACCTTTCCAGTTTTCTTATTCCTTACTTTTCCCTACCTCCCTAATTCCCATCATCTGTGACCCAATTATGACACAGGCCTCCTTGCCAAAACTCCATCTCCCAGCTCTTGACAATTTCACTGAGTCTCCCATGTATGGAATGTTCTCCTTCCTCATCTCCAATTCCTGAATTCTCTGATTTCTCTTAGGTTCTAGCTAAAATCCTAGTTTCTCCACGAAGTCCTTCCTAATCCATTTCAACTGAAGTTCCTTCCCTCTTGATTATTTCAATTCATCCTGTACATAACTTGCTTGTACTCTGTTGTTTGCATATTGTCTTCTTCATAAGAAGACTATGCACTCCTGGCCGGCAAAGTCTGCTTTTACCTTTTTTTTGTATCCCCATTGCTCAACACAATATCTGGCATGTAGTAGGAGCTTAATAAATGTTTAAAGATGAACTGGCACAGTTCCTATGTGTGCTGGTGGGTGGACTCTCAAATATTTTATACTATATGTAGTTGCTTTAAATGGAATTTCTCTTTCTACTTCTTCCTGATGGATTTTTTGGTAATGTGCAGAAATGTGGATAGTTTGTGTCTATTTAATTTTGTATCCTGCTGCTTTGCTAAAGTTGTAAACTGTTTCAGTTAGTTTGTTAGTTGACTCTCTAGGATTCTCTAAGTAAACCATCCTTTTATCTGGAAAATGTGGCAATTCTCCTCTTTGCCTATGCTTATTCACTATGAGAGTAAATATTAAGAATTTACGCAAGGGTATATATGTATACTCAGTGAATTACAGACATCTGATCCTGGAAAGAATAATGGATTTAGAGTCATGGTACCTTAGGGAAAAGGAAGCTTGGTTATTACTAAGCTGTGGGGCCTAAATTAAATCACGTAAGCTTGCTGGGCCTTGGTTCTTTATTTTTATGTATAATGTGCCCCTTATGCACTTTAGGCAAGTTGCAGAACATAAAGGCCAAGACAAAAACAATGAGATGTAAGTATCTAAGGTATTCCAAACCACTAGTTGATGAGGTCCTCTAAGTAACTCAACTACACACAAAAAGGCCAAAAAAAAGGAAAAAAAGGAGAGGCTGTATAACTCACCTACTACTTGCTTGAGAGATGACAAATCTTAGAATCAAGGACCTAAGGCAGAACCCTAGAGATGCAAACCCCAGGGCAAGAGTCTCTTTCCTTTCTGAAAGAGGACAGTAGCACTCAGTACAGTAACTATCATTCAAATCAGAGGCTGGAAGTAGTAGGGACTATAGCTGCCATCAAGGTGAGCCTAGGAAGTTACCATATAAACTAATATTGCAGAGACATCATGCCTTTCATGGAGCCATTCTGGCCTGCCAGGTGAGGGATCTATCCATCACCAATTCCATACCTTGCAATAAATTTTTAAAGAACTCTCCAGAAGTAGAAAGGAACAACTACATATACACATGTGGTTCACTACTCTCATACTTTTTATCCATTATCCCACACCATGAATGCCAAGTATATTTTTGGGATAGAGGGCCCAAGGATTCCAGAGGAAATGCTTTTAACTAATATTCTTACTATGCATTTGACTAAGTGCCTTTGCTAAGGGAGCTGAAACAACTGGATGATTATTAAAGTGAAGCGCAAGAGTAGGACTCGTGAGTTACTATGTTAGGCAGTATATCTCCTCAACCCACAGAACCAAAGGTAGCAATGGCACCTCTGAGGACTCAACCTTCTTGTATGACTACAAATTTGGAGAAGTAGCCTGGGGGTACACAGGCTACAACTACATAAGGGGGCCCTTAATTTTCCTGATTGGTGAGAGTCTCTCACATCAAGCTGGTCCCAGATCCAACTATGTTTTTTCGTCCCAGCAATTTTCCATCCTGTACCTGTATCCTTCTCCTATTCTTTTTCCATCTCTTGATTTGGGAAATGCAATCACACTACCATTGGTTCCAGATTACTATATTCCATTAACTGCCCTGTCTTCCATTAACCATTCCAGTTCTCTTCCAGACCAAAATATCCTTTTCTGGACATCAACCCATTATATATTTGTAATGGCAAGCAAAGTCGTACTTTGCTACTTGTTTCAGCTATTCAAGTGCCTTAGATTGTATCAAGTCTTTGCTGGAAACAGTGTACATTTATGTTATCCTTAATAGGCCTAAGGGAGTTTGGAGACCTTCCCTGCCCTTAACAGGTCTAACGTCATCACACAGAGACCACAATGAAAGGAGTTTGCTGAAAGAGCAGAACAGGAAAGATGGAACAAGAAGGAGCAGAGCAGATAAAATCTCGAGCATAAGCAGAACTGAGAGAAAGAATGCTTGTGGCTTCAGTGCTCTGTTTGTTATTCTGTTTATTGTTCTGTGCTGATGTTACCTTGTCAGACAGAAGCACTCTGCTGATTTGTGTACTTTGTCAGAAGAAGTATTTTGTCTGTTGATTTGTGTACTTTGTCTGATAGAAGTACTCTGTCGTTTGATTTGCTTTAGTGTTACTTTGTCAGACAGAAAGTGAATTGAGATGATAGTTATGGTAATGTGCATAAATATTGCTGTAGCTCTGTTAAGCTCTGTCTTCCTAGAAATAGAAACTGGAGAGCAGTCCCTATAAGCTGAGATATAGAACCAGAGCAGAGAGCTGTCTGCTTGTGAATCCAGGGGCAAGAGCTGGGAGCAGCCAGCCCATGGAAGAGGAGCCATGGAGTTTGGAAGTCAGCCTCTAATTAAGATGAAAGAATACCTTTACTTGGGTACTCAGTGCTAACTGATGATATTGTATGTGACCTAGGGTTGGATGTTATTTGGACTTTCTGCTACCCCTTAACAGTGACTGGTTTAAGGATGACTGGAAGCCAGTTAGGAGTCAAGATGAAAGAAGACTTGTCTTGGGTACTCTATATTGATTGAGGAGATTGTGAATTACTTAGTGATATGTTTTGTTTAAGACTGTGACCACCTTAGTAATAAATTGTTGTGTTATATTGTTGTGAATATTGTGCTTTAGTTTCTTGAATGTTTTGCTTTAGCTTATTGCTGAATAAATAGAGTTCACCATACTATGCAATTAGATCCTTAAAGTTATTCACAGCAGCAGTCCTCAGGAGAGCTGCTTATGATTGGCTTTACAATGTTGTCTCCTCCTATTGAAATGTAAACTCCTTATGGGCAGGCACAGAATCCTGTTTTTGTATTTGCACCCCTATGCATATTAGCACAATGGCTGGTACACAGCAAGCACTTAATAAATGCCTTTTCATTTATTTATTATCTGAACTAGATAACCTCTTTAGTAGCTAAGTAGTGAACTGAACAGAGTGCCAGGCCTAGCATCAGGAAGAGCTGAGTTCAAATCTGGTCTCAGATACTTCCTAGGTATGTGACCCTCAGCAAGTCATTTAATCCTGTTTGCCTCAGTTTCCTTAACTGTAAAATGAATAGAAAAAGGAAATGGCAAACCACTCTAGTATCTTTGCCAAAAAAACCCCAAATGAAGTCACAAAGAGTTGGACAGGACTAAAATGAACAAACAAAAAGAGAACCTCTAAGATTCTATCAGTGGTATATAAATTACCTGATACAAAGAAAAATAATTATATTGACTGACATACAATAAACCTTATAACTTTTTACATCTTAAAAAATATTTGCTTTATGGGGTGGCTAGGTGGCACAGTGAATAGAGCACTGGCCCTGGAGTCAGGAGGGCCTGAGTTCAAATCTGGCCTCACTTAACACACACACACAAACTAGCTGTGTGACCTTGGGCAAGTCACTTAACCCCAACTGCCTTCCAAAAAAGCAAAAAAAACCCCAAAAAACCAAACCTTTGGGGTGGCTAGGTGGCACAGTGAATAAAGCACCAGGCCTGGAGTCAGGAGGACCTGAGTTCAAATCCAGCCTCAGACACTTAACACACACACACACACACACAAAACTAGCCATGTGACCTTGGGCAAGTCATTTAACCCCAACTGCCCTGCCTTCCCCCTCCAAAAAGCAAAAATAAAAATTTTGCTTTACAATACATCCTTTGCTTGTTTGACAAAATTTGGTACTGAATTCACAAGACTGATACATACTGCATGTTCATATTGTGAAACCATACTTTTATTATATGTTAAACATAGCTTTGATGAACAGTTCATTTTTTCAAGGATAGCCTTCCAACAGAGTTTAATCAGTTAAGTTCCTAGGCCACTGAAGCATGTTGATCTTAATTCCTTAGATATGCTTCTTAATGTCTGAGTTGCATGATACAGGTTATATTGCAATATTCCATCTCAATTTGGCCATTTATATAATTCTGTTTGTAATTAAAACAATATATTCATCAGAGTTCATCATTCCCTTAAATGGGATAAGACTTTCAGACCTACTAGAATAAAGAAGCTTCCAGACACTTTTTAGCATGGAAGTTTTACAGTCTGAAGTCCAAATATTGTAGGCTCAGAGAGACTTTTCCTGAAAATGGTCTGGGAATAGCTTGAATGAAAGTGAAGTAAAAATTGCATTTTTCTAATTTTAAGCACTTTACTCTTTATACTATTTTTGTCATGAAAATATTTTTTATTCATAGCATTTCTCAACTGTAAAATGGGAATAATAGTAATAACAACTCACAGGGTTGTGCAAATGAGATAATATTTGTAAAACACTTACCACAGTGCCTACCTCACAGTAGGTGCTATATAAATGCTTACTCCCTTTCCTTAACCAAAATACATAGTAACTGAGATATGGACGTGATCTCTGGGATAGGCCCTGACAAATCGTAACAAATCAGTCTGTATATTTGCTGATAATAAGATTAACTAAATTTGTCACCAGAATGTTGGTTACCATCTATTAATTATTTTGGCAATAACAGCTCATCAAGCTGTATACTACATACACTATGACAATGATTATAGTGATGATAATAGCTGACATTTATATAGAAGTTTAAAAAGCACTTCATATGAATCATCTCATTTGATCAGCCTTATGAAGTAGGTGCTTTTACACTCATTTTGCAGATGAGGAATCTAAAGTAAGTGACTTGCTCAAAATCACAGTTAATAAGCATATGAAGTCAGATGTGAAAGCAGATCTTCTTGATTAATAAATCCACTGCTCTCTTCACTAACCCACGATGCTTCCCCATGGTGTGAATGAAGTTATAATCTGCATAACAAGCAGAATGACACAAATGAAAAGAGAGATTTTTTTTCAAATATTTGATGTACATGTAATTGTACATTAAAAAATAGATTGCTTAAAAGAAATCACAAAAAATCGTCCAAACATATCATTTGGAGATTGAAAAATCACTATAATTTTTTTTAAAAAATTGGTTTTGGGAACAAGACTAACTAAAAATAATTATTTGCCAAAATTAAAACATTAAAATATTTTTACTCACCTGAACAGCACAACCAAGTAAAAGTAACAGTAGCTTTTTAATTTCTTCTGTACCTTGTTCTAAAATTAAAAAAAAATGTTATGAGATACATTAAAGCATTTTCACACACTTTAAATTGGATTCACATCTAAATAGTTTCTAGACCCAGATTGTAATTCCTATACTGAGAGAAACTTTCAGGCCTTTCCTCTGTCCTATGCAACATTTTCCCTTTAAAAGATCCTTTGTGAACTTTAAACAAAGGTATTGAAGGAAAATCTAAGGCAAAGAAATGTTAAGAAAATTCTAGAATTTCTCGATGACAGAGGTCTAAAGAGGTCATTTATTCCAACCCCCTCATTTACTTACACTGAGTTGACTTGAAGGAACTGTGAATTGGTCCAACTATTCTGGAGAGTAATTTGAAACTTTGCTCAAAGGGATAAAAAAAAACTGCATGCCCTTTGGCCCAGAAATATCAGTACTGTACCCACAGAGATCAAAGAAAAGGGAAAAGGATCTACATGTTCAAAAATATTTATATCAACTCTATAGAATTTATAGAATATATTAAGAATTGTATATTGGGGGGATGTCCATCAGTTGGGAAATGGATGAACAAGTTATGGTATGTGATTGTGATATGATACCATTGTGATGTAAGAAATTACAAGAGGAATAATTTCAGAAAAACCTGGGAAGACTTACACGAACTGATGCAAAGTGAAACAGAATACCATACATAGTAACAACAATATTATAGCAAGGATCAACAATGAAAGACAGCTACTCTGATCAATACAATGCTCCAAGACAATTCTAAAGGATTCATAATAAAAAATGCAATACACCTCCAGAGAAAACAAGAATCTGAGTGCAGAGTGAAGCATCTTGCTTTTCACTTTCTTTATTTTTCTTGGGTTTTTCTTTTGCAACAATGGCTAATGTGAAAATATATTTTGCATGACTTCACATGCCTGATGAGTATGATATTGCTTACCTTCTCAACGGATAGGGGCAGACTGGAGAGAGAGGGAATTTGGAACTCAAAATTTTCAAAATGGATGTTAAAAATAAATTTTTAAAAGATTGTGCCTATTTGAGTAGTGCCATACAGTTAAGTGATGCTTATTAATTTAATGCAGGTTTAATAATAATAACACCTCACTTATAAGAACAGTGGAATGGAGTCAGATTTCTAGGAGATTCATCTAGAATGAAGCCATGAATATAGTCAAAGAAAAAATATCTCTCAGTAACAAACAGCTCTCCTTAGTTCCTCCTTAGCATTTTATTCTCTAGAAAAGGAATCTTTGCACTCAGGCAATCACCAGGCATCTGTGTTTAAATTGCAGATCATGGCAGAAGAACCTACTGATAGTGAGAAATGAGAGGCTAATAGCAGATGAAGGAGATAGCAGCATGTAACAGCAAAGTACCACAACTTAAGGCCATTTAAAGATTGCTTGCCTTAACATTATGGGCTAAAGAAGATGCAGACTTGCATCAACAATGATTCAATTAAATTCAACAAGCATTTATTAAACATATACTGTATTGTCTTAAAACAAAGGCCATGTGAAGATGGAAAAAAAAAACCCTACCCTCAAGAAACCTGCATTCTACTAGTAGGAATACTCAAGTATGATAAAAGTTAAAAAGTGTGAGAAAAGCAAATAAGAAATTAAAAAAAAAATACTTCAGGAAAATTTGAAAGGGAAAAGATCATTTTCATGGGGGAAATGCTGGTCAGAAAGGGTTTCATGGAGGAGACGGAACCTGAATAGAGCCTTTAAAAGAATTAATCTGGGGGTTGAGTCAAGATGGTGGAGTAGAAACTTTGGCTTCCACCTTCCCCAATCCATGTAAAAAGGGGACTCTGAACAAACTTTGGAACTGCAGAACCCACAAAATGACACAGAGAAGCTAACCTCCTGCTGAGGACAGCCTGGCAGGCTGGCAGGAATCGGCCAGCACAGAGCTCTGGGAGCCAAGCCCAACCCCACTCCGAGGCTTTAGCCCCAGGGTGGGCCTGACCAGCAGCAGGCTGGAGGGACCCCAGATCAGCAGCAGCTATGGCCGTTTCCAGATTTATCAACACATAGATGCCAAGGACAAAGTAAGAGGTCAGCGTAGTCTGGACTTTGGGACCCAGTAAGTGGGAGTGCAGCCGCTGAGACGCTGGCACAGCCAGCCAGTGCCATGTGGCAGCTTCAGCTCCTGGCCTGCAGAATGTAGCAGGACCAAGCACCAGTCTGAGCGGTAATCACTCTTACTGTGACAAAAAGCCCAGAGGTCAAGTGACTGAGGGGCAACATGACCAGGCAAAGGAAACAAAGCAGACAGAAGATTCCAACATTAGACTCCTATTTTGGGGACAAAAAGGAGCAAAGCATGGAACAGGAGGAAGACAGTGAAGTCAGAACTCCTGCACCAAAAGCTTCAAAGGAAAATGCGAGCTAGTTACAGGCCATAGAGGACCTTAAGAAGCAGATAAGAGAAGTGGAGGAAAAATTGGGAAGAGAAATTAGAACAATACAAGAAAATTACAAAATGAGAGTCAACAGCCTGACTGAGGAAAATAACACCTTAAAAAACAGACTAACTCAAATGGCAAAAGCGGCTCAAAAAGGCAATGAGGAGAAGAATGCCTTAAAAAGCCGAATTTCCCAGATAGAAAAAGAATCTCAAAAGCTCAATGAGGAGAATCATTGCTTCAGAATTAGACTGGAGCAAATGGAAGCTAATGACTTTATGAGAAATCAAGATGCTGTTAAACAGATCCAAAGAAATGAAAGAATAGAAGGCAATGTGAAATATCTCATGGGAAAAACCACTGACCTGGAAAATAGATCCAGGAGAGATAATTTAAAAATTATTGGACTACCTGAAAGCCATGATCAAAGTAAGAACCTAGAAATCATTCTCCAGGAAGTTCTCAAAGAAAACTGCCCTGATGTTTTAGAACCAGAGGGCAAAATAGAGGTTGAAAGAATCCACTGATCACCTGCTGAAAAAGATCCCAAAAAGAAAACTCCTAGGAATATTAAAGCCAGGTTCCGGAATTCCCAGATTAAGGAGAGAATATTACAAGCAGCCAGGAACAAACAATTTGAATATTGTGGAAACACAATAAGGATAACCCAGGATCTGGCAGCTTCTACACTGAGGGATCGAAGGGCTTGGAATATGATATTCCGGAGGGCAAAGGAGCTGGGATTAAAACCAAGAGTCACCTACCCAGCAAAACTGAGTATCATGTTTCAGGGGAAAATATGGTCATTCAGTGGAATAGAGGACTTTCAAGCATTCTTGCTGAAAAAACCAGAGTTGAATAGAAAATTTGACATTCAGATACAAGAAGCAAGAGAAGCATGAGAAGGTAAACAGGGAAAAGAAATCATAGGGAAGTTATCAAAGTTGAACTACTAACATTCCTACATGGAAAAACAATAATTGTAACTGATGAAACTTTTCTCAGTAGTTGAAGGGAATAGAAATATATATATATATATATATATGTGTATATATATATATATGTCTATATATGAGGGTATATGGGTATATGAATACATATGTGAATATGTGTATATATGTTTACAGGTATACATAGATAGAGGGAACAGGACCAATTTAACAGGAAGGGATGATACTTAAAAGGTGAAATTAAGAGGTGAGAGAGGAATATAATGAGAGGAGATGGGGAGAGACAGAATGGGGTAAACTATCTCATATAGAAGAGGCAAGGGAAAATGGATACAATGGAGGGGAAGAATAGGAAGGCAAAAGGGAATGGGTCAACCTTATTCCCATTGAATTTGGCTTGAGGAGGGAATGAAATACACACTAAATAGGGTATCTCACCCTCCAGGAGAGTAGGGGGGGAAGGGGATGAAAGGGAGGATGAAGGAAGGAAGGGGGGAGGGAAGTTGGAAGCACCCACTTTTGAAAAGGGATGATCAAAGCAGAGAATAGAAAAAGTGGGAGGTGGATAGGAGGGAGGGAAATATAGTCAGTCTTTTACAATATATCTACTATGTTATTGTTTTCCATTAGCCACACATGTACAACCTATAGTGAACTGCTTATCTTCCCAGTAAGGGTGGGTGACAAGGGAGGAAGGGAATGAATCTGGAATTCAAAGTTTTAAAATCAAATATTCAAATACAGATATACTATCATTAATACTATTTTACATGTAATATATACAGGCACCAGGGCATAGAAATCAACTGGAAAAGTCGAAAGGGGTATGGGAGAAAATATGGGAGAGAGCACATTGGAGGAGGTGATATCCTGTGGGACTGCTATTTTGGGGCAGTGGGTAGGGGAAAAACAGGGAGAAAATTTGTAACTCAAAATCTGGTGAAAATGAATAATGTAAATCAGAAGTTAATAAAGCATTTAAAAATTAAAAAAAAAAGAATACAAGTCATTCCCTAATTGATAAATGGTCAAAGGATATGAACAGGCAGCTTTCAGAGGAAGAAATTAAAGATATCTACAAGCATATGAAAAAATGCTATAAATCACTATTGATTAGAGAAATGCAAATTAAAACAACTCTGAGGTACCACATCTCCCCAGTCAGACTGGTTAAGATGACAAAACAGGGAAATGAGAAATGCTGGAGAGGATGTGGAAAACTTGGAACACTAATGCATTGTTGGTGGAATTGTGAACTGATTCAACCATTCTGGAGAGCAATCTGGAACTATGCCCAAAGGTCTATAAAAAAGTGTATACCCTTTGACCCAGCAATACCACTTCTAAGGCTGCATCCCAAAGAGATCATAGAAGTGGGAAAAGGACCAATATGTACAGAAATAGTTACAGCAGCTCTTTTTGTGGTGGCAAAGAAGTGGGGATGCCCATCAATTGGGGAAAGGCTAAACAAGTTGTGGTATATGAATGTCATGGAATACTATTGTGCTATAAGAAATGAGGAGCAGACAGACTTCATAATAACCTGGAGAGACTTATATAAACTGATACTGAGTGAGGAAAGCAGAACCATGAGAATACTGTACACAATTACAGACACATAGTATCTGTGATGACTGACTTTGATAGACTGGGCTCCTTTCAGCAATGCAAGGTTAGAAGACAACTACAAAAGACTCATGATGGAAAGGTTTAAAAAGAAAATTTAAAATTAAAAAAAAAAAGAATTAATCAGTTGTCTTCCCCCATTATCTCCTCCTTTACCTTTCTCATTAGAAGAGTGACCTCCTTGCTAAAGACAATTCCTTCCCAAGCCTTCTTGCTCTCTATTCCATCTTTTGCATGCCATCCTAACTTCTCCAACAGACTGGCTTTCCTCTCTAATCTTCCATATCTATCTTCTTTATTTTAAAGATAAAAGTCAGAATACAAGGATAAATTATATGCAGAAGAGCATTTTAATTCCAAACAAGGAAACTTTTTCCATTCATGATCCCTTTCAATGTTCAAAATATTTTTAAAGTTTAGACTATATTTACTTTCATTCTAATTTTTATACCTAATCCTATATGCAAAAATCAGTCCATTTGCAAATATATCACTCCTCCAAACTTCTCTATTTCTTTTGATGGCACCACTGTCATTCCATGCACCAAGATACTCACACTCATTCTTATCTTTCTCTGCTTTCACAAGCTTCATGTGATATTAAACTGTATAAATTCTAATTAGCCAACTAATTGACAGGCATTTATTAAGCACCTACCACATGCTAGGCATAGTGCTAAGTGCTGGGGTTACAATGAAAGGCAAAAGACAGGCCCTGCTCACAAAGAATCCACTGTCCAATGGGGCAGACTGCACACAAAGCACTACATACAAACAACTGATTTACAGCATATGCTGAAGTTGTTGTTGTGTTTGTCCTTCGTTTTCAAAAAGGACCATGACATCAGGGAAATGATGACAAGAGTCACAGTTGATTTTGATTTGAGGGAGTGAAAGTTGTGCAAGATCACGAGCATTACTTTCTCCTCCAGAGCCATCTGGGTTCAGTAGCCAGATATTCATAAGGACAACTGGAGATGGCTCAGGGATGCAATGGGAGACCCTGGCCTTTTTAGGTTAAGGCCTTTTCAGGTTTTCACTTTGAGTGAGGTAACACCCATTCAGTGAATTGTCCTCTAACAAGTGAGTCACGGGATGGCCCCTTTAATAAAAAAAAAATCAAAGTGGGAGGGGAAATCCTCAGGGTTGCTGGTCAAGAGAGAAACGTTACTACTGACATTCACTCTGAGCCAAAAGGACCCAAAATATAGCCACTAAGTGGAGTTTGGGTAGTGTTAGGGCCGCGAGTGTGAGAGACACTGCCACTGTGGCAGTCACAAGATGTCAGAGGGAGTGCACGTGACCTCTGAGGGGCAGGGGCTTGGAGATATGGAGGCCGACTCTGCCGGGCCGTAAAGGCAGACATGGCATTGAGCACAGGGTCGTGGGGGCCAACTCTGCTGGGTTGGGAAAGGCCAACGTGGCAGTGAGCGTGCCCCATAAACATGGACTCCTCTTAACACACTCCTTTGCCCTGCACTCGGGAGAGTGCACGATTGGCTCCCACATGACAGGTGACAAGGGGGCAGCCGGAGGGGGTGCACGTGGCTTTCTGAGGGACATTGTTGGGACAGCTTTGCCTGGGGGTTAACCAACCAGGGAAAAGGGAGTTTTGGGCGCAGTGACCCGAGAGTGATACTCTGCGTGGCAGTGCTTAGAGGACTTCTTACAACGTACTCGGGAAAGAACATGATTGGCCCCGCAAGGCATATAAATTGGGGAGAGAGAGGAAGTGGGTTAGTTCCTGCTTAGCTCCAGTTCCGCCTGGAAGTGAGTTAGTTCCTGTGCTTGCTTGTGGTGCTGTTAAGCTATAACCGAATAAACAGCTTCGCATCATACTTTCCGTGTCCTGGGTGTTCTGTGGGGGTAAGTTCTTGGAGACAAGAAGCTGGAGACATCCGAAGACCGGGTATAAGGTAAGATAAGGCTGGAGTTGGGACCGGGACCCCAACAGGGTAGGAACCTATTGTGGTCTAATCTCTGAGCTCTAGAGTGAAATGGGTTTAATGGAAAGAAACGAAAGCCAAAAATACAGAAAAAAGAAAAAGATACAAAAGGAAAGAGAGTAAAAGAGGAAGACAGAGAAAGGAAGAGCAAGAGAGAAAGGAAGACAGCAAGAAAGACAAGAGAAAGAAAAAATAGAAAGAAAATAAGAGAGAATAAAGAAAGAAAAAGAAAGGAAAGAATGAAGGGAGGAAGAACAGTTAGTGAAAAGGCAGCTGTGAGTGTTATTGGAATGAAAAATATAGTATGTGGTGGTCAATCAGATATATAAGACTAGAAAAGAGGGGAGGGAATATTGTGTAGGGTTCTACACATCAAACAGAGGATTTTTCATTTGATCCTAAAAGTGAGTACAAGCCACTGGAATTTACTGACTAGGATTACCACACTTGTCCATTCTACCTCAACAATTTTCACTTCCATCCCTTCTCTCCAAACACAGCAATTATCCCTAGTTCAAGCCCTCAAAGCTGGACTGTTGTAATAAGCTTCTTAAATGGTCTACCTTCTTCAAGTCTCTTCCCTTCCCCTTCCTTTTCAATACTCCATACAGTTGCCTAATCAAAATCCATTTGACACAGAACTCAATATGTTACTCCCTTGCTGAAAAATCTTAAGGGCTCCCAATTGCCTCTAAGATGAATACTATTTCCTCCAGTTGGTATTTGACACCCCTCCCCCCCAATGATTTCTACCTGCCTTTAGGACATTTCATATTATCCCATTTCACACACCTTACATTCTAGCAAAACTAGTCTACTACCTATTCCCAGATTTCTCCATATGACAACTCCCTTCTCTGAGCTTCTTCATTAGCTATCCTACAATCCCCGAATGCATTCCTCTTGATTCAACTCTATTAAAACCCTTAGCTTCTTCCATGGCTCAACTAAATTTAATCTAAGTTAATTCAAGAATTCAACATTTAAAAAA
Source organism: Petaurus breviceps papuanus (assembly GCF_028583685.1). Taxonomy (NCBI): domain Eukaryota; kingdom Metazoa; phylum Chordata; class Mammalia; order Diprotodontia; family Petauridae; genus Petaurus; species Petaurus breviceps. Next base: position 21,440,560 of record NW_027187358.1, read on the forward strand.
CTTACTGATGCCTTGTTTATTTTGTTTTTTTGAGTGGATAAGGTAATTGGGATTAAGTGACTTGCCCAAGATCACACAGCTAGTAAGTGTGTCATGTGTCTGAGGACAAATTTGAACTCAGGTCCTCCTGACTCCAGAGCCAGCGCTGTATTCACTGTGCCACCTAGCTGCCCCCAAGACTTGTTTATTTAAAGCAAATTTATTTCAACCCCTTGGCCTCAGCAGATTAAACAAAGCACAAGTGACAAAGAAAAACAGGCAAAATTACTGCACCTGACAATGTATAATGTGTGCTAGTATTGTCTCCTACTTTTTTTTCTTTTCTATGTCAATTTGACCTTTTATTTAGCTTCAAGGAAATATGCAATAACACACAGAATAATAAGTAAACATATATTCTGCACACAGAATAATGCTACATACATACGTTACTTGAAAATGTATATAGATATTATCTTAAACATTTATTAAGTGCCTATTATTATAAGGCACTACGGATACAAAGACTGTGAAGAGTCTAATTGCCCACCTTTCTCATCAAACATGTTTCTATCCACTGATACTCTATCTACTTCTTCAGTGATTAATATAGTCCCATTCCATTATGCTCTTCTCCATACCAGTGCTATTGAGCCCCCAGCTGCCAATGAACACTATTTTCCTACCCCAACTATCTTCTCCTTCACTCTCCTCTACTTTAACCACACTCCCTCAACTTTCTTCTCTAGATCTACTCTCTCCTTTCACTGTGCCCTCCTCCAGAACCTGATCCATAATTAACAAACTTCTTTAATCTTAAACCTCTTCTCCTTTCTCACTCTTTCTATCCTGGGTCTTTCATTGTTACTAGGTTTCCCTCAAAATCCTTTCCAGTACTTTTCTATCACTGGTTGTATGTACCAGAGCAATAATCCTTAGTCTCTACGGCCACTTCTAGATTTCTCTTAACATCACTCAGAAACTTCTCCTTTGGAGTTTTCTTTACCCAAATGTATCACTCATACAGATCCTTCTGGTTGTTATCTACCACCTGCAGGAAATTCTATAAACTTCCTCCCTCCTCAATGAGTTCAGTGCCTGGCTAAGTACCTTTTCTCTATCTCAATTCCAGCCTACTAATTTGGTACTTCAACACACATATTACTGTTCCCTCAAATACCCTAACTTAACCAGTTCTTCAATCCACTTAGTCCCCATGACCTAAGTCCTCTATTTCACCTTAGCTATACTTACATATAGTCATATTCTTGATCTTGCAATCACCTCACAAATGTTCTACTTCTATGGTGAGAAATTCTGGAAAAAAATATCCTTTATCCTTGGGCATTACTTAACACCGATTGCTTTAAAAAAAATCCTTTATCTTGTATTTTATCATGTCATTTTTCCTTTGCCATTCTAACTCCTAACCCTGTTTTTTGTCCTCAGGGTGACTTGCAATCCCTCTACCTGCAAGTTCTTTTCCAGATATTGGCTATACTCTTCTCCTTTTCCAATACTGATCCCTCGGTAAACCAATTCAACTCTACATTATCCTCTATCTTCAAATCCTTCACTCTATTATCTACTGCCAATTCCATCTTGTCAAATCCCAACCCTGGTTTATTCCCTATAGTATCAGAGCTCAAGTCTCAGCTACCTTCCCTTCTCTTGGCAGGAATGGCTACTTCTTGCACACAGTAGGCAGGGCACATATAATGGCACAGAGCAGTTCTTTTTCTGTTTCTTTTTGCTTTTTCATTGTGTCTTTTTCTCTGAGGATAGGTGAGCAATCCTGAGCTAATATTCCTAGCCTTGTGAATTTTGAGATGTCAGGAGCTCCTGGGTCCTTCAGTGGGGACCACCTAGCTGCCGCAGCAATTTCCTACACTGGAAAAGATGACTACAAATAGAAAGAGGGAACTTAAGTCTTAGTGTGATCAAGCAGAATCCTTTGGAGTTGCCTAAGCTATACTGTGTGGCAGGTTTACAATCTCAACTATGGAATACTGTGGCCTGTAGCACCAAAGTGACAAAGGGATCAGGTGTGTGTGTGTGTGTGTGTAATATCCAAAGAACCAAAGGGTAATAATGTTGGGAAGTGGTGAATGTGCCTGTCCATTCTACACAGAAGGGGGCAAGACTTAAGAAGCCTATTAAAAGGTCAAAGATAGGATATTCCCCTCCCTGAGAGTCTTGGGAAAGGGGAGGTCGTCTTTGCTGGTAGGTCGGGTTACAGTCAAGAGGATGCTAACCTACTCCATATGACACCTGACCCATGAAAATGACTGATGACTGTACAGGAAGTATCATCATCTTTGCTGTAGCTCTGGTATTTCTCATTTTTCCCTTGATCATAAAATTGACTCTTTACATCAGGAGACTTGCTATAAACTATAAAGATAAGGAATTGCTTGCCACATAGGACAAACAATGTAGATTTAAGAAGACTCAATTCTTAGGAATAAATCTTGGAATTTTCTGGTCTTCGTTCTCCCAAACTTAAGTCACTCATTTAGAAGGCCATTACATTATTGTCTTCTGATTTGTTTTACTGCTCCTATTTTTCTGGTTTTTCTCCCTCTAGTACTGCCTATGTTAGGCTTCTCATATCTCCAAGACTTAGGCTGTCCAATAACAGCATAAGTCCTCTATAAAACCTTTAGGACCTTCACAACAAGGGGTAAAAAATATACTGGGAAGAATATTTACTTTTTATGCTTTATCTTTCTAACCATAAGAAATTAATGCAATGGTCCTGTCTATAGAATAAGGTAGCCAATATAACAAAGAAAAAGAAATCTTTTTGCATTCCCATCTTTTTTGGTGGTGAGCAAGGGAGGCAGGTAACACAAGAAAGCATGTATTTTATTTATTGTACCTAATATAACCTCAATACAATGACTTTTTGACTGAAAATACATTTTATTCTATGTTAGTTTTATACAACTGTTACTTTTCAGCCTCCTAAAACTCACTCATGCAGTTCACATATGGTAACACCCTTATTAGTGTATTGTTCTATGTGCTATCATTAATGCGAAAAAATCTACCTCATTGTTTTAAAATCTAGACACCTTTAAAAATTAAAATAACAAGACAAACTGATACAAATTGAAATATGTTACTAAAGATATTTTTAATAAAAATATTTGTTATAAAATATATAAATGCATAATCCAAAATATGTATTTGATGTCAAAATACAAAAAATTAAAAGTGAAAAATTAAAAGCTAAAGGCCAAAGCATAATGTAGAAAATATAGATTTGAAAAGTGAACAAGATAAGGAAACAGAGATGATATTTAGAGGGAAGAAGTTATACAAGAACTAATGATTACTCCTCTTTTTTCATTTCTCATGAATATCACCAGATGTTGTTCAATCAGTTCAACTCTTTAAGACCTCATGGACCATACTGACCATGGAGTTTTTGTTTTTGTTAAAGAGAGTGGAGTTGTTTGCCATTTCCTTCTCCAGTTCATTTTACAGATGTGGATGTAAGGCAAACAGAGGTTAAGTAACTTGCCCAGGATCACTGAGCTAGTATTTGACATCTCATTTGAACTCGGGACTTTGTGACTCCAGACCAAGCATTCTATTCACTTAGATAACTAGTTGCCTCAAACTATTAGTGAGCAAAGAAATAGAAGAACAAGAACAAGAAGAAGAAGAACAAAAAGAAGAAGGAAGAAAAGGAGAAGGAAGGAAGAAAAGGAGAAGGAAGGAAGGAAGGGAGAAAGGAAGGAAGGAGGAGGAGGAGGAAGAGGAGGAGGAAAGGAGAAAAGAAGAAGACTGCTTGAAACTTTTTATGTTCCAAGTCTTTAGATACAGATATTAATCAGGCACATTCAGGGTGGTGTGGATGTGATGTAGTGGAAAAAAAGCTGGCCCCAAAACCAGAAGACTTGGGTTGAAATCCTACTTTTGACACACACTGGCTAAGTGACCTGTATCAAGTCCTTAATCTCTCAGAACTCAAGGCAATTCTTTAAGAAAATAAGTTGCAGAGAAGTGGCCCAGATAGATGAAGTTTCCTCACTTGGGAATTTCCAAAACCAATGAAATCACAATGAAATCAATCCCTATCCCTATCTCAAAGACATTTGTTCAAACTTGAAAGTCTTGGGACACTATTTATCAGACATGATTATTCTTCTCTAAAGGATGGTTTGGGGAGCAATTTTTTTTTAAAAAAGGGGGATGAAGAATACAGGTTTAAAGCCTCAAGTCAAATACTATTGCTTTGGAAGATAATAATTTTATTCATTTATTCACTTGAGAAGTGGTTAGAAAAACAAATGAATCCAATAACCATCCACATTCAAAAGAAACAAAAGAAGTTGATAATTTTTCAAGTACCCAGAGATTAAAACTGATACTTCAAATTTAACAAATGCTAAAATTTTTTCATTCCCAGCACCTATGGCAACACCCAGCTTAGCACATAGCAGATATTTAATAAAATGCTTATTGATTCTCTCAAAGAAAATAATGAAAACTATATAAAAAACTTTTTCTTCACCATTTTGCATAAATCATTAAAAGAAAAATCAAAACTTTTGACTGAATAATATTTTAGAATCAGACATTAAAAATTTGGAAGCAGCATCTCTCTTCAATAATAACTTTCCAAGACATGGGCTTTCATTCCTGAATTTACAATGACAAATTAAGAAATCACAACATTAAGTTAATTTTAACACTTACCAGAAAAGGGATTTTTGCCAATGGTTAAGACATTTGGCAAAGACATCATGATCAACTGCTGCAAAGTCTCCTGTAAAAAAAAAAAAAGATAACTAGGATCTTAAATTCAGATACATAACTCTGAATCTTAAATTACAACTGAACTTTAATCAATGAGGCATCAGTAGTCACAATATAAAGAACAAGTTGAAACGCTTTATAAGCTTGCTATTATTATATAATTTGAAATTTGTAAGGTTAAATTTTTTCAGTGAAAGGTCATATATTTATAGTAGTTTGTTTTCTCTTTTCCTGAAAAAATGCTAAAACCAGCTTTTAAAGTTAGTGAAAACTAAGAAAAATTCCCTTTGAAAAAATGATCTTTTTCTATTGATGTCTTTTGTTTTTTAGATCACATTCATTTCCAAATATATTATTCATTCCCTTATTCTATAAAACCTTCCTTAGTAAAAAAAAAAGTTTAAAAAAAAACCAACTCCAACACTTCAGCAAAATCAATACATCAACTACATTTTACAGTATATGTGACTACAAAGGAATATTATTACCTCATGAACATCCTCATAAAAATGAGTTCGATAAATCACCTTTCTTATCTCTATACTAAAGCATTATTTAACTTCATTTCAACTATTTTCACAAAATCAAAATAAGACTATGCTTACATTCTGATACTATTTAATATTATGATGAAGAAACAAACAAAAATGAAATTTTAACATGCCTTGTTCTTTAAGAACTGTATGATCTATGTATTTTGGGGTACAGACAATGTGAGAATTTTTTTTCATTGACTGTGTACTTGGTACAAGAATTATTTTTTCTCTAATGGGGGACCAGAGAATATAGGTGAGGAAAAATGTTTGTTAAGTGGAAAAAAATTTAAAACCTCCTAAGACTACATTTTCTAATACTACTAAAATAAGATTCCTGGGGCAGCTAGGTGGTACAGTGAATAGAGCACCGGCCCTGGAGTCAGGAGAACCTGGGTTTGGATCTGGCCTCAGACACTTAAGACACACACACACAAACCAGCTGTGTGTCCTTGGGCAAGTCACAACCCCAATCGCCCTCCAAATAAATAAATAAAATAAATAAGATTCCTATGGTCACTTACCACATGACACTAAATTCTTTATTAATTCCAATCTTTAATCTATAATTTTATATGCAACAGGAAGCAATTTACAAAATAAAAGATTTCTTAGTCAGTTTAATTATATTGCATTATTATATTTATTATATTGCATTATAATCTACTTATTAAACATACCAAGAAATATTAATAAACACTCAAAAGATGCTAAAACTGTCACTTGTTTTTTAAAAACCAGTATTTAATTTGCTTAAATACATTAAATAAATTCCTAATATCTAAAAGAAATTTTACAAAAAATAATTACAGCTAAACATTTCTATAAATAACCCTGAATGAATAAATTCACAGCTCTTCCTGACTTTTATGAGGAAAACCATAAAAGCTACCACTGTACTTTCTTCAAAGGTAAAACAAAACAGATGGAGGAAAAAGTAATATTTTGCCTACAAACTCCCTGATAGAAGAAAACAAATAAAAAAGCAAATGACCCTCTTCCCTAAAAGCAGTCAAATTTCCAAAGACCCTGGATTTATGAAGAGGAAGTATCATCTAAAAAGAGGTTTAAAAATTTTTATAACAAATCATTTTTCAGTGATGAGTCAAAATCACGACTACAATATAACACCAACTTAAATTTCCAAGTCCATATTATCTGGATCAAGGGTAGGGAACCTGGAGCCTTAAGGCCTATGTGGCCTTCTAGGTTAGTAAGTGAGGCCTTTTGACTGAATCCAAAATTTTACAGAACAAATTATTTTATTTTTAATAATACATTTTTGTTCAGTTTTTCTATTTTTATTTTATTTTTTCAATGAATGTATTTAAAATACCAAAGGATAAAGTAAATTTCAATGAAATAATCCTCCCAGATTAACTGGCACAATTAAAACATTAGTAAGCCATAAGGGCTAAATTGACATCTACTACCCTCATTATTTAGTTCTAACTTCCCCTGCCTAATTGGTGCCACTACTGCATGAGGCTGGGTGGCAAGAGTTTATGGGGGTCACTTAAGTACTCCAATCTGCTATCTGCTTTTGACAATGGTGCACTGTGTTCCTGTTTGAAGGGGAATTTGTGAACAGTTGCACAGCTCAACAATATTTTTAAAATTTTGTCTGCTTAACAGCCCATCATGTCAAAGAAGACCAAAAAAGAGCTGAAGGAAGAAAACAGATTTTTAATGAGGATTGGGAATTGCAATATTATCCTTCAAAAGGAAAATAAATACTATTCAATTGCTTTGGATGGGTCAACTGACAATACTGACTCAGCACAGGTTTTATTCATTTGGATCATAACAGAAGATTTTCTTCGCTACAAAGAGTTACTTTGAGAACTCTTCTGAACAGAACATGAAGAATAAATATCTCCAACAACTTTCAAGATAAATGTTGGCTCCTCTAAGCAATGAAAGGGTTATAAGACAACTCCAAAAGACTCAGGATGGAAAGGGATATTCACATCCAGAGAAAAGAACTACAGAGTCTGAATGCAGATTGAAGTGAACTACTTTTTCTCTCTCTTTTGTGTTTTGTTTTATTCCTTCTTTCTTGCTGTTCACTCCACTGGTTATAACTCTTCTTTACAACTTGACTAATGTTTAATGTGAAGGTATTTGTAGAACCTATATCGGATTGCATGCCGCCATGGTGGAAGAGAGGAGGATGAGGAGGGGAGAAAATTTGGAACTCAAGAGACTGTGGAATTGAATGTTGTAAACTCAAAGTAAATAAATAAATTTTTTAAAAAAGATAAATGTAGTGAAGTTGGACAGAATTTGGTAAATTTAGTGTGAATGTATGCCATGTTGCACCTTCCATGACAGGAAAATGTGAAGGATTTATTGCAGAGATAAAAAAATCTATACTAGATCCAGATGCTCACACTTCCTTTCACTGTATCTTGCAGCAGCAAAATCTCTGTGCTAAAGCTACTATTTTAAGTGACACTTTGCAACAAGTTATAAGTATCGTTAACTATATTCATGCAAATGGCATCATGGCACCATTAGTTTCATAACACACTAAAGTTGAACGATAAGGTATTCAGTATGGATTTGCTGTATCATTCTAAAGTGCATTGACAATGGCAGGGACAGATACTAGCCAAAATTTTATCTCTGAAAGAACAGGTGGTTAAATTTTATGAAAAACAGAATTAGCAATGTGAATTACTGAAAGATTTCTATAGGAATGCTGTATTTCTGTGTGATATGTCAAATCAAAACAACTTGAATATTTCTTTGCAAGGTAAAACTCAGTCTTTATATGATCTGTGGCAAAAAATCCAAGCATTTCAAAAAAGCTATCTTTTTTTCAAAACGCTTCTTCAAAAGGAAATTTTAGATGAACATTTTCCCCATTTGGCAAAGGTCATGGATGAGCAGGATGACATATGCAAATAATTTGAAGACTACACAGCTGTTATAAGCTTATTAATTGGAGAATACAATGAAAGGTTCACTCACTGACTGGGAATCATGACATCACACTCAAATGAACATTTCAATCTCACCTATCACCAAGATACTTAAAGTACTACAGATGGAATTGACTAAGCTCTCAGTAGATGACACTTTAAGTCGTTATCTGATGCTAAGAAAGATCCAACCGAAATATGGAAAAATGCGGTAGAATACCCACACCTTCATTAACATGCCCAAAAAACTCTTTCTTGCTTTTCAACCATTTATTGCTGCAAATATACATTCTCCTACCTAATCCAAATCAAGACACCCTTAAGGTCACAAGTGACTGATACCCATCTAGAGGATCAACTGAAACAGCAGACCTCCATGATGCAACCAAATATACAAATGCTTTCTAACAAAAAGCAGACACAACAAAGTCATTAAAAGGTTAGTTAACTTAAAAATTACAACTAGTTTTCATTTTTTTAAATTACTAAGTACATAGTAGAGTTTTACAAAATAATGTACATTTTTAAAGTATATCTAATTGAAGTTTCTTGAATGCAGCCTTATTTGATTATAGCTAAATATTAATATGGCCTTCCAAGATGAAAGGTTCCCCACCCCTGATCTGGATGTTGCAAGTAATTAGTTTAAATTCTATGTGAAACTCAAGTATGTAAAAAGTTTGTCAGCTGAGTCCATTGCTCCTAAGAGGGAAAAATGATATGATAAACTAATTCATGTGAAGAGGCTAGAGATGAAGATGTCAGTAAGTTACCCAGCACATGCCACTTTATTATGTAACTGGGAGATACCCAAATAATACATATTCCTATCAACTGTAATTCAAAAAATAACCTTCAACTGTGATATTCAGTAAATCACCAACACAGTAGTTATGCCGTATATTTTGGATGCCATTTGATAACAGTATAATTAATTTTACATGACACTAAATCATGGTGATTATTTATTACTTGGTAATATGTGTTCCACAAACATTTAATAAGTGCCTATCATAAATTAAATAGTTGAGATAAGAAAACAAAACTAAACAAACTCTATCCTGCCCCCAAGAACCTGATATTCACGTAGACCAAAAAGGGACAAAATATATACATAATAATTTCAGAGGTAGGGAACACTACCAACAGGGAAGCAGGGTTTGTCAAAATAGTCCTGGTTGAGAAAGTGATATACTGTTGAACCCTGAAGGAAAATATGAGTTTAAAGCTGAAGTGAAGAGAAAGTACATTCCACATATAGGGGAAAGGCATGGAACCATGAGTTTGAAGGTGGGTGGAAAAAATGATGAGTTCAGTTTTAGACATGCTGAGTTTAAGGACATACAGTTTAAAGGACACACAGTTCTAATATTTAATAGGCAGTTGGAGATGTGAGCCTGAAAGTCAGCAGAGAGGTTAGGCATAGATAAGTAGATAGGGATTGTTTCATTCTTTGTACTTTTTACCTAGCACATAGCAGGCATTTAATACTTGATTAAAAAGAAGAGTTTGGAAATGGAAACAAGGATCAAGTAGTATGCCTATGCCTTCTACTTGTCTAGTATTTTAGAGGAATAAGGAAAAGTAGTCAGGAATTCTCATTTGGGGGAAGCCGGGTCTTTCTAAGTACAAGATGAAAGAAAAAAATGTGAGAATTCCAAGACAAAGGGGAATTTGTTAAGTGGAAGAGTATAACAGGTTAGACTAGGAACGGGGAGGACTGAGGTATGAGGGAGAAAGATCAATGAAATGCAGTTAGAATATGGGTAAGGTAGTTTCCACCTAGAAATCCCCAAACTCTAAATCAGAGATGAAGGGAAGAAAAAGTGGGAGTTTGTTAGTCATAGGATTGGGAAAATAATAGCATTTGGCTGAAGTTCCCTCCCTAACAGGTTATGCTAGGCATGGTGTCATTTAGTTTCCCTCTCAGCACTATGGAAAAAGAAAGATCAGGATGAACCCAGATCTTTAGATCCTTCGTGAAAGGGTCTTACTGAACTCACATTAGGCTCAAATTCCTTTGTCCCATTGAGGGATAATAAACAATCAGGAAATTCCTTGCTTGGAGTGCTCATTTGCTACCAGGTCATGCCTGATGACAATAGTACTAGATTTGGTTGAGTTACTAGAAGCAAAAAGACTTGATGTGTGAGGCTCTGATGCTAGTTAAGAGTCCCAGAGATGAAGACTGTTGTCTCAAGGTCTAGCCATAGGACAGGTCATGGTGGCAAGAGTTCTGGTGTCCAGGTGTTCAATAGTTATGGAGGTAAGAAATGTTGTTTTTCTCCCATGATCCATGAAGCAAGAAAGAATATGTAATGCCTCTCTAAATGATAGCAGATTGAGGTTTTCCAAACTAATCCCTAGGTATTGTGAGGTAAGAAAGGGTTAAAGAGCCAATGAAGCCACCACCTGGTTCTAGTTCATGCTCAACAGCATCATCACAACATGCAAGCATTGAAGCTTATCTTAGGAAGGAGGCTTCTAAATCTAGCCCTGCACAAAAGCCAGGTATCTCATCCTCCTAGGTCCAATGGTAGACAAAACAAAGGAGAAGAGGTACAGAGAAGTGCTAATTAGTCCTAGTGGAGGTCATACCTTCCTGTGCACTTGCAATTGGTGGTGAAGTAATTATTGCTCAGTAATTCCAGGCAGAGTAGCTAGGGTAACAGGGTAAGAGTTTCACATAGGGGAAGAAGTGCTATAGATATTTGCCCTCAGTGGGCTGAAACTGGGATAACCACCTGCCTCAATCAAACAAGGGCAGTTCTGCTCCATACTTTGATTCAGTAGTAATCCACTGCTACAATACTGACTATTGCAAGGGACTTAGAAGAATAACCATCACAGTAAGGCATAGTGAGGTCTGGGTACTCACCAAACCTATTTGCCCTAGATCTGGATCTCAGGATTGTGGTTTCCATGGAGCAGCTGTGCTCTTTTGCCTCTAGAAATACTACTAATTTGTGTGTTAGCATCATAATAGTAATATGTGTACAATTCTTTACTATTCACAAAAAATAATATCCTCACAGAAACTCTGATAAACAGGACAATTATTATAATTTCCTTTTTACAAATGGGAAAAAATAAGTCTCAGAGAGATTAATGAATGTGTACCTGCTCTGACCTTGCCTTATTTTGTTTTTTTAAATTACATTTTATTGATTTTTAAATTATGTTTAATTCTGAAAATATCTCTGCATCAACTACACAGCAAGTCTTCACTTTAACAAAGCCAACAACAAAAAAGAAAGAAAAACAAAAAGAAAAACAAGCCAAAAAACAACATACCTGACAAAATATGGCAATATTTCAACACCCAGAGTCTCCCATTTCTTCAAAGGAAGGAAGGTACAACTTGGTTTTTAAACTACAGTGCTCAGTTTCAATTTTTTTTTGTTCTTTCTACTTATATTTTCACAGTCATGGGTATATTTTTTCTTGATTCTACTTACTTCACTCTGATACACATGTCAGTTCTGAGACTTGTGTTTCAATTTTTCATTTGTCATTTCTTGTAATATTTCATTATATTTATATACTATAAATTGCTTAGCTATTCTTCAATCAATAGGAATCACTGTTTCAAAGTTTTTGCTACCATAAAACATGCTGCTATGAATATCTGGTACAGATAAAATCTTTTGAAATCTCAGGCCCTCCTATTTTCTCACTAAGTAATATCATCAGGTCACATGGGCCTAGTTATTATCTCTAATCTAGCTATTGTTTTTCTCCACAGCATCAACTGCCTATTGGACATTTTGAACTAGATATCCCATAGACATTTCAAACTCACCATGCTCAATGGAGACTTCATTAATTTTTGCAAGGAATCCATGCCTCTTCCAAACATCTGTTTCTGTCAAAGGTATCATCACACTTCTAGTTTTCTAAAATGAAAATCACCCCTCCTATACTCATAATGGACTTTAAAAACTGACATTTAGGATCTATTCCTTACTCAAGGTATATAATACTTATAAATAATTCAAGTTCTGAACCCCAAAAACTAGTTTAAGTGTTCCAATCAAGAATAACATCAAGACAGAAATCTTAAATTCAACTTCTTCTTCCAAAAAATTATGAGTCCTAAGAGAGGCTATATAATATCCTACTGATCTGAACACTTTCCAGAGCAGGAAGTTCTTAAGGATATTTATTCACTTAATCACTACAGAATTGCCTAAAAGCGCTGTGGGTCTAGCATTCATAAACACTAGTTAATGAAAAGTAAAACTCTGGAATATAATCCTTAAAAGCTTTTTTACAATATTGCCCCATGAAGATACTATACACATTTTAATAGCAGTATTATCATTTCCTTGGAAAGTAAAACATCATAATAGTATAATCACAAACTGAAATGAAAATATGAAAAACGTGGTGGCTTTATTAAATTTTAGCATTAAACTGGAAAACTTACCTTTTGCTTTATTTTCAATTACTAATTATGAGTTTTTAATATCACAAGAAGTACTAATACTGAATAATAACAAGAGCTCAAAGTATGCAAAGAAGATTAAAATGAAGTATTGTAGGTCCTGTATTCCCCTTCAATACTAAAAGGCACTCTGTAAGATGCTATACCCAAGAAAGTCCTTAAGCTCAAAAGCTAAAAACTGCAGGGCAGCTAGATGGCATAGTGGAGAGAGTATTGGGCCCAAAGTGAGGAAGACCTAAGTTTAAATCTAGCCTCAGATACTTACTACTTGTATGATCTTGGACAAGTCATGTAACCCTGTCCAGACCTCCTACCCCTTACTGAGATGGTTGTTCTGTTCTAAGTCCCTTGCAACAATCAATATTCTAGCTGTGGATTATTACTGAATTACTAATGAAGATGCTTCCTCATCTTCAAAATGAGCTGGAGAGGGAAAAATGGCCAAGAAAATCCCAAAAGGGTGATGAAGAGTCGGACATGACTGAAAAAATTCGACAGCATCACAATACAGAATTTATACAGAGCCTGAGAAGCAATGTTATGAAAACAGATGGGCAATGATAAACCCCTAATCTATCACCCTCTCTCAAACCAACCCTTTCCTATACACATACACACTCAAAGTCAGTCAACAAGTATTTATTAAGCACTGATGTGTCAGGCACATTACTAAGCTCAGGATACAAAGAATGGCAAAAAATAATCCATATTTTCAAGTTCACATCTCCATGTCTACAGGCTTGGCCCAGTTCTTTGCCTGTACGTCTCCTATGTAGTAAACAACCAAAAATGGGGAGAACATACAAAGAAGATAAAAAATAATTTGGATTGAATAACATAAGATAATTCAGTAAATTTCAACAACTGCTTATTAATCAGCAAAGCACTGTGCTAGGGGTTAAGAAAAAATACAAAACCAAAACATAGTCCCTAACCTGAAGAAGCATAAATTCTAATGAGGAATATATGTAAACACCAGCTAATTTGAGGATAAAGAGAGCAATACAGGGAAATCTATAAAGTCTTCCCATGCAAGATGGCACATGAGTGGAGTCTTCAAAAAAGCTAAGCAGACAGTAGAGAAAAGACTTTCGACATGCTAGACTGAGTGGTAAAGACACAGATGTGGGAAATGGAATGTGAGTTTTTGAACTAGCCAGTAGCCCAGTTTGACTGAAATGTTTATGTGGTTAAGCCATTCCCATAGAAAGAGAAAATTTCACCGATAAATTTCACTGATACAACTGTGAAAAAGAAGAGAGGATGAAAAGAGAAGACTAAATTATGCCAACACAGATTTGATGTCATTAGGACCAAAGATAACACTAACTACTACTGAGCAATTGTCCTTGCTTTTTAAAAGGTTAAAAATCTGATTAATCTAAAACAAACAAAATTATATCAGAGGAACAGTGTATATATAGAACACTGGACTTTCAGACAGGAAGACAATTAGATGTCCTGGGAAATTAGATGTGTGACTCCAGACAAATCACCTAACCTCTCTCAGCCTCAGTTTCTTAGTCTGCAAAAAAGAGGATAATAAGAGAACCTACTTTACCAAGGTTACTGTGAAGTTCAAATGAGATTAACATAGGTAATGAGTTTTATAGCCTTAAACAACTACATAAATGCTAGTTATAAATGGGCATAAAGGAAAAAAATTAACTAAATAATGTGAAAGAGACTACGATGATTAAAGTGCCCAAAACATAAAACAATATACAGTATTTGCAATGTAATAACATAAGGATTTGGTTTTATTCTAGGGAACTTAATTCTAGTAGTACTTTAAATTTTGCTAGATTTGCAAGAGATGCTAATAAGACAAATATGAAAATCTATCCTTTTTCTCTATCAACTGAGCTAAACTAAAGAACTATGCTTTTGTTTTTAATATTAGTGACTTCATAACATGCAGACTCCCTAATGAATATTTATATTTCCTAATTATAAACGATTTCTTCTTCACGAGACCAGCTATTTTTTCCAGCTGAATGAGGAACTTAAATTCTCAATAGGCTCAACTGATGAAGACTATTATTATTTTAATTATGTAAAGCAGATGTCGTTAAAGGAGTACATTTTTCTTTTTAATAATGACTTAGAATTTAGTCAATTTTTCCACATCAAACACTAGTTTTCACTGAGCTGTTAATATAGGCTAAAGTATTTTTACCTAAAAAGAGAATTTATCAGTTAAATACACCACCTCTAGACAAAACTAGGTTGCCTTCACCAAATGACAAGAACAAAAATATACTATTCAAAAATCATACGGCCTGAATAAATTTCCATTATAAAATATGATATAATTGAGTCATATATCATATATATAAAATATGACTAACTCTCATATTGTAAATAAATATTACAAAAGTTACTTTCCTTAAACAAATAACTATCTGACAGCAATTTCAGCAAAATACTCCTTATACAGAAACACTAGCTCAATGAAAAATTAGTGACAAAAGAACACCTGTAAGACTTCTGTGTAACTTGTGTGTAATTGAAGATTATGTGTAATTGAAAAAAAAAATCAGCATTTTAAAAACTTAGAATAAAAAAAAAATTTTTTTTAAACCTTAGAATCATTTTTCAAAAAAAAATAAATTTCCACTGTAGTAACTGTTTTAAGGTATAATATAAATCTCTATTTTTCTGAAAATGTTTTTATAGAATGACTTTGAATTCTGACCCATTCTATGAAAGACACATTAATTTCAAAATTTAAATCCAAATGATTCAAGATATTTCACCTCTAACTCTGAAGAGTCAAAAGATTTTTGGAATCTTAACAGAAACTTGTAGAAAATTCATCTACCCACCAAAGCACAGTTAAATTTTAACAGCATAATAAAATCTTGCTAATTTGAACAACTATAATTTGAAATCTGACAAGGTTTAGAAATGGTCTTGGTAAGTCTTCGCAATAATTATGAAAAATAATTTAAGCCCATTAGTAATGTAAATAAGATTATAACAAAAATGCTTAAGTTACTTTTGAGAATTATTTTTCCCAACTTAGGCCTACTCTATTTTGAGTCTTAATCACCTTTTACTTGGGCTAATATAACATTTCTGACTGCATTTTTTCCATTTTCAGTTCATCCTTTACAGAGCTGCCAAACTAACATCCATAAAACATAGATGTAACCACCTCACTCCCCTAACTCAGAAGTCTTCAATAATTCCCCACTGACCTATGGTTAGTACTCCACAAACTAGATCTCAAAATCTTATTTCATATTACTCCTCTGCCCATTTTCCATTGTGGTACAAGTGGCTTATGTGCTGTTTCCTTCTTGCTGTTCAATTGTGTCCCTTTGTGACACTGTTTGGGGTTTTCTTGGCAAAGATACTAGAGTGTCTGCCATTTCCTTCACTGGCTCACTTTACAGATGAGGAAACTGAGGCTAAAAGGGTTACGTGACTTGCCCAGGGTCACACAGCTATATTAAGTATCTGAGGCTGGATTTTAACTCAGGTCCTTCTGACTCCCAGTCCAGTGCACTATCTCTACCTAGTTGCCCCATATACACAGTTTAATCTTTTGCTTCTGTGTTTTTCCAAAAATGGTCCCATGTCTAGAACACATTTGCTACCTCATACACCTCTATATCCTGGAATCTCTATTTTCTTTCAAAGTACAGCTCAAGTGCCATCTAGATGAGGTCTGTCCTGATCCCACGAGTTATTAATAACACTCTATACATCTTGAAATTACTTTAAATGTCCTTTTGTAAGTACTTCTTATTTATGCACAGACATCATGATACCGAGGAAATAACTCAGGATTTGGAATTAGAACACAAGTGAATCCTACTTCTGCAACTTAGTACCTATGTGTCCTTGCTTAAATTGTTTCATATTGCTGGGCCTGTTTCTTTATTTGTAAACTAAGGGGATTGGATCAGATGACTTCAAAGGTTATCTGTAATTGGTCTTTTCCAGCCCCCAAACCTATGACCAACATGACCCCTAAATTATATCCCCTGGTAAACTATAAACTTGATGTTTTTGTCTTTGTATCACCAGTCTAATACAGTGCCTTGTGTTGTTCAGTTGTGTCTCCATTTGAGTTTTCTTGGAAAAGATACTGGAATAGTTTGCCATTTCCTTCTGCAGTGGATTAAGGCAAACAAAAGTTTAGTGACTTGCCCACAGTCAAAAAGCCAATGAGAGTCTAAGGCCACATTTGAACTCAGGTCTTCTTGACTCCAGGCCTTGTGTTCTATCCACTAACCACCTGAGTAGGACAAGTGAAAATACTCTCATAAAGTAAAGGAGACAGTTTCCAGACTTGAGCTAGGCTTTAGTCTTGATAGGCCCAAATTTTATTTTTCTATAATGTGTCTGCCAGGTGCCTATCTTTGGTAAACAAGAAAAGCAACACATGATTTATAAATTGCCCACTTTTTGCAACAAATAATATGTCTGCCAGGGGTTTCTGTCTGATAAATAATTTTGTGTTGGATAAAAGGATTCTAGGGAGGGGTTTTGGGGGGTTTTGGGGTGGTCCTAGAATTGTTTGTACAAGGGTGTATAACTGCTTGTTTGATTTTGTATTTTGCCTCCCTACACGGGTGTATGTACTGGGTAGATGATGCCCAACTCTCATGAGACTCGTTTAGGAATAAATAGCTTCTGTTTCTACCTGAAGAAACCTCTGTGTTTTATTTGGGTAAGGGTCTTTGGGGTCTTTATCCCACATACACCTAATTATCTCAACTATTTAATGCATCTTGCACATTAGCTCTCATAAATTTAATAATCATCTCTATGCAAATGATTCTCAAATCTACCTATCCTGCCTGAAACTCTTATTTCTTATCTTGCAATTTTCAGGTATCTAAAACAAAATCTGGTAGACCTCTTAAACTCAATATATCCAAAACTGAACTCATATTTCCACTTAAACCCTTTCCCCTTCTACCCTTCTGGTTATATACAGGGTAACATTAACCTCCCAGGTCCTCAGGCTTGCAACCTAGAAGTTGTCCTGGACGCTTGACTGTCTCTATAGCCAAGCTGGGGGGATTTCACCTTTGTAACATTTCTGGAAATACATCCCCTTCTCTCTTCTGACACTGACACCAACACTTGGTTGTATTGTTCACATAAGTTAAAAATATTTTTAATATTTTAATTTTGTTAAATATGTATTTCTAGTTAATTTAGTACCAAAAATTAATTTTAAAAAATTTTATGGTGATTTTTCAATCTCCAGATGATCCAAGATTGGACCATTTGTTTTTCTGGTGATTTCTTTTTGAAATATGTTTTTAAATGTACAATTATGCACACATCAAATACTTAACTAATACTGAACATTATTCCTAGTATAAATTCCACCTAATCACAGTGTAAGATCTTTGTGATATATTGCTTAATCTTCCTGCTAGTATTTTATTTAATTTTTTTGCATCAATATTCATTATGGAAATTGGTCTATACTTTTCTTTTTGTATTTTAGCTCTTTCTGGTTTAGGTATCAGCATAATATTTATGATATATCATGATTTATGATGTATATGAAAAGACTCCTTCCTTGTCTATTTTTCCAAATAGTTTTTATAATAATGGAATAAATTATTCTTTAAATGTTTAGTAGAATTCACTTGTGAATCCATCTGGTCCTGAGGATTTTTCTTAGGGAGCTCATTTATGGCTTAATTCAATCTCTGTTTCTAAAACAGGGTTATTTAAATATTCTATTTCTTCTTCTGTTGATCTGCGCAATTTACATTTTTGTAAATATCCATCCATTTTACTTAGCTTGTCAGTTCTACCAGTATATAAGTGACTAAAGTAACTCTCAGTAATTGCTTTAACTTCATCTTTATTGGTATGCATTCACCCTTTTCATTTTTTAGACTAGTAATTTGGTTTTCTTTTTTTTTTTTTTTGAGCAATCAGGGTTAAGTAACTTGCTCAAGGTTACACAGCCAGTTATTTCTGAGTGTGGTGCTAAGTGTCAGAGCCCGGATTCGATCCCCAGGTCATCCCGACACTGGAGCCGGTGCTCTTACTCGCTGAGCCACCTGGCGGCCCCTTGGTTTTCATTTTTTAAAAAATCAGATTAACCAATAGCTTATTTATTTTATTGGTATTTTTTCATAAAACCAGCTCCTGGCTTTATTAGTTCAATGATGTTCTTACTTTCAATTTTACTAATTTCTCTTTAGAATTTCAGGATTTCCAATTTGGTATTTCACTGGGGATTTTAAATTTGTTATTTTTCTAGCCTTTTTAGTTGCATGCCCAATTTACTCCATCTGTTCTTTGTCTATTTTACTGATGCAATCGTTCAGAGATATACATTTTCCCCCTAAGGTTTGACTGCCTCCCAGAAACTCTGGTATGTTGTCTCATTGCTGTCATTCTCTTTAATAAAATTATTGTTTTTATGATTTGTTCCTTGACCCACTCATTCTTTAGGATTAGATTAGTTAATTTCCAATTAATTTTTAATGTATGTTTCCATGGCCCTTCACTGAATATAATTTTTTATTGCACTATGTCCTAGAAACAATGCATTTAATATTTCTGCCTTTACACATTTGGCTGTGAGGCTTTTATACCCTAATATATGGTCAATTTTTGTAAAGGTGTCAAGTATAGCAGAGAAAAAGGTATACTCCTTTCTATTCCCATTCAATTTTCTCGAGGTCTATCATATTTAACATTTCTAAGATTCTATTCGTCTCCTTAACTTTTTTCTTATTTATCTTACGGTTAAATATAACTAATTCTGAGAGGAAAAAGTTGAGGTCCCCCATTGTTCTACTGTTTCCTCTTATAACTAATTTAACCTTTCCTAATTTAAGCATTTGTATGGTAAGCATCTAAAACAACCCCTAAAAACTCTCAATGGAAGATGCTATCACCCAGAGAAAGAATTTTGGAGTCTGAATGTAGATGGAAGCATACTATTTCCTTTCCTTTTCTTTTGTTGTTTTATTTCTTCTTTCTCATGGCTCCTCCCACTGGTTTTAATTCTTCTTTACATCATAACTAATGTGAAAACATGTTTAATACAAATGTATAAGTAGAGCCTATACTAGACTGCATGCCATCTTAGGGAGGGAAGTAGAGGAGAAAATTTAAAACTCAAAATCTTATAGAAGTGAATGCTGAAAACTAAAAAGATATTATTTTAAAAAGAGAGTCTATATGCTATGCCATTTGGTACACATATGTTTAGTATTGATATTACTTCATTATTTATGGTACCTGTAGTTTCCCTGCTTATCATTTTTAATTAAGTCTATTTTTGCTTTTGTTTTGTCTGAGGTCATGATTGCAATCCCCTTTTTTTTTTTTAACATCAGCTGAGGCATCATAGATTTTGCTCCATTCCCATGTTTTTACTCTGTGTGTGTGTGTTTCAAGTGTTTTTTGTAAACAATATATTGTTGGATTCTGCTATCTGCTTCCATTTTATGTGTGAATTTATCCTATTCACATTCACAGTTACATTTATTAACTGTGTTATTTCCCTCCATCATATTTCTTTTGGTTTATCCTTTTCTCTTTTTACCCTGTCCCTCCTCGAGTCTGTTTTGCTTCTGATCACTAGCTCTCTTAATTTGCCCTCCCTTCTATCAGAACCCCTTCCCTTCTTTTCTCTCTTTCTCCTATTTCTCTGTAAGGTAAGATAAATTTCTATACCCAAATGGGTATGTTACTCCCTTTTTGAGCCAATCCTGATGAGAACAAGGTTCAAATGTTGCCTATCATTCACTCCACCCCCCCCATCTAATCCTCCAAGCTCTTCCTTTTGAACCTCTTTTTATGAGATAATTCTCCTCGTTCTTCCTCTCCCTTCTCCCAATACATCCTTCTTTCTCACACCTTAATTTTATTTTTTAGATATCATTCCATCAATCTCCTCACACCTGTGCCCTCTATGCATGCTCCTTCTATAACTGCCCTAATAATGACAAAGTTCTTAAAGAGCTACAAGTATCTTCCCAAGCAGGAATGTAAACAGCTTAACCTTAATGAGTCCCTTAAGATTATTCTTTCCGCTTACTTTTTTATGCTTCTCTTAAGTCTTGTATTTGAAAGTCAAATTTTCTACTCAATTCTGATCTTTCCATCAAGAATGCTTGAAGTCCTCTATTTCATTAAATAATCATTTTTCCGAAGGATCATACTCAGTTTTGCTGTGTAGGTAATGCTTGGTTGTAATCCTAGCTCCTTTGACCTCCAGGATATCATTGCAAGCCCTCCAATCCTTTAACAAAGAAAATGCTAAATCTTGTGTGATCCTGACTGTAGCTCCATAATATCTGAATTGTTTTTGGTTGCTTGAAGTATTTTCTCCTTGACTTGGGAGATCTGCGATTTGGCTATAATATTCCTGAGAGTTTCATTTTGGGATCTCTTTCAGGAGGTATTTGTTAGATTCTTCAATTTCTATTTTACTTTCTGGATCTAAGATATTGGGGCAGTTTTCTTTATAATTTCTTGAAATATGATATCTAGGCTCTTTCTCTGATCATGACTTTTAGGCAGTCCAATAATTCTTAAATTATTTCTTGACCTGTTTTCCAGATCAGTTCATTTTTCCTATGAGATATTTCTTATTTTCTTCCATTCTTTTGATTTTGTTTTTTTGTTTCTTGATATCTCCTAGAGTCACTAGCTTCCACTTGTCTGATTTTAATTTTTTTTATTTATTTTTGCTTTTTGGAGGGGGGAAGGCAGGGCAATTGGGGTTGTGACTTGCCCAAGGTCACATGGATAGTTTTAAGCGTCTGAGGCCGCATTTGAACTCAGGTCCTCCTGACTCGAGGGACGGTACTCTATTCGCAGCACCACCTAGAGGCCCCCAATTCTAATTTTTAAGGAATTATTTTCTGAAGTGTGTTTGTTTAACTTCTTTTTCTATTTGGTCAATTCTAATTCTTAAGGAACTCTTTTCTCTAGTAATTTTTTTACTTCTTTTTCCATCCAGCCAATTTTGCTTTTTAAAGCATTCTTCTCTTCAGTAGATTTTTTGTGCTGGTTCTATTATTTGGCCAATTCTGTTTTAAAGTGTTATTTTCTTCAAGGTTTTTTTGTATGCCTCATTTACCTGTTGACTCTCTTTTCATAATTTTCTTTAATCACTCGAATTCCTTTTCCCAATTTTTCTTCACTTTGATTTTAAAAATTCTTTGTGAACTCTCTCAGGAATTTTTGTTGCACTTTTAATCCAATTCACATTTTTCTCTGATGCTTTGCTTTTCACTATTTTAAATTTACTGTGTTCTTCTGGGTTTGTGTCTTGATCTTCCCTGTCACCACAATAACTTGTTATGGTCAGTTTTTTTTTTTTTTACTGTTTACTCATTTTCCAGCCTAGCTCCAGGAGTCTGTAGGTTTTCAGTGTTTCCAAAGGGGTATCATCTAAAGAAAGGTGTGATCCCTGCTCTTCTGGCCTGTGCTCTAGTATTTACCCAGGAAGGGAACCTGTTGTCCCATAATAACCACCAAAGCCAAAACTCCTCCTTGCCCTAAAACTGTGAGCAAGTCCCTTCTCCTGCAGCTTCAATTACACCTCTCTGTCTTGAACTTGAGACAAAGGTCCCTATTCTACCCCATGAGACCAGAAACACTTTTCTCCACCTTAGAACCTCAACCAGGGCCCTTGCCCCTCTGAGACTGAAAGTGGTATTATTCCTTTTGGCCTAGGCACAGCAACCTGGAACTGTGCATGGGTAATGCAAGAAGATCCTGAACCCAGCATCAGCAAAGGGTCCCCTGCAATCTACTTCTGACCAACACCCCCACCACCTATGGGCCAAGAGCTCCTGAAGCTGCTGCCGCCACCAATGTAGCCTCCTCTAAGGCCACTACTGGCACCATGGCATAGCCTGTGCAGCAGGGTCCCAACCACCACACCACCCTAATGAGACAGATCTTTCCTACCAACCTCCCAAGATGTCTTAGGCTGGAAAACTTGACCTTTCATTGCTTCTGCTGCTTCAAAATTCAATTTGAGGCATTATTGTTTTTTGGAGGGGAATGTGGGAAAGTTCAGCTGAGTGTTTCTGTACTCCTCCATCTTGGCTCCACCTCCTTGATATATTCTTTCAATGTAACTGCTTTTGTTTTTGTTCTTCAAGACTGTTTTCCACTTCAGTATATTTGTATTCCCAATCAATTGTCCTCTCTTTGGCTTCTTTGGAGAGACTTGACATTGTGAATTGAAGTTTTTCTCTTTTACTAATTATTTCTCCTTTATAGTCCATATATTCTGCCATTTGTTACTTGTTAAGTTTTTTCAAGATTCTTATTTCTCAGTTGAACCACTTAGGAACATCTTGCTGTGGTTCTATACTTTCTTGGTAATCCACAATATCTTCTGTCCCATCAGGTATTTGAAGTATCTTTCTTCTCTTTCAATATCTTCCCTCCTGATTCATCTGTTTGTGATCTAGGTTTGTAATTGAGCTTTCTTTCTCCTAAGATCATCAGTAGTAAGCCTATAGCTCACTTTCTGACTTCCTTCCTTTTTGATGGCAGTTTTACCACCCAGGATCTGGACCTCAAAATTTTCTAAGCTTCCTATCACACTAGGCAATTTACATTTCATGGGCCTCAAACTCTGCTCTAAGAGGCTTCTGGAGGGATAGGACTACAGCCAACTAAATGCCTTGCCCCATCCTTTCAAGTCTGATGCATCCCCACACTCACACTGTTCCCCTGACCTAGTTCCCTCTGCTCTTTTAGTTCTTATGCTGCCCCAGGGAGAGCATGCTCCATCCTTCCTATACCTTCCCCTTATTCACAAGTGGGTAGGTAGTGAGGAGTTCTGTTACTTTGTGGCCACAGAATAGTGGAGTAAAGGCCGAAGCAAGGTAATTTGGAAGAGATTGCAGCAGCAGCAAGTACACTACAGACTCAGTCCCTGAATCAAGTTGCGTGTTATTTTAGAATGGGGATGGAAGGAAGTGTTGGGGAGAATTCCTGAGTGAACCAGTTAGGGATCAGCATTATCTGCTATTAATTCATAAGCCTTTCTCTGAGCCTGTCATGCTCCTTGGTGTCTCAGTCTATGAAGAAGCTGTAACTGCTCTTCCTCTAATGCATAATTCCTTTCTGGAGAGGGGGGTGGGGGGGTGTTTTTCCAGAGCTAGACTGGAAAAAATGTCTAGTGCTCCATCTTGTTGATCACATTACCCAGAAGCTGTCTAGATCATTGCAATGCCTTTTAACTGGTTCCCCTTTTTCCTGCCTCTCTCCTCTCTGTTACAGTCTCCACAAAGCTGCCAAAATAATGTTCCCAAAGAAAAGATCTAATCATGTCACCCCTCCCCCATACAATTAATTCCAGTGACTCTCCCATGATTCTACAATCAAATATTATTTCACCTTTATCTCATTCTTTTTCATGCCTATTTTTATAAAATATACAATTACCAGTATAGAAGTACAAGTAAATAAATACATACAAATATGTTACTATTTTTTAAAGTTTTTTTTTTTTTA
The DNA here is from genome assembly GCF_028583685.1 of Petaurus breviceps papuanus. Classification (NCBI taxonomy): domain Eukaryota; kingdom Metazoa; phylum Chordata; class Mammalia; order Diprotodontia; family Petauridae; genus Petaurus; species Petaurus breviceps. Next base: position 21,464,700 of record NW_027187358.1, read on the forward strand.
CTGTTACACTTATTCAGTGGAGAAAACTTAAGAGATCACTGATCTAAATAAATAAATAGACTGCTTCCATAATTTTTTCCCTGCTTTCAAACACTATGATAAAAAGAAATGGGAGAATATCAGAGATAAACATTATTAGTCTTAAGCAGTATGTTCATAACTTTGACTACAACACACACACACACATTTTAAAGAATCATTTATGGAAACTTTTGTAGAAAAAATCCAGAGACACATCAAGCAATCCTTTTAGGATTATCTAAAAGTTTTGCAAAGAAATAAATTATATTATTTTCAAGGTTATGTACTTTATCTGAGTATGCTTCACAAAAAGCATCAATTATAATAGATACTGAAGTATTATTTTAATAAATATAAGTAGAACATTTAATAATTTAAATAGAGATAGGGACAGGATTATGGATTAGCCCTGTTATTTCACTGGTATAGAGAACTCTTAGGCAAGGGAATAACAATGCAGATGTGCATTTTCTCTGTAACTTCAAGTCTCAAACAGAAAATTGCTGTAGGTCACAAAACCAAGATGCGTCAAATGTAGAACCTAAAACCAGACCTTCCTGGCTTAGAGGTCAGCTTTATCTATATAGCTGTGTCTAAAATAACAACACCATCAACACCATATTGTACACATTTGCATCTTTTAAATGCAAAGAGAATAATTTAAAATATTTTATTCTCTTAAGTACTTCAAACATTCTCCCCTTATACTTCAATATACAGTCAATAAAGTCAATTTTCATAGAATTCAATTCAATAAACATTTATTAAGTGTCTCTTATGTTCCAGGCACTACGCTAAGCAGTGGGAATATAAGTAAGAAAAAAGAGAGTGCCTAAACTATATTTTATTATATCATTACAATATCAATATAAAATTGATAGTACATATCATTATCAATATAAAATGGAAAATAAAGTAAAGCTTATAATTTGAACATGTTTAAACCCATCTATTAAAATTAGTTTTTTGTTTGAAACAGCCAAAAAGAATTGCTTACCTGGTAATAAGATTTGATTTGTCTCACCAAAATGGATAAATTTTGAATTCTAAGTGAGGCATCATTGTTGACTTTTTTATTTACTCGCTGACTCTCTGATTTTGGATTACTGTAAGAAACAAACAAATACTTTAGCCTAAAAAAAAGGGAAGATTAATAATGTTTGCATATTTTTATAAAGAGAGCTATGTCATTAACACCATTATAATACATTATAAATATAGCTGTTACCAAATCTTCATTAGTTGTATAAATACGAAAGGGAATAATAGCAAAAAAAAATCCATAAATCCTTTGTCTTTGAAATACATTTTTAAATTTTCCTTTTAATGTATTCAGTGTTCCCAAAACAAAAACTTTTATACACTGGGAATCCAATTCTAAGGATTTCCAAAAGGGAAGAGAACAAGCATTTATACAGTACCTACTTACTATATGTCATGCACCATACTAGGCACTTTTACAAATATTATCTCTTCTAATACCCACAACAACCCTGAGAGGTAGGTGCTATTATTATCTACAGTTAACACATGAGGAAACTGAGGCTGAGGTTGACTTGCCCAGGATCACACAGCTAGTGAGTATCTCAGACGACATTTGAACTCAGATCTTCCTGTCTCCAGGCCCATCACTCTGTCAAACTATGCCACCTAGCTACCCCAAAGGAAAGAGGGGGCATTGGTTTCATCGTAACTTCCATTGAAGTTGTCTTACTTGATCCAAGTTTTTAATCTTTAAACAAAGTCTATGCCCTGCCCCTTTATCTGACCAAATGCCAATTTGAGTGAATCAAAAAAAGAAATCAGAAATAAACTAGCAACGCTCCAAAGGACTTTAAATATACAAATGTGGAGGACCTAAAGGCTGTCATGGTCCCTAGGCAGTTGTGAAAAAGACCCCAGGGACTTTATTAGAAAATAGCAAGAATTGCTGGGATTACAATGACAAAAGTGAAACATTCCTTGCCCTTGAGGAATTTACAGTGGGGGGGGCGGTAGGTGTGGGAGGGGGGGAAGTGGAGGGAACAATATATGCATCCATAGGTACGTACAAAAAAGAGGGGTATGGGAGAGGAATTAGAAGCCAGGGAATCAGGGAAAAGTTTAATGTAGAGTGTGGTATTTGAACTGAGTCTTGAGCTGATACCAGAATAAACAAGGTATTTTAAGAGGCAGAGGTGTGTCTTCCTCATCATTGGTTTAGTAACCAATGAAAGTGTATCCAATATGTATAGGAGGGGAATCTTCTCTAATCTTTTTATTTGCTTTGTTGTTTAAGTATTTATTGCTCTGAACTGTCTATTGTAATGTTTCCTCTAACTGGCTAGGGAAAGTAAACCTATGAGTGGTTTGTAATGTGTTGGCCCAAAAAAGCACCTTGAATTTGTGATAGTTTTTTGAGGTAGAAATGAATTCCAGAAATAATTACAGATCTTTTCAGTTTTTATCTGTTCTTTGCCTTTCTTATAGTTTCACCAGCCACTAAATGTCAGAGCAATGTCACTGTTTAGCTGTCAATCTTTCCATAAACTGTTTTTCCTCTCTATTGTTTCAGGCTGTTTTAGAGCCTAAATCTTCTACTACCTTGCCCAGTAACAGTTCTTGCAACTTCCAGGTCAGGTGAATAACGAGGCTAAAGGCTAGTAATTTTCTCTGATCCCCACAACCACTCCAAAACAGAAATTATGCACCAAAGATAGAGCAATTTCAGCTATTTCCATCATCCAGGACACCCTGAATCTAAAAGGCTAAAAAAAAAAAAATCCAAAACAGAGCCTGAACTCATTCATTATCTGATCACCAACTCCCACACCATGGGTAGCAAGGCTGTACTGGGAGACCCAAGGAAAAGATATAAGCTTAGATTTTTTAAAATGATTAGTATCCAATTTTTTTTTTGTTTTATTAGACTTTTGAAAATGAGACAGTTTATTTTTTAAATGAGTTTGCTCATTCTCTACTTCTCCATACTATTAAAACTTCTCTGCATTTACCCAATCTTTCCTCTTCTGCTAAAATTTCAGAGGTTGAGTTAGCTTTACTTTCAAAGGCCAATCTATATATGTCCTTGATCCCATATCTTCTCTTTCTCTCTTAATTTTCAGTGTCTCCCTATCTACTGGTTACTTCTTAGATGCCTAACAAACATACTCAGATCTCCTCTGAAATAAAAAGCTCCACCTCTGGGGTAGCTAGGTAGTACTAGTCCTGGAATCAGGAGGGCCTGAGTTCAAATCTCATTTTAGATACTTAATAGCTGTGTGACCCTGGGCTTAACTTAAGCCCAATTGCCTCAACAAAACAAAACAAAACAAAAATCCACCTTTTAAGGAATTATGCAAAATTAAGTAAGCAGAACCAGGAAAATATTTCACACAAAGATCACAATAATGTAAAGGAAAACAACATTAACAGACTTCAGAAATCTGATCAAAACAGTGATTAATCACATGAATTTAGAGACAATGGCTCCTGCTGCTGGGAAGAGAGGGTATAAGCTATAACATGCAAAGGGAGGCCTACACATTTTTCTAGATATAAGCAAATATTTATTTCACTGCAACAACTTCTTAAGAGAGGATTTTATATGGAAGAGTCACTGGGAAACAAAAGTGATGTTAAAAATATCATTAAAGCTTTTTTTTTTTTAATAACCCTTCCCTTTTGCTATTGTTGTTTAGTAGTTTTCAATCACGTCCAATTCTTCATGATCTCATTTGGGGTTTTCTTGGCAAAGACACTAAAGCAGTTTGCCATTTCCTTCTCCAACTCATTTTTGAAGAACTAAGGCAAAAAGGTTAAGTGATTTGCCCAGGTCACATAGCTAGTTAATGTCTGAAGCCACATTTGAACTCAGAAAGATGAGTCTTCCTGACTCCAAGTCCAGTACTCCCATTGCCTTAAGTCACTTCTCTCTAAGTGATCTCAATACCTAACAATCAGTATCTAGCACAATGCCTAGCACTTAATGTAGGCATTTAATAAATGTTCATTTATTGATTGATTTAATCTACTTCCATGGATTCACTGTAAAACACATTCCAGCTGCCAAAAATAGTGCTTTATGTTTGAATTAAAGTAATTTCATTTGCAGAAAAGACTTTTTCTCCTACAATATAAGATGAACTATTGAATGATATGCACCTATGTATTATATATGTATACACACATATATATCAAAGGCTACTCAAATACATCTTTTTAAAAAATGAATTCAAATATTCTAAATATTTAATTTTATAAAGCAGAAAATTAAAAAGAACCACTGGCAAAAAGCCTACTATTTGGACAAATCTGTCTAGAAGTCAATAAGCAACATGGCAGTAAAATATGGCCTAAAGCAATTTTGCATTTAGTAGCAACCCACTTATGACATGTTATATTAATGTCAACTGAGACAAAAATAATCAAATTACATACTACTATACTCACTTTAAAAAAATTGGCCTAAAAAAACCAACATTAAGAGACCATTGAAAAATACAAATTGGTTATTTTAAAACATTAGTACTTTATTTTTTGTGCAACTAAGAATCACATATCTATTTATTCAATAACTAGAATTTATCAGAAATAAGATATTTGATAGCTTTAATGGTTATGTCTTTAAATCTAAATAGCCTGAAAACCAATTATGTATCTTCTCATACCATCTGTTCACCACTATCACTTAAAAACTATTTACTGTACTCATAGTGCCATTAAAATTTCAAGACTAATTGTATAATTGCTTTGGTTCTGTTCTTATATGAAAACATATTCAAGCTATTCTGTATAGAAATATATAAATATACATTTTAAAACTAGAAATAAGCCTTTATTTTAGCCAGTATTAGTACTAACAGAATATCTGGTCCACGAAAAATCAATTTTTGAAATCTAATTATTTTTTGAGGCAAAAACCTCTCAGAAAATGATATGGAATAGAAAATTTTTTATAATTTTTTATTTATTTTTTTTATCAAATGCTTTATTTTTCCCCTACCTACCACCCCAAAATAGCGATCCTACTAAATATCCCCTCCTCCAATCTTCTCCCATACCCCCTCCAACTTTCCAGTAGGGAACAGTGGATCTCTATGCCCCAGTGCCTGAATATCTTATTTCCCATTTATTTGTAAAATAATATTGATAATAGTATATATGTGTGTGTGTGTGTATATATATTAAATATTTGATTTTAAAACTGTGAATTCCAAATTCATTCCCTTCCTCCCTTGTCACCCATCCTTACTGGGAAGATAAGCAATTCAATATAGGTTGTACATGTGTAGCTATGCAAAACATTTCCATAGTAGATATATTGTAAAAGACTGACTATATTTCCTTCCCTCCTATCCCAACTCACACTTGTTCTATTCTCTACTTTGATCCCGTCCCTTTTCAAAAGTGGGTACTTCTAACTTCCCTCTCCCCCAGCCTGACCTCCCTTCCATAATCCTCCCTCTCATCCCCTTCCCCTCTACTCTCCTGTAGGATGAGATACCCTATTTAGTGTGTATGTCACTCCCCTCCCTAAGCGAAATTCAATGAGAATAAGGTTGACCCATTCCCTTTTGACTTCCTGTTCTTCCCTTCCATTGTAACCATCTTCCCTTACCTTTTCTATATGAGATAGTTTACCCCAATCTGTCTCTCCCCATCTCCTCTCATTATATTCCTCTCACCTCTTAATTTCACCTTTTAAGTATCATCCCTTCCTGTTAAATTGGTCCTGGGCCCTCTATCTACATATACCTGTACACATATGTACACACATTCACATATCTATTCATATGCCCATATACCCTCCTATATAGAAATGTGTATGTATGTGTGTGTGTACACACACACATACACACACACACACACTTCTATTCCCTTCAATTAGTCTCATACTGAGAAAAGTTCCATAAGTTACAATTATCATTTTTCCATGTAGGAATGTAAATAGTTCAACTTTGATAATTTCCTTATGATTTCTTTTCCCTGTTTACCTTCTCATGCTTCTCTTGCTTCTTGTATCTCAATGTCAGATTTTCTATTCAATTGTGGTTTTTCATTAAGAATGCTTGAAAATCCTCTATTCCACTGAATGACCATATTTTCCCCTGAAACATGATACTCCGTTTTGCTGCGTAGGTGATTCTTGGTTTTAATCCCAATTCCTTTGACCTCTGGAATATCATATACCAAGTCCTTCAATCCCTCAGTGTAGAAGCTGCCAGATCCTGTGTAATCCTAATTGTGTTTCCATAATATTCAAATTGTTTCTTCCTGGCTGCTTGTAATATTTTTTCCTTCATCTGGGAATTCTGGAACCTGGCTATAATATTCCTAGGAGTTTTCTTTTTGGGTCTTTTTCAAAAGGTGATAGGTAGATCCTTTCAACCTCTATTTTGCCCTCTGGTTCTAAAACATCAGGGCAATTTTCCTTGAGAATTTCTTGAAGGATGATTTCTAGGTTCTTTTTTTGATCATGGCTTTCAGGTAGTCCAATAATTTTTAAATGACCTCTCCTGGATCTATTTTCTAGGTCAGTGGTTTTCCCAATGAAATATTTCACATTGCCGTCTATTTCTTCATTTGTTTGGATCTGTTTAATAGTATCTTGATTTCTCATAAAGTCACTAGCTTCCATTTGCTCCAATCTAATTCTAAAGGAATGATTCTCTTCAGTGAGCTTCTGAGATTCTTTTTCCATCTGGCAAATTTGGCTTTTTAAGGCATTCTTCTCCTCATTGCCTTTTTGAGCCTCTTTTTCCATCTGAGTTAATCTATTTTTTTGGTGTTATTTTCTTCAGTCAGGTTGCTGATTTTCTTGCATCATTTTCATTTCTCTTCCCAATTTTTCCTCCACTTCTCTTACTTGATTTTCAAAATCCTTCTTATGCTCCTCTATGGCCTGTAACCAGCTCATATTTTTCTCAGAAGCTTTTGGTGCAGGAGTTCTGACTTCACTGTCTTCTTCCTGTTCCATGCTTTGATCTTTTTTGTCCCCAAAATAGGAGTCTAATGTTGGATTCCTCTGTTTGCCTTGCTTCCCTCGTTTACTCATGTTGCCACTCAATTACTTGACTTTTGGGCTTTTTACCACAGTAGGACTTTGCTACGAGACAGGGGAGCTTTGTACCAAGCACTAGGGTTTTCTCAGCTGCCCTGTTGGGTGCCCTCTCTGAAGCCTCCACACACTCTGGCAAGCTGGTCACACACCCCAGGACCTCCACCCTACACAGCAATCCAGATCCAAGCAGGTTAAAGCAAGAGCGATGACCCCTCAGACTGGTTGCTTGGTCCCTCTTGTAGCAGCAAGCACCCCAAGCATCCTCAGGGTTTGCTACCACCACAGGTTCTTGGATCTGCTTTGATAAAGGAAAGCAACTCAAAATGGGTTAACAAGCTTACTTTAATCAGTCAGACATATATCGTTTACCTTGTTCAGGGGAAAAAGGTCAGCACCCCAAACTTCAAAGTATACAGGCAGAATTATCAAGACAGAAACAGATCAAGTAGACAGATTTCCAAACTGTCCAGGCATTACATTCATACCCAGTCAACATCTGGGTTTCCACATCTGGGTTTTTCAAAGCTGGGGGGGGGGGGCCCTCTGGACAACGGCTTCCCAGAATACAGATCAAATCACAGAACACTTCTCAAAGTGAGCCCCTGTAATGGGAATGCAAATTTGGAAGATCTTCCCTGGCCCTAGGCTAAAATGCACCTGGAGCCTGGGGTGGGAGGCTTGTTTTTCAGTAGATACTTTTTGATTGGCCAGTGGGTCAATAAGGTTGTTACATTCTCTGAGCCAGGAGAAGGCTATATAAGCCCTGATGTGAGGCTTTGTTTTGGGGGCTCACTTTGAGAAGTGTTCTGTGATTTGATCTGTCTTCTGGGAAGCCATTGTCCAGGGTCCCCCCGGGCTTTGAAAAACCCAGATGTGGAAACCCAGATGCTGACTGGGTATGGATGTAATGGTTGGACAGTTTGGAAATCTGTCTGCTTGATCTGTTTCTGTCTTGAAAATTCTGCCTGTATACTTTGAAGTTCGGGGTGCTGACCTTTTCTCCTGAACAAGGTAAACGATATATGTCTGACTGATTAAAGTAAGCTTGTTAACCCATTTTGAGTTGCTTTCCTTTAACAAAGCAGATCCAAGAACCTGTATGGGCAGCAAACCCTGAGGACGTGCTTGGGGTGCTTGCTGCTACAGCCCCCAAAACAAAGCTACACATCAGGGCTTATATAGCCTTTTCCTGGCTCAGAGAATGTAACAACCTTTTGGACCCACTGGCCAATCAAAAAGTATCTACTGAAAAACAAGCCTCCCACCCCAGGCTCCAGGTGCACTTTAGCCTAGGGGCAGAGGAGATCTTTAAATTTGCATTTCCATTACACCCCTACAATCTGCAGACCAGGAGCTGAAGCTGCCATGTGATGGCGGCACTTCAGTGGTGGTCTCCCTCCAGGGGATAAAGGCTGACTGCACTCCCAGCTACTAGATCCCAAAGTTCACAATGCACTGACCTCTCACTTTGTCCTTAGCATCTATGGGTTGATAATTCTGGAAACCACCACAGCTGCTAGTGATCTGAAGTCCCTCCAGCCACAGGTGGCTGTGGCCACCCTGAGGCTAAAACCTTAGGCTTCTGAGGGGCTGGGCTCGGCTCCCAGAGTGCTACATGCTGGCCCCTTCCTGCTGTCCTGCTGGGCTGTCTTCAGCAGGAGTTTAACTTCTCTGTGTCATTCTGTGGGTTCTGTAGCTCCAAAGTTTGTCCAGAGTCACCTTTTACACGAATTAGAGGTTGTGGGAGCCGGAGCCCAACAGAAGCCCTGTTTCTACCCCACCATCTTAACTCTGCCCCCCAGAAAATTATTTTCTATAAATATCTTAAATAAATTTCACATATACCATTCACCTAATACAACTGTCATAGACCCAAATAATGCTGATATATAAATCAAAGTAATATAGAACATAAGAGTGCTGTTTTCAATATTTACATTAGAGCATTCTTTCTTATTAGCTATTTCTGCTCTGCATACAGAAAAAATAATAAAGTTAAGGGCACCAGAGTAAGATATACATAAAACTTAAATTAAAACATTAATAAATTTCTGACAGAGATTCCTGATAAAGAGAATCTTAACAAGATGGCACAGTGAGTGAGCAAAACAACCTCTCTCACAACTACTCTTAGAAGCCTATGTGCACTAGAGAAAGGGCCTTTAGCCAGAAAAATATGACCCACGTACATAGCTCATGGAATTTATTTTTGTTTGGGGACCAGCGTCAAGCCTGGAAATCCTTAAGGATGGAGCTGTGAACCCAATGAAGGTGGAAAATAGACTTGTCCAAGTCTAGACAGGGAGGCCTACAGTTGTGGTGATTTGACTTCATTCTAGGGCTTAGAAGCCTATGGGAAAAATATAAGAATAGAATTGAGGAAAATAAGACAATTAACAATCATCACCATGCATATATGAATGTAATAAATTTACCTATAAAACTGAGAGAACTGCAGAATAGCACAATATTTCATCTACAAGAAGCGCAAAAAGCAAAGAGATTCACAAAGTTTTAAACTAAGATGCTGAAAGCAAAATCTATTATGCTTCAAGTAAATCAAAAAAATCAATAGTAGCAATTATAATCTCAGAAAAGGTAAAGGTAAAAAATAGACACAATTAAAAGATATAAATAATAAACTACAATATGCTTTAAAGGGATATATCATAATAAATTGGTATTGTTATTTAACATATATGAACCAAATAGCTTTTTCAATTATACTAGAAGTAGGATATCCATCATCATCCTTTGATATAGTCCTATAAATACTAATTATAATAAGACAATAAAAAGAAATTGAGAAAGTAAACATAGGCAATGGCTGCAAAAGTCAAAAAGGGTGAGCATTAGAAAAAGGCCACTGGATTTGGCAATTAGAGATCACTGGTAACTTTGGAGAGAGCAGTTCTGAATGATGAAGCTGCAAGTGAGATTGTGAAATCTGAGAAGGGGACCTGGAAGCACCAATTGAAGACATCAGCCCTCTCAAGTTAGTCAAAAGGCAGGAGAGATATGGAATGATAGCAGGGTTGGAAGGATCAACTGAAAGTTTTCTGAGGATAAGAGACACATGGACATGTTTTTAGACTACAGGACAATATCCAGTAGACAGGGAGAGATTGAAGATCAGTGATGATGGGGGCAGTCTTCTGGAGGAGACTGGATGGAATGGGATCACTTCTGCAGGTATAGGGGTTTGCACTGGGAAGGACAAAGCTACCTATGAGATACAGGTGAAAGAAGAAATAGTGGCATAAAGTATCTGAGTGATATGAGATGAGGCAGGAGAAAATGGACCTCTTGGTAAATGGTCTCAATTTCTTTCTGTAAAATATGAGACAAGGTTATTGGCTAAGGAAGAGGGAGAGAGGGAGGGAGAGCCATGAAAGTTTTGAGGAAGGATGAAAAAGTTTGGAATAGCAGCTATGGTGAATGGGAGAGTGAGTTAGTGAAGTACTAAAGGATTCCCTAGCACCAGTTGAGTGCTCAGTTGAGGTCATATAACAAATCTGTAATGGAGCCAGTCAGAACAGCTGAGTGATTTTTCTCTACCTTCATTCAGCAGCACATGTGTAGGAGTCAAAGTAGTGGATGGTGACAGAAATCTAAGGATGAGATCTGGCAGAGCACAGTCAGTGCTATGATAAGGGGTCAAGGGACTCAAGAAAAAAGGATAGCACAAAGATGGAGCAATAAAATGGTCATATGCTACAATTATTAAAGCTATTTTCTCTGTTAATTTATTGCCAGAGTTGTTTTTTAAAATGGAAACTTTCCTTTTAATTTCACATAATATTTGTTCAATTCTCTAAACGGAAAAAAAAAAAAGCAAAAATCAAGAATTAACCCTGACAAAAAATTTCAGATTAAGAACTAAAAGAGAGCCCAAACAGCCATCTAGTCCAATCCATACCTAATCTCGTCTACAACTTTATTCCTTATTAGAAAGAAAAAAATTCCTTTATTTTATATGTATTATGTATATGTATATGTATATACACACACCCTTGAGGACAGGGACTGTTTCATTTCTGTCTTTGCATCTCTAACACCTAGCACAAAGCCTAACACATAGAAGGCAATTAATAAATGCTGGCTGGTTATGTATATTCAGGGAGCTCAAATTCAGGTCTGGACAAATTCACCTATCTATATTCTGACAAGCATTACGATGGGGAGTAGTATTGGTCAATTATGAGTATAGCATTAATTTCCATCCAAAGAGAACCAACAAGTTGCAGGCACCCTATCCTGGAAACCCTATGCAGCAGTCAAGAATCCTGACAAGGGTAGGTAACCTGTGGCCTTGAAGTCACCTGTGGCCCTCTAGGTTTTCAAATGCAGCCCTTTGACTGAATTCAAAGTTTATGGAACAAATTCCCTTAATAAAAGAATTAGTGCTTTAAAACTTGGATTCAGTAAAAAAAAAAAAAAAAAAAAAGGCTGTACCCAAGGACCTAGAGGGCCACAGGTGGCCTCAAGGTCACAGGTCCCCACCCCTGGTCTAGGACGTAAGAGTATGCAGTGTAAATAAATTATGGAAGGCTAGTCTGAATAGCAAAAGCTCTAACAGATTCTACCATACTAAAAATGCTTCAAATAAACCCAAGACTTATATGAACACAACTACAAAACAGTTTCACACAAATAAAAGTCAGATCTAACTAATTGGAAAAACATCAATTGCTCATGGCTGGGTCGAGCTAATATAATAAAAATGACAATTTTACCTAAATTAAATTACATATTTAGTGCCATACCAATCAATCTACCAAAAAATTACTTTATAGAGCTAGAAAAAATAGTAACAAAATTCATTTGGAAGAACAAAAGGTCCAGAATATCAAGGGAACCAATGAAAAGAAATGCTAGGGAAGGTGGCCTAGCCATACTAGATTTTAATCCATATTATAAAGTAGCAGTCATCAAAACTACTTGGTACTGGCTGAGGAACAGAGTAGTGGATCAATGAAATAGAATGGGTACAGGAAACTCAGCAGTCAATGACTATAATAATATACTGTTTGATAAACCCAACAAAGACCTCAGTTTTGGAGATAAGAACTCACCACTTGACAAAAACTGCTGGGAAAAATGGAATACAGTATGGTAGAAACTGGGCATAGACCATTATCTAACACCATATACAAAAATCAAGTCTAAATGGGTACATGATCTAGGTATAAAGGCTGATACTGTAAGCGATCTGGGAAAGCAGGGAATAGTTTACCTGTCACATTTATGGAGAGGGGAAGACTTTATGACCAAACAAGAATTAGAAAGCATTATAAAATGCAAAATGGATAATTTTGATTACATTATATTGAAGTTTCTGTACAAACAAAGCCAATGTAACCAAGATTAAACGGGGAAGTGGAAAACTGGGCAAGAATTTTTATAACCAATGTCTCTAATAAAGGCCTCATTTCTAAAATATACAGAGAACTGAGTCAAATCTATAAGAATACAAGTCATTCCCCAAATGATAAATGGTCAAAGCATATGAACAGGCTAGTTTTCAGAGGAAGAAATTAAAGCTATCTATAAGCATATGAAAAAATGCTTTAATTCACTACTGATTAGAGAAATGCAAATCAAAACAACTCTGAGGTACCACATCTCACTGGTCAGATTTGCTAAGACGACAAAACAGGAAAATGGCAAATGCTTGAGAGGATGTGGAAAAATTGGAACACTAATGCATTGTTGGTGGAGTTGTGAACTGATTCAACCATTCTGGAGAGCAATCTGGAACTATGCCCAAAGGGCTATAAATAATTTCATATCCTTTGACCTGGCAATACCACTTCTAGGGCTATATCCCAAAGAGAGCATAGAAGTGGGAGGAAGACCCATATGTACAAAAAATTTATAGCAGCTCTTTTTGTGGTGGCAAAGAATTGGAAATTAAGGGGATGTCCATCAATTGGGGAATGGCTAAACAAGTTGTGGTATATTAATGTAATGGAATACTATTGTGCTATAAGAAATGAGGAGCAGATGGACTTCATATTTACTGGGAGAGGCTTATACAAACTGATGCTGAATGAGAAGAGCAGAACCCGAATAAATTTGTACACAATTACAGACACAACATATATCTGATAATCAACTTTGATAGACTGGACTCTTCTCAGCAATGCACGGTTATGAGACAACTCCAAAAGATTCATAATGGAGATGTCTACATCCAGAGAAAGAACTAGAAAGAAGAGAGTTTGAATGCAGATTGAAGCAAACTACCTGCTCTCTTTCTTTTTCTTGTTTGGTTTTGTTTCCTCTTTCCCATTGTTCATTCCATCCCGTTAGAATCATTCTTCATAACCTGACTAATGTCTAATGTGAAAGTATTTGCAAATCCCATACTAGACTGCATGCTGCTGGGGGAGGGAGGGGGAAGGAGAGGAAAGGGGAGAAAATTTGAAACTCAAGGGATTGTGGAACTGAATCTTGTAAACTAAAAGTAAACAAACAAATTAATAAAGACAAAGAAAATTTTTTTAATGCTTCAAATATAGTCCTGACAAGTAGCCAAGTTTGCTTTCCAAGGTCAAGCCTAGTTGAAACAAAGAAAAATAAAAATAGTCCTCAGTACTCTGTAACCCATTTCCAATTCTATAGTGAGGGTGACAGAGTGTCAGAAAAGCAGGGCACTGAGAGTTACACCACTTTTAAAACCATTTATACTATCTAATATGTCTGTTGTTACTCTAAGTGCTTGCCCAATGACCAAGAAGAAATGGAGGAACTGAGTCATATAACCTTTATTTTCTTAAATCCTGAATCAAACACCAAAAAAGAAAACATTTCTATACAAACAGCAAAAGATGGAATCTATTTCACAGTGCTTGCTTTATTTTTTAAATGTAGAATAAACTTTACATATTCCTTTCAAAACTGTCCTGCTTATGTGCTTCCTTCTAAACTTCCTTATATTCTCTTCTATGCATTTAAAAAAAAATGTTACAATGGCCCTCTTTAGAAAGACATCTCTACTGCTAGCCCCCTACCCTCAAGCCCTCTTCCTTTTAACAATAAGCATAGTCAAGCACAAGAAATCCACGCTACAGTAACCAAAAACAGATCTTTATACCTTGTGGCCAGGACCTTCTTGTAATAAAGTAATATGTTTCATCACAGGTTCTCTGGAGTAATGGTTATTGCTTTGATCAGAGTTCTTATAACTTCCAACTTTTTTTTCTTTGCAATACTGAAGGCATTAGATAAATTATTCTCCTGGCTCTACTCACTTCACTCTACGTCAGTTAGAATTCTCTGGAATTGTCTCCATCATTTCTTATGAAGTAATGTGTTTATATGCTACAACTTGTTCAACTATTCCCTAAATGTCTATGAGGCAATCTGAGGTACCCCATTAGAGTCAAGTTCTTTGCTTTCTTTTTTTCCCTTTTGATATCGCCTTTAGAATTAGGAAATGTTTTTGCTTTTTTTTTTTTTTGTATCCCCTTCCCTGTATTATCCTCTCATATTAATCCTTCCAAACCCTAACTCCTAACCCCATCGGTTTCCATGTTAAGTTTGATGTATTTCTATGCCATTTTTTCAACCTTCCTTTGTCCACTCCACCCCTTATTCCATGTCTATATATTCCTGTGCATCCAAATTATAAGTTCTACCCTCTTCTTCTTCCTCTTTTACAAGCTAATGTATTCTTCCTTTTACCCTTCCTTCTCTTTCTTCTCTTAATACCCTCAAAACACAAACCATCTACCTTCCAAAGGACCCTTTTCTTAATTCCCTTGACATCCTTTAAAGATGTTAATGTTCTAAAGGGATCTTTGCTTCTTTATTAAAATGTTTGCACTACATCATCATATACCTCCTCTCAACTTCTCAAATAAATTTACCTTTCTAGATTTCTCTGGACTTGTGTGTTTGTATGTAAATGTTCCTATTCAGCATTAATCTCTTCATTAGAAATGCTTGAAAGTCCTTCATTCTTTTTAAGATCCATTTTTTTCTCCTAAAGGATTATACTTAGCTTTGAAGGGTGAACTATTCTTGGTTATAAGCCTGTACTTTTTGCCTTCTGAATACCATATTCCAAGATCTCCCCTTTAAGAAGTTGCCAGGACTTCACTCTCCCACTTGAGATCCATTTGGGTCTTGGGACTACTTCTGTCATGGTCACAGTTCACCCTATGCTTCAGCACTTCAGGAATGACAGGGGTCTGGAGTCTTGTCAGTCTCAGCTTCTTGTCCAAGGCAGTCTTTTCCTTCCCCCCTTCCCTTTTTCCCACCTTCCCCTCTTCACAGAGACCCAAGTCTATGTAGAACATCTGCATAAGAGCTGCTTAGGACTCTCATTGCTAGTTCATCACTTTGACATCTTTGTCCTATTTGCATAACTTCTATAGATTTTCACCCTGGGAACCAGAGTTCTGAATATCTATTAGGGCATACCTGCACAACCTGCAGCCCACTGGCACACCAAAGGATTTCAGGCAGCCTGCAAAAAATGTATATGATGTTTTCCTCTCCACTTTTCACAGGCCACCCTAAATCCTTTGGTGTGCCACAGGCTACATAGGTCTGATCTAGAGAAATACCCCGTTCATAGTCTTTCATGGTATCATCCAGAGGTGCCTGTTATTGAGCACAGTACAAGTAGGCTGATAGGCAAGATGTCTTTGCCAAGTGGAATGCATTATCAGGCATTCAGTTATGATGATATCCTTGAGGATTCAACACCAATGCATATTTCTTCATCTGACATATGCAGTAAGGTTCTGTGGAATAAGCTGGTCATCCCAGAAAGGAAGTACCAACAGCTTTTCAAGGTTGAGGAAGGAGAAAACAGTTTCTCCATAACCCCCTTAGCTTCCTGTGATCAAATGAACTAGGCCCCAATGGTGAAGACTAAGATTACATGCATCATCATGAATTCTCTAATTACAAAAGAGATACAAGAGAGCATCCAGCACTCAGGGTTGACAGACATGGGATACACTCTCCATAAAAGCCTCACCACATAGGAAGCCAAGTATCACCATTTGGCAGAGACAGTCCATAAACTGAAATTACAAAATGGGGAAATAACAAAATAAGGTAAGACTGACTGCTTCAGCCCAGTCCATTCCAAGTAGGACACCCCATTCTTCTCCCAAGCAAAAGTCCTGGTTTATTCATGAATCTTCAATTTCCTTACCTGGCCTAGATGTCAGCAGCATGGACTCTGGAAATGGAGACAGAGACAAATCCTCATCTGAAAAATGGAGCCTTTTTTGAACCAAGAACCCTTGAGAAACCTGATATGGGTTTCAGTGCCCAGTCCTACAGAGGTACTCAGAAGCCATCACCAATGGAGCTCATTCAGGTGCAGGCTACTAGAACTGCAAGAGACCCAGCAACCTTCAAGTCACCTAATATGGACCTTCCAGTAATGGAAGGAAAGAAATAACCTGCATGGACCCATAACCTCAAACTAAAGGATATAAATGTGTTGACTCCTACAGGGTCCTAAAGTTCCCTTTTCATATGAGCAAAGTTTCTTCCCTGGCAAACCATTGTTATATAGGAAGAGTATCTTAGATTTTTCTTTCATCTCATCCACCTTACACTTGACATAGCAAAGATGTTATCCATTTGCAATTCTGTTGAGAATAATATTCCTAGGGAGGAGGTGATTGTTTCTTTAAATATTTCTAGCAAAACTTGAATCTTTCTAACGCAGGAAGACCTATTCTTGTAACATCCCAAAGTTGGTCTGAATAACTTCTCAAAGTACGGTCAACCACAACCAATTACTGATCTATAAAACTAGAATGCAGGGGGCAAAGGAAAGAATTAAAATCTAGCAAGACTTTGTTTTCCATATTTATCCAAGAAAAAACAAAGAAGTTGCCAGGTCTTGTGTGATCATGACGATCATTCCTTGATACCTGAATTGATTTTTCCCCCTATATTCTTGCAACATTTTTATTTGATGCAGGAGTTCTAGATTTTTGACTATGGCATGGCATACCTGAAAATATTCCTTTTGAGTTTATTTTCAAGAGGTTATCAGTGGATTCTATCTTCACTTGGCCCTCTGATTCTAATAGATCTGCATAATTTTCATTTATGATTCCTTGAAACAGATGCCAAGTTTATTGTTATTGTTTTAAAATTATGGTTTTCAGGTAGTTCAATGATTTTTAAATTACCTTCTTTTATCTGTCTTCCAGGCCAGTTGTTTTTTATATGATACTCTGTTTGTATCTTCTATATATTTTTCCAATCTTTTGATTTTGTTCTACTATTTCTTGATGTCTCATGGAATAATTGATTTGTCTGCACTATTTTAGCTTTCAGGGAGTCTATTACTTGGTTACAGCTTATCACTTTCTTTGCTAAGTGATTTATGCTCCTTTCAATGTTTCCTCAATAGCTTTTATTTCATCTTTTAACTCTTACTTCATTTCTCATAGATATTAATGTAGTTCTTATGGAAAAACCTTTTTTTCCTTTGAATCTCTATGTGTAGTTGCTATAATTGGATTTTTCTGTGTAAAAGCAGAGTGCTGAATTTCTAGAGCAAAGATCACCACTAGTAATAAAGCTAAAGGAATAATAATGAGAAAAGTATAAGGCACACAATTAAAACAACTGAATCCTGACTTATTTAAATGAGTTATTCAGAATGAAAATAGGTAGTAGACAGTAGCATTGATACTATTATAATTTACCACAAAATTTAATCTAAATAAATTGCCTTAACAAGAAGAAAAAAGGAGCCTTTAAAAGCACCTTAACAAATAGTTAATTGACTTGCCAAGCAGAAAAAGATGGCATAGAAAGGAAATATACTGGCTTAGGACATAAATTTATTTGTAAAATCTTACGAAGAAGGATAACAGAAGATTATGAACAATACTACCTGATAAAAACAGAGAGTCAATAGGGGATCAAACTATTTTAAAGAAAGCTTGTGGCCTACCTGCTCATCACCCCCTCCCCTATTCCCAGTCCTTTCCTTCTTTACCACCCTCTCTTCACCTCCCCATGCATAGAATGTACTCTCTCCTCATTTCCATTTCATATAATCTCTTACCACTTCCTTTAAGGCACAGCTCAAGCACAATCTTTTTTATGATGTTTCCTTCCCTGAATCCAGCAATTGCTAAGTTTCCCTTGCACTAAGTAGCTTACATTTAACTAATATTTCATATTTTTCTGTATGTACTTATTTGTATATACTTATATATGTGCATGTTGTCTTCCTGAGAGAACCTAAGCTTCTTGAGAACAGGGACTATTTTATTTTACATCCTTGGGATGCAACACAGGACCTGGTATATACTAGGTGGCTAATAAATATTTGTTGAAGTGGTTAGTAATCAGCAGGAATGGTAAATGGTGAATACAAACAGCAAGCATAACTTCATCAAGAACAAATAACATCAAAACATTTCCCTTTGTGGTAGCATTATTAAACAAGTAAATGAAATGAATAGTATAGATATACTTTACTTAGATTTAAGCAATGCTTTTGATAAAGTATCTTGTAATATACTTGTGGAGAAGATGAAGTGATATTGACTAGAGAATAATAAACTGGATTCAGAACTATTTAGATGACCAGTTGTTAATAGGTCAATGTCAATATGGCCATAGAACCCCAGCCAGGAATCTGTTCTTGGCTCTGTACTGCTTAAGATTCTTAACAATGACTAAAAGAGGAGGCAGAGCCAAGATAGGAGAGTAGCAGGAAGAAGTATAAGAAAAATTATAAATTCCCATGTCCCTTGTTAAGAGGCATTATGATATGGCATATATGACACCAGACTTGGAGTCTGACTGGCCTTGCCTTAAATCTCACCTCCAACACTTAAGAGCTATGCTATCCCGGGCAACTGGCTCAGCTCAAATCCACCTTCTAAAAAATGCCTTTCAGTCTAATACCTTCCTTCCCTTCTCACTCACATGACAGCATTACCTCTTATTTTCCCTATATGTATCTTGTGCATAAATAAGTATTTGCATGTTGCTTCCCCTATTAGACTGTAAACTCCTTGAGGCAAGGAACCATACTTTGTGACCCAAATCCAGAGGAAGAGAATAAATTCAAAATAAGTATCTACAAGCAAAACCTCAAAGAAAAACACTGCTTGTGAACAAGTTCAACTAGAATTCCTGGAAGAGACCAAAAGAAAAGTCTAGATGTCTATCAAGAAATAATAAAAGAAAACTTCCCAGAACACTTAGAACCGGAACACAAGGTAAAAACAGAATCTCTCAGTCACTTCTTAAATCCCCAAAATGAAAACTCCCAAGAACATCATAACCAAAATCTAGAGCTTCTAGATCAAAGAAAAAAATACTGCAAAGAGTCAGAAAGAAATCAAGTACTGAAGCACTATGGTCAGAATCATACATAACTGTGCAGACACCACAATAAAGGAGCAGAGAGTTTGGAATATGATATAAGCAAATGACACAGACCAAGAATAATTCATCCAGCAAAACTGAGTATAATCCTAAAAAATGGATCTTTAATGAATGAGAAGACTTCTAAGTATTGAAAAGTTCAGAGCTTAGCAGAAACTTTAAAATACTAACAAAGAAATCAAGAGAAACATAAAAAGGTAAATGTGAGCAACGCATTTTAAGGGACTAAACATGGATGAGATATTCGCAGTATAATATGGAGATGACACCTCCTCACAATTCATCACCATCAAGGGTCATAGCAGAAATTTAACAAAAAAGAGGGTATGGAGGTGATTTTGTTATGTTGTGATGACCTTAAAAGAATGGAAAGGGGGGCTGCTAGGTGGCGCAGTGAATAGAGCACCAGCCCTGGAGTCAGAAGGAACTGAGTTCAAATCTGGCCTCACTTAGCACTTACTAGCCGTGTGACCTTGGCCAAGTCACTTAACCCCAATTGCCCTGCCCTCTCCCCTCCAAAAAGAAAAAAAATGGAAAGGGAGTGGAAGAGGAATATGTGGGGGGTAGAGACAGAAGGAAAAAGAGCAGAAAAATGGGGAAATTATTTCACATGATCAGAGTGTACAAGTAAAAGACTATACAAAGAGGAAGGGTTGGGATGATCCAGCAATACTTGAACCTAACTTTCATCTGAAATGGTCAAAGAACACACACACACACACACACACACACACACACACACACAAAACCACAAAGAGTTGGGTACAGAAATATATTTCACTCAATCAGTAAACATAAAAGAAAGAAGAGGTTATGAATGAGAGGGGGTAGGTTATGAGAGTAAAGGAGAGTGGATCTCAAAAAGGAATTTAAGCAAAAGGAAGGGAAAAAAATTATCGTGGTATTAATAAGGAAATTAGTTAAAGGAGCATCTTAAGTCAGTTCTTGAGAGAAGTGATAGGAAATAATACAACTTATCAGGAGGTCACTTCTCTGACAGCCTCTATTATCCAGAATACAACTGAGAACACCCCAGTAAGCCACAAAGGTCTCTAAGCACCCAAAACAGATGTCAGAAAATCTGTGTGCTGAAGCTTTATTTATAAGAAAATCTTTAAGACTGGTCACTTGGAGATAATTTACTCTGACTTTACATGCAATTTTAGTAATCTTTTTAATCTATTTTTCCAAATTTTGGTGCCATAAGGAGAATTCCAAAAAATCTGTCAAAATGCCCTAGTCATTTGATAATATCCTGAAGATTTTGCTGTATTTCAATTCAGTACAATTATTGATGCTCATAATAAGACCCTGGATCATCATGGAAAAGTCAAATTACATTCTGTATAATCTGCTATAAGAAGCAGAGAAATGAAATTTGTAAAAATAATGGTTCCCATATTTTAAAAGACTGCTTAAAACGGCATCAGTATCTTGAAAATACACTTCACTTAAATGAAATACCTTATTCCCTAATAAAAGTGGAAAAATAAGGGATTACTAGTGATTGAGATAGAAGAATTAGGAATATAACCTAGACAAGGGGGGAAATGCAAGAATGAGAACAAGAAATCAATGCTCTGTGGTAGAAAGAGCATTGGATTTTGAGTTAAAGGACTTCAGTCTGAATCCTAGCTCTTCCACTTACTATCTGTGTTGTACGTTGGGCAAATCATTTAATTTCTCTGAGCTTTAGTTTCCTCAACTGTAAAAAAAAAAAAAAAGACTATGTTATTAGCCCATTCAGATTCTAAATATTTTAATTCCTATGAGAAATTCCTATAAGAAAGTAGTAAGGCAACCATTATCTACTCTAATGTTGCTTTCATTCCTGGTTCAAGTGGAGAAGATATATACTAGGGAATAACAAGAGGTAAAGTTAGAAAAATACCAAGAATAAATAGTGAAAGAAAAGGTCTTAAATAATAGGGAAATGAATTTTGTTGTGATTCAGGAAGTGACAGGGTGATAATATAAAGGATTTAGATGATGAAAACTAGCAGAATGCTTTCTTTGTACATAAACTATACAAAACTATTTGTTCAATAAATAAAACAATTCTTGAGAAATACTATCCTGGCAGGTATATAAAGAATGGAGCTGGAATAGATAAATCAGTCGTAGTTACCCAGGCATTAGTTTGGGGTCTACACTAAGGTTATAGTTTTAGAGTTAGAGAAATTTCTAATCCAAGAGAAATGCAAAAGGAAAAAATCAACATGATTCAATGACTAAATGGATACATATTAAAATTTTTAAAAATCAAAGCAAAGTTACAAGCTTAGAAGGAAATGGGAGCATAATGTTGCCACTAGCAATAATAAGGATTTGGAGAACGACAATTTTAGGTACAGTGAGCTCCGTTGTAATATACTGTTTCAGCAGTACACTTACACAATCAGAATATCATATGAATTCATCATTGCACAGGAGTTTCCTCTACACCAAACCATACCTGAACAAGTATTGCTATAGCACATCCTATACGTGGTCATCCAGCCTTTGCTCAGAAACCACTAGTCAGGTCCTTGTGTACCTACCCACCATTACTTTCTACTACATCAAAAGGGAAAAACAATTCAATTTTGGATAGTTATTATTAGAAACTTTTTCCCTAAACTTTAATCTGCCTCTCTGTAATGTCCACTCTTTTGCTCCCTGTTCTGCCCTTTGTGGCCAAGAAACACAAATCTAATTCTTCCATCCACATGACAAGTCTTCAAATACATGAAGACATAACCAACATGTAACACATTTGCTTCTCTAGGCTAAACACTTCTAGTTTCTTTCCTGATTCCCCTAAATGTTAATGCCCTCTTTCCCAAATAGCCTTGTAGTTAACTACTTTGAATATTATTTCTATTTATTTATTTTATATTTATGCTCTTTATGTATTTATTGTCTCCCCATCAGAAAAGCTCCTTGAAAGGAGAGACTATTTCATTCTTTTGTACTCTCATCTCCAGCGCCTATGTGCCTGGTATAGAGGGGATGTTTAATAAATACTTGTTGATTGATTAAACCAAACCTCATAAAGTTTTGAATCAAGTCACTTAAGCATCTTGGTTCTACTATAATGTATATCAATGTCCTTCCTCCAAAGTAGCATACAGAAGTAAACAAAATATTCCATATGCAATCTGACGAAGGCAGAATATTGCCAGGGAATACACCTTTCTGGATGTGAGCATTATGTTTCTCAATAAACCATAAAATGGATTTAGGTATTTTAATGCCAGTTAAGAGGACAGATCTAATAAGCAGCTGGAAATATAACAATGAAAAAAAAGAGTTGAGTTAAAGATGTCAGAATCACTCAAAGGACATGAAACTCTCTAGTTGCTCAAACTATTTTTATAACATTTTGAGGAAGTTAATGCTTTTTAAAGTTAAAAAAAGTTTTAAAGTTAATGCTTCAGCTTGGTCTGAGAAATCAGAAACAGAAAAATGTCACAGGCAAAGAATTAAAATACAGAAGTGAACAAATACATTTAGTGAACACAAAGTTTTGGAGGTATAGAAATTTCAAAAAGTAATCCTCAAAATGAACCAAGATAAAAACAAGATATTATGCCAAAATGAATGATTAATAACATAAGTATTATGTAAAGCACTAAATAATACAGCAAATAAATTAAATAGCTAATAGAAAGTGAACTATTTAATTTTTAATTTAAATTTAACTAAATTAATTAGTAATTAAGAATAAAGGTCAAAACAGAATATGGGGTGGCTCGGTGGTGCAATGAGTAAAGCGCTGGCCCTGGAGTCGGGAAGACCTGAGTTTGGTTCTGGCCTCAGACACTTAACACCCACACACAAAAAAACTAGCCATGTAACCTCAGGCAAGTTACTTAACTCCAATTGCCCTCCAAAAGGCAAAAAAACATCACAATATGCTAAGTCAATTTGAACAAATTAACAAATAAGCAGTAGATAATAGTAAAAGGCAGTACATGTGCAATATTTTTTAAAATGACCATATACTTGAACTAAAAGATAACTTGGGCAAAGTTTAAAGAGAAATTTCATATACTGTATTCTCAGCCTACTCTGAAATAAAAATGTGAAACAAACAACAATAAAACAAATTCTGGGTTTAAGAAGAAAATTGTATAACAGTAGATTTTTTTGAGTTGCAAATTATAAAATTTTAAAAACCGCATGTCAGCTTCATCAACGTGATGAAGCCAAAACTATTCTGAAAGACAAACTTAGAGTGTTTACCAGAGGCAAAGGGAAAAATAAAGTAATTAAGTGTACATCTGAAAAAAAATAAGAAAAGAAACAAAGTAATAAGCGAAAGGAAAACAAAAAAAAAGGTAAAATTAACAAAATGGAAAAGCAATGAAAATGACAAAACAGAGCTAGTTTTTAAAAATACCAATAAAACTGATAAACCATTAGCAAACTGAATCAAAAAAAGGAGAAGCAAGCTCATATGACCAAAATTAGAACTAAAAAAAAAGAAATTATAATGAACACAAAAGAAATTAAGAAAATTATCGAAATCATTATGTAACTCATATACTAATAAATATAACTTTTAATAAAGAATGAATATATGTGAAAATACCATGACTAACAATCCAGGAAATAAATAATTTACCCAAAACAAATCTCAAAGTAAGAGATCAGTCAAGTTGTTGTCAGATTACCCAATAAAAAAGGAAAAGGACCAGATGGCTTCACAAACAAATTTTCAAAACCTCCAAGGATCAATTCCTACGCTATCAAGACTGCTTATATGCTACAGAGACAGAATACTATTCAATTGTTTCTATGAGCCAAGTATGGTTTTGACACCCAAACCTAGTAAGGAAAAAGAATTATAAATAAATCTCATTAATGAACAGGAAGAGAGAAGGCAAATATCCAGGCAACAAATGCTGCAACTCTAGGACTGATGTTGATGTGTTGATTATACCGAACATTAAGAATTGACAGGACAATTTGGAATTATGGTGAAAAAAAAATTGGCAATAATATCCACATCCTTTGTCCCAGAGAGCCCACTGCTAGGCCTACACCTCAAAGTTATCAATGGCAAAATAACGGTACCATAAACACCAAAACAGTCACAGCAATATTTGTTGTACAGCAAAAAACTGGAAACAAAGTTAATGTGAGATGGGCTAAACAAAATCATGAATAAAATGAAATATTTTTCCACAAGAATGAATATGAAGAATTCAAACAAGAGGGAAAGATTTATATGAACTGATACAAAGTAAAGTCAAAGGAACCAGAGAAACAATATATACAAGACCATAACAATGTAAATTAAAAGAATGATAAAAACTAAACTACAATTGGAATGCAGCACCATTTGTCAAATCGCAGTTGAACTGCAACCACAGATTAGCTATAGATACAAGAATTCAGAAAAAATCAAAAGCATTCTATGAAAAATGATTAGCTCTATGGAATTTACAATAGAGTTTTGTATAGCTTATTGTTATTTGTAAACGTGTACACATCTTTTATATCAGTAAAATTTGTAATAAACTCATGTATATAAAAAAAAATCTAAATTGCTATCTAATTATGACCAAGTTTGGCCTGAAAAAAATTGATGAGAAAATGTACATCTTCTACAGAGGTGATAGGGATCAAGATTCCAGAACTACATAGTCTTAAAAGCTATCTTAAAATCTCCCCATTTTATAAATGAGAAAAATGAGGCCAAGGGAGTGTAAGCAGTTTGTCCAAGGTTACATAGGTACTAAGAATTATACAATCCTTGGATGATGAGCCCTGGTCCTCACACCACTGTGAGTAGACTCCTTTATCCAGCTTATCAATGCCCTTCCTAAAATGTATCACCCAAAACTGAACATAATTCTCCAAATATAGTCTTAACAGGGTACAAAAAGGTTATCACTTCCCTTCATTCTACTCATAATGTATCTATTAACATAGTCTGAGATCATATAAGCACAGAAACTGCCTTAGGCAGCAAACACTAAGCGTCCTTACCAAGTAGAGATATGTAGCAGCAACTTATTTATTAAGTACTACAGTAGAAGATAATAGAGGATTATAAACAATATTAACTCATAAAATAGTAAAAAAAAAGCAGAAGGGAAAATAAATCTACAGAAAGCTTACTGTCAGACCCATATGTGTCACATGACTCCAAGATTAAAAATTACAGACATCAACATTTCTATAATTCTAAATATTCCTCATTATCTATGACATTTTATCTGTTATCTCCAATGTACTAAATGAAGAACTAAGATCTCATGAAAACAAAGTCAAGAAGGGTAGCTGGAACACTAGAGGGAACATCCATCCCAAAGGGAACACAATCTTGAAAATATTGAGGATCATTAAAAAAATTCCAATCAATAAGCATTTATTAAAGTGCTATGTGCCAGGTACTTTATGAGAGGGAAATATCAAAAAATTAGAAAAATTATGTTCCATATTATCCCAAAAAAGGGACTAGAAAGGACAAAAACTACACACACATCCCTTTCTCTCTATACTATATCAATGATGAAGATATGAAAAGAGAAAAGGCAAGCTTTACAATTTCCTATAATAGACTATATTATTTCAGTTAAACAGCTACTGACTGAAAGGTACACAGAACACAAAATCTTTATATTTTTTTATGTCAATTGCAAAAAAGCATTTGATTAGGCCACTGTGTTCTTAACCTTTTTTTTTTTTTGTATCATGGATACCCTTTGGCAGTCTGGTGAAGTCTGTGGACTGCCTTCTCAGACTGCTTTTAAATGCATAAAATAAAATACAAAGGATTTCAAAGGAAACCAATTATACTGAAATAATTATCAAAATATTTTACAAAACAAGTTCATGGACCCCAGATTAAAAATTACTGGACTAATCCAGGCTAACTTTTAAACTGGTCATCCTTTAATGCTCAACTGAGTTTTCACACACATAAAAGATTCACTCAGAGAAGCAACCAGAGTTTGAGAAATACTACATTAAATTATTTACTTGAATCCAAAATTAAGATCTCTTAAGTAGAATTGAGGAAAAAACCTCAAAACTTTTTTTAGTTAACATAAACATACTACCAAGTAACCTTTTCTAGTTGTAGTACATTTAAATATTATGATAGTAGTATTATTATTCACTATGGTTGTATCATACCATCAAATTTTGTTCTGCTAATTTATTTTCTCCCCCAACTATTTAACAAACATTTTATTAAGCTGCACCAACTCAGCCTCTACGAGAAAAAAAATCTTCATAGGTTCATCCTAGATTGAGAGCTGGAAGGGACCTCTCAAGTGATCTTGTTCAATCCTCTCATTTTACAGAGGAAGAAACTAAGGGTTACGGGCATTAAATGGCTTACCCAAAGTTACAAAGACGGTCAAATTTGAGCCCAAATCATCTTATTCCAATGGCACTATTCTTTCCTCAGTACCAGCAGGACACATGTACCATATACAGATAATCACAATGTACACTATTAGTATATGAAAGATACTTGGAGAGTGTGTTCTACTAATTTCTTCATTAATGCTCAAAATCCTAAAAAAAAAAAAAGTCAACAAAATTCCTGAATTTTACAACTCAAATCCAGGTAATGTGGCTAACCATTCACTCCACTTCATGTTACATAAAACAACATGTATGCTCACCAAAGGCATTCACAATTATCACAGGTATATCTTGAATAGTGTTCAAATCAAACAATTCCCCATAAATAGCAAAGTTTCACACATTCTCCTGTTTGTGAATAACATTTACACTGATTCAATCAAGATCCAGAAAAAGCCTACTCAATAAGGGTCACAATTATTCAATAGATATTTGCCTAATTAGCTACATAGGAAAAAAAAATAGATGAAGAGGGCCCAATGCCCAGATTATCACATGCAAATATGACAGGCAGCATACTGAATTACTCCATCAGTGTGTGTGTGTATATGTATATGTATATATATATATATATATACACATACACCTTAGATACTGCAGATGGACAATAAGTTGGGCCTAAATTTAAAGAGCTGAAAGAATCCATGCTAGATTGCATTTAGGGAGCTGTGAAGCATTTTTAATGATGTCATACTCATCCATGAGATAAAAACCCATTTTAATACCAATACTCTTTCAGTGATGATACATGGTTGTGAATTAGGGAACACCACAGTCTTCAAGTAAAAACTCTTGAGTGATCCAAAGACTGATCACACAAAATCACAATAAGTTCAGAGTTGGGAACCTCATTTTATAGATAAGGAAACTGAGGTCCAGAAAAGTTACAAGATTTAGTCAAGTAGTACAGCCCAAACCTGAATAAGAATAAGAATCTCCTCTATGACAAACTCAAGATGTGGCTTTTGACATGTCTTTATGGTCCCAGATCCTAGAACCTCCTTAATAAATGCTTACTGATTGGCAAGTAATGAGGAGGAACCCCACTACTCCCCAAGGCAGCTGATTCCCTTTTTGAGAATTTTATTAAGAAGTTCTTTCTCACCAGCCTAAATACAGTCTCTTTGAAAGTTCAACTCACTTCTCCCAGTTCTCTCACAAAAGTCATAGAGAAGCTGATTAAGCCTTCTTCCACAGGACAATCCTTCAAATTTTGAAGACAATTATTATGTCCTATCTCTTCCCTCCTACCCCCACATCTGTTCTCTAGGCCAATGGAAATAGTATCACACTGACAGATGTGACTTGGACACGCAAAGCAATGTAAAAGATATCATCAAAATAACACAACAGAAATAGTAGGTTGATCGTGTCATAATAAAAGATGAATAGCCTCAGTAATGGACTGGTACCCAAAGAATGTTAAAAGAAGTATCTAAAATCATCCAGCATGGCATAGGTATTTATAACTATAGAGGATTTTGAGCAGGGCATGAAAAACAATTAGAACCAGAAGGAGTAGATAGGTTGAGGTCAGAACAATCAGAGGGAATACCCAATTAAGGAGATCCTAGATCCACTAATGCAGAAATCTTATACAAAGATGGTTACAGAATGACATCTCTAACAGGATGATGATGATGATTTTCTATTTTAGGATCACTGTCATATTTGTTTGCTAAAAAACACTGAGGAAAAACCAATCAGTTATAATAGTAGGAAAATGCCTCTACAATATGTAGTTAGCTAATCACTCCAGTTCTCCCACTAGCTTCCAAATGGAAGAAATGTCGCAAGTTCTCACAGGGTTTCATTTGATTTAAGAAACTACTAAATTAATTCCATGATTCACCTCTGCACTTGTTATAATTCTAAGTGAACAAAGAATCCTAAGTAATGAAGGCAATCAACCATATGGATCACCATATCCAGTTAACAGTTCCCTAAAGAAATCCATCTTCTTGCTCTTAATATTTTATATTAAAAAAAGCACCCCAAAGCCACCAATTTTACCAGCATACTTAATGTTACTGACACATGTGTAATATAAAGGTAGTAGTTAAAATATTATGGCATATTTCTTAAATTGAACTAGCATATGTATACAGGTCACAAACTGAAAAAACACAAATGACAATACCATGAACAAAATGCTTTAAAAATACATATGTACTACATAACTACTTGTTAAAAGTAACAAAAGAAGTTTATTTTAAAGGGATGTAACTGAAATGTTATCTGGAAATTAAGCTGACAGATTTGGCTTAGGTTCCTAAAGAATATCTAAAATTTCAACAGATTAATACTCAGCTTAATATGTTAATCACATCCTCAAAAAACAAAAGAGTAGACAAAAAATTAATTTCTAAAGTAAATGAGTTAAACTAATGACTAAAACAAATTTTGTACATAGTTTGCCAGTAAATCCTAGGGGAAAAAAAGCAGAGCTTCCTCTTTTTCACATTTTCTTTTTATGTTATTCAATTAACAGAGTAGATCTTTTAAGAACATCCTTATATGAGTTATTCAGAACAGAATTTTAACACACTCCAGAAGTTTTATGTAGGGAGAGTAATTAGAGAAACTGAGAGGTGGAACTGAAAACACAGAAGCAGATTTGAAGAAACTAAGGTTTAGGAACAAGCTAATTTCCAAAAAAGACACTATTTTGAAACACCATCCACTTAAAAGCAGAAACAAACAACATAAAACTATGCTCAAAAGTAAAAATAATCTCCAAGGTCTCTTGACATTGCCGCTGGATTTAGCAATTTTTTAACAGAAGAGAATTTGAAGTAGAAGAAAAGTTCTATTTTAAAAAATCTAAGAGAAGTAGTCTGCTTTAAATTTCTATCTTTCTTGGTTTTACAACACACAATTTACTTAAACACAACAATCATGTTTCAGTTTCCAATGGAAGTGTTCAGAATATTACTCTTTTAAAACATGTGAATGAGGCAACATAAGGGGAACAAATTCTGAGTATCTTTTGTCATAGCCACTCTTCCTGTCATGTGTTGAACTTAATATAGAACTATATTTTAGGTATCCTAGCAATTTGCTTAATAGTTCAATATTACAAAAATCTGTAATTTTGGAAGAAGTCCTGTCAAAAAGATTACTATGGAATAGAAAGAACAAATAAAAAAAATTGGGGGAAAAAAGATATATAGATGAAATACACTTCAATTCACAGTTGCTTAATTTTATTTTCTATCAGGCAACCTTGAAAATGTGTTTAGTTCAAATGCTTTTTATTTGATTCTCAACATATTAAGTGTTTCAGAATTAAACATTTTTCAAACACCTATCTTTCTATAAAGTTTGTATCTCCAGTTCCTACAGGGATGCCTGGCACTTTTTTTTTTAAACCAGACCTATTATTTCATTGATATAGGAAACTCCCAGTTAGGAAACTCATTTTATCAATGCATATTAGCACATTGTAACTTATAGAGTTAACCTGCACAAAATAGGCCCTTAATAAACACTTGTTGGTTGACATGGTTACAATAGGAGTCAATTTTTAAAATGATATTCAATATATTATTAGTAAATTATGTAAAAATTTCAAATTTTGCAAATGAGACAACTTGGGAAAATATTAAGCAGTCCAGTAGATTTATGGCTAGAGATGTGAAAAAGCAGCACAAAAATTACTTTAGAGGCAGTGTTCTTAACCTATGTTTCACAAACTCCCTAGGGATCAGTGGATAGATTTCAGGGGATATGTAAACTTGAACCAGACAAAATTAAACATTTATTTCAACATAACTCATTTCCTTTGTAATCCTATGTATTTTACTTTATGCATTTAAAAACATTATTCTCTGAAAGGTCTGTTTCACCAGACAGCAAAAGGAGTCCATGACACAAAAAAAGGTTAATCACTGAATTAGAACATACCCATCAAATACACTGAAAAGTTATCAGTATAATAATTTGCAGATATGTTCTGCATTATTTTATGCACATAAGCAAACTAAAAAACATCCAAGCTGTCATTCTTTGAGAAATGTCTCTAAAAACAAATATTTACTCCAGTAATGCACTAAATTCCTATGTATCAAAATGATAAAAGTCTTGATGTCAAATGTTCCAACTGCCACTTGCTAATTAGTACTGGCAGAATGATATTACACTGTGGCCAAAACTTAAAACATTTTGATTTTTGCAACCTCTATTAAAAGACAAGGCATATAGATATGCTTTATTGATGAAAATAAGTGTTATTTTTCTTTTAATCAGTTAAAAATGAGATTTCAGTAATCAGCTTCCACAATAGCGACACATTTCGCTGCTTAACACAATACAGTATGAGCATAAGAAACAAAGAGTTTTTAAACTATTAAGTCACATCTAGTTCAATTGAAACATTTAGTAAGCACCTATTGCACTTGCAAGGCACTCTACTTGGCGGTGTGGATATATGAATGAAAAACTACAGGGTTCCTCTCCTCCAAGAACTTGGAATCTACTGGCTGTCATTTAAGAAAAAAAAAAAGGCTTTGTGCATCTAAACCCTCAATATTCTCCAAAAATGTATCCTCTAAACAAATCTGGCAAGAGTTCACAAATTTTATAAGCTTCTTAAAAACTTTTATAATCTCATCAACAGTCCTCCTCACTAATCATTTCTATTGTCTGAAATTCTGTCTTCTGAAATCTGTTCTTACTTTACCAGATTCAAAATTTGAGTAATTTCTTTTTAGTCATAAAGGTTCAAAAGAAATATCCATGCAACAAATTCATGTACTTTATGAAATGTTTTTTTCTTATAAACTGGATACATTCCATCTTCTTTCCAGAAAGTGGAATTTACTTTTTAAGGGTGGGAAGCGTAGTAGCTACATTATGACATAATTTGGATTTGATTTTCAACATTTAAAACACGGAGCAATACATTCTGCTTGTTAAACGAAAATACTGATATTCTATTTCACCTTACAATTTTTTAAAATCATACC
This sequence comes from Petaurus breviceps papuanus, assembly GCF_028583685.1. Lineage (NCBI taxonomy): Eukaryota > Metazoa > Chordata > Mammalia > Diprotodontia > Petauridae > Petaurus > Petaurus breviceps. Next base: position 21,496,494 of record NW_027187358.1, read on the forward strand.
AACAAATATAGATAGCATGGGACCTTTTCTCTTCAAAGACCAATGCTTGACCACATGGACCTACCTGGAAAAAAAAAAGCTGTTTCAAAGTCCAACATTACTTCAAACTCAAAAGCTGGAAGTTCACAAAGGTTTTGGTTTTTTGTTTTTAACCAAAAAAGACATGTCCGATAAAAAAGAAAAAGGCACTTACATTTGTAGCATGACCTGATTCAAGAACACACCATCCACCAGGGCTACATATTCATCCAGATTGGTCCCACTTCCTGCAGCCAGAGGTCCAAATGTTTTAACCTGAAATATAATGGCCTTCATCATTAAACAAACTCCGACCTCCATCTCTGCGGTAAGATGCATCCCCCCACTCCCAAAACGAAATGTGCCAACGGGTTAACACCACTTACCCAAGTGACCAAGGGACTGGACATGAACTGTTCCAGGAGTGGAGTAAAAATCTCATTCTCCATCTTACAGATGTGTGTGTCGTTCGTTTTTTGTTTTGTTTTTTAAAGAACTAAGCCCAATTTGGGGGGGAAACAAAAAAAGAATATTACGAGGGAACTGGTGGAAGGTCGATAAACCTTTTTTTTTTCTTTCCCCAAATGAGCAGGAATCAATGAAACCACATTTCCGCAGTGGAGCAGAATCTCATGGTGGAGGGGGAAGCCCTGTCCCTCCTCAAAGAATCAGAGTGAAACGATCGCGGACCCCGGGGGTCTAGCTTCAGCAGCCGCCAGCAGCAACAGCCGCCGCTGCCGCAAATGTCTCTAGAAGGCGAGGAGGGGCAGAGAAAAGGCATCTGGAGGGGGCTGGAGCTGAGGAGACAAAAAGCCCCGCGAGCTTCCCCGGCTCCGGGAGGAGACACTCCGGGGGAATCTCCCCTCCCCAAAAAGAATCGGCTATTGGCTTGAGTAAGCACCCGACGCAGATGCCCCGCCGTCCGCGAGGGTTCCGCGGAGGCTCCGGCTCCAACTTGCACAGCCGAGAGCTGAAGGAGACCGCAGCAGGGAGGGGAGGGGGCGTCGGGGACTGCCGAGCCTCCCGAGCCGCCGCCGCACACCAGTCAAAGGAGAAGCTCTCCTCCTTCCTCCTCCACCGATACCATGTCTCCTCCCGTAGCCCCAAAACCTCGTCGGCTGTCCCCCTTCCCCTCCCGGGGTGGGGGCTCGACTGCGCTGTCCTAACCCCAGGCCCTCTTCAAGTCTCCCCGATCCCTAGCCTGGCTAGGCTCGGAAATCCAGGGACTAAATCACGGCCGTCCCCACCCCCCCCACCACCCCCGCCCCCGCCGCCGCCTCCTTCTCCTCTCCTCCTTCAGGAGGAGTCAGAGTAACGGCTTCCGAACCGCAGAGCCGCATCACACTCTGAAGCTGCTTCGCACACACAGACCCCCCCCCTCCCTCCCGTAAAAGAGAACGCGCTTGCTCCCTCCGCCCTCGATATCCTTCCGCCTACTTTCCTCTCTTTCTACCCCTCCCCGCGCCTAAGCCTCTGGATTGTGGGAGAAGAAAACCGCTGCATGAGCGCGCTCCCAAAGCTAGGCGCGCTCCCCCGGCCGCCGCCGCCCAGATCCAGGGGAGAGGCCAGGGGCGCGCGCGTGAGCGCGTGCACGCTGCAGCTGCTGCAGAGCTTGCTTGCAGCTTCAGTCAAAGGAGGTGCCTAGGGGGATTGGGGGAAGGGGAAGGGGAAGGAGAAGGGGAAGAGAAGGAAGGGGTTTTTCTGTCTCTTGTCTCTCTCATCACCGTGATTTGTCCACTCTCTCTGACTGACTTCCTCGAATTGTGAAAGAGAAGATCAATCGGATTTTTATTTTATTTTACAAATGAGACATGCTTAGCCTGGTTATAGGTTAATTTGATTTCATGTGTTCGTAGTTTCCCCCCACGAAATGGATATAATAAGACTCTTCAGTGTAGTAAATACCAAAGTGATTAGAGCCACGACCCTGTTATTTCTATCCAGCCCGCTTTGGATAAATTTTCTTGAAAATTACAAGCAAAGAACCTTGCTTTAACACCATAGTAATTCCCTCTCAGGCTGCCTGTAACACCATGGAAATGGGGATTCAGACAGTCATTCTTTGTACAGACTATTTTCTCATCAAAAAAAAGATCAAAACCAAACCAAGCACCACTGAGAGGAAGCATTTGGGAACAGTCTAAGTTGGGTGACAAACAATGGATTACATTTTTAGTCTTAAAACTAGTTCCCACCTAAACTACTGAGAAACAGCCTTAATCTCTTAGCAGAAACTGTTTCTTCTCCTTATTTAGACTCAAGGAAAAGACAGACAATTTCTGGGGAATCCTTTGGGGGGGCGGATATAAAATAAGAGCATGGTTTGAATAATGTCTTGGGTATTTACTGCTTGGTTTACCTACATATAGCAAGTCACAACTTCCCTGGGCATCAGTTTGCTCATCTGTAAATGAATCACAAACATCCTCTGTACCAGGCACCGTACTAAATATTGGAGATACAAAGAAAAACAAAAACCAATGCAGACCTTCAGGGAGCTTACAGTCTAATGTAGAAGATATGTAAATAAAGAGCTAAATGCAAGACACACGGAATATATGGAAGTTAACCTTGGAGAGGAAGGCACTAGCAGCTGAGAGATCAGGAAAAGGCCTCCTGCAGAAAAGGGCAATTTGAGCTGTTTGGAAGAAGTCAGGGATTCTAATAGGCATCAAGGAAAAGGCAGAACATTTCAGGCATGAGAAAGAGCCATCAAAAAGACCTAGAGACTTAACATGGAGTTTCATGTAAGTGGAAAAGCAATAGGCCATAGTATTGGATCATAGTATTCGTGCAGGGGAGTAAAAATGTAAGACTACAAAGGCAGGAAAGGGCCAGGGTGTGAAGAGCAACAGAGGGCTCTATATCTGATCCAGGAGTCAACAGAAAGTCACTAGAGTTTCTTGTGTAGAGAAGTGACTTGGTTAGACCTCTATGCTTAAGGAACATCACCTTGGCAACTTTGTGGGAAATGCATTAGGATGGGAAGAGGCCAATGGTCTCAACTGAAGTGGTTGTTTTAGAACTGGATGTCCTATCATAGGCATCTTAAATTCATCATATCCAAAACAGAACTCATTATCTTTTCCCTCCCTCAACTTCACCCCTCTTCCAAACTTTCTCATTATTGATGAGAGAAGCACTATCCTTCCAGACATCTAGCATCACCATCAACTCCTCACTCCTATCATATCCAATCAGTTCCCAAATCTTGCTGTTTCTATTTTCACAATATTTCTTGTGTACACACACATATACATATACATACATGTGTATGTATATCTTCTCTCCACTCACATGTCACCACCCTAAGTCAGGTCCTTGTCATTTCTTCCTTTAATTATTGTAATAGTCTATCAACTTATGTGTGTGAGATGTTGTAAAAGTAGAAACTTACCTTAGTAAACAGTGGTGCCCTCAGTAGTAATGGGGAAGTTCAAAAGAGAGAAGGATTTGAGGGGAATGATAATGAGTTCCATTGAAGGGGTTTGGACTAGGTACTTCTAAGGTCCCATCTAGCTACAATGATATGATGCTAGAAAATATTCTTTACTATACCACCATGAAAGAGAAGATTCAATGAAGAGTCCCTATCAAGGAGGGTCCTCCAGATGCTTCTGTTTGCACATGACACTGTGCTGATTGCACGAAGCCCCAAGACATGAGCCTCTTGGAAAAGATCTATAATCACTCAGAGGAGTTTGCCCTTCCTACCCACACAGGAAAGACCAAATGAAGGGAGAATGTCTCCTACTCAGATTTTGACTTGCATGTGAATTGGATACCCAATAGATCTTGTCCAATAGCATGTATATCTGGAACAAACAGATGGACAATGAGCTAGACTCAGAGTTGGAAAGGAAGAGAGGCTTATGGAACTTTCAGGAAATTACAAAGCATATTTATTGACCCTCAAGCTTGCCATAACAGTAAAAGCCCATCTTTTACAAACATTTTCAGGAAGATTTGAAACACCACTCCCTCCAAAAAACTAAAAACAAGCATTGCCAAAAAAGGCAATGGCAAGGTTCAAGGTGAATATTAACAGGCTGCAACATAAAATTAAAAAAAAAACCAATTGTAAAAGATGTCAGCAAAGAATTGTATGAAAAAAACAGAAGATGGACTTTTCACATGTCCTGGGTGAGAGGCAGATGGCTAGCTTGTTCCACTGGCTCCATTGCAATGTTTAGATTCAAGGAAGACCTACCTATTCAGCATGTTGGAGAGATTCCTGGAGGTAAAATTGTGGAAGGAAGAGGACCCGAATTACACAAGATGGGCATCACTGGAAAAAAATAACTAGACCACAGATTCATTCAAATGATATATGATTTCATCAACATGATTACCTTCTCCACCAGGGACCATTGCAACCTCTCTGTACCTTAGTGAAAAGCCTTCATGATCATTTGTTCAACACCTACACCCCCACACCCAACCTACCATAAAATTCAAGACAGAGAATACTGTTTGTTTCAGCAAACAGTATAAAGTATAACTACTCTACAAATAAAGTATAAATTCTGTGGCTTTCTAGTAGTGTCACTATGAGCAAATCACTTAACTTCTTGGAACTTTGGTTTTCTCCAGTTTAATAATTGAGATAACATGTTATATAGTAGCACAGATTTGTCGTGAGAATCAGGCAAGATTAACTGAAACTTTGGCAAGTCTTAAAGTATTATATAAAATGTTGACTAGACTTGATTATTTATTATTATTAATAACAAATGAACAAAGGAATTTTTAATCTAATGGTTAGTGAAGGGAGAATTATAGAAGTTGCATTCATTACATTAACCAACCAACACTCAAGGAAATCTGGGTTCCCCCAAAATGGTCAGACAAGACTAGCCCTTTTCTGATCTAGCCTTGGTTTTTCTCCTTTAAAAAAATGGGGAAAATAAACAAGTTTGTTGAAAAAACAGGAAGCTTTAGACCACAATAAGGCCTGGTGATAAGTATCTAAACACTCCACAATTCACAATTAGCCTCAGTTTAACAATAATGTAAAAAAAAAGGGGGGGGGGGTTAAATAAAATCTTAACTACCCAACCAGGTGATATTTTTTCTAAGTCTGACCAAGGAGCATGTGTAATCTGAGAGCCTCAGAGATACAGATATATCCATGATTACAGCTGAAGTTCTGCAGGTCATAACTGATTCTCTGGAATTGCTATCCAAATTGAGATCACCACTGGGGAGAGGGAAATGAGCTTGAGGGTTAGGCAGATTCCAGTTTGGGCTCTCAGAGTTGTGTTTTCAGAAACAGCAAGCTAGTGGCTGCTATGGAGTGCCTCTTGAAGAGAGAAAAGCCCTTTCAGGCATTTTTGATTTGAGGTCCGAGACTAACTTCTGAGCATTTCAGATTAGGATCTCCCCAAGTCTTTTCTCTTTAGAGCCAAGCACTTTGATGGAGGAGGCTGGAACAGACTGACATTGCTGTTGGTGGTTTCTTCTTGTGATCAATGAGAGAATAGGGAAGATAATTTCTTTTCCCTGGATTGCTTTCCACATGATTTTCCCCTATTTTTTAAAAAGCCACTTCTATTTTTTTATTTTTAGTTTCCTATAAACTATATCAGTTGACTATAAGTGATCTGTGACTCATATTTTGTAATTAATTGTATGTGGGGGAGTGCAATGTACTATGCAGTGACTGGAGTAGTACACACACAAAACTACCTCTGTCCAAAATTCTAGGCTTTCTCTATCTGGGGGCTGAATTGACTCTGAAAGAATGTTATGGTTTTGATTTTTTAAATAACTTTTACATATTCTAAAATTTCAATGCTTGACAAACCTAGTTACTTGAGACTAAGGACCCCCTAGACTAATTAATGATGAACAACATTCAGGTATCTTAGCAGGCATTTGAATAAAGGTATGAACCAAGGGAAAGTCCTATTTCCTGGGCTGTCCAGTAGGAGAAATATCTGTCCTTATTCCTACAGTGGGAAGGAGCCACAGAATGAGTGTCTCTTCCTTTGGTTTTTACTTTCCACTATAAATTTCCAAACTTGGTAGGAAGCAATACCTGATGGTTCACATTATAAGTAATCTCATGGTCTTGATATCTCTACATCCTGTGTAATATGATAGTTTCCAATCTTTCTTTAGCACAGGAAGATTTTTGCATCAGGGTTTTTTTCAAGCTAAGGTAGCTAGGCTTAAAAAAACCCCCACTAAATCATATACTTATCTTTTAAAAAAACTGTCCTTTTTGCAATATTATATTCAGAGATGGAGTATCTTTGCCAAAATCATAATGAGGGCAGGATCCAAGTGTTTGTTTGCCTTTCTTAGGTAGAAGAGTAGGTCATAGTCCTAGCTCTTTGGCAGAAACTCTTCTTGCTCTAACTGCTTATACTTTCTGTAGCTGGTGAGTATTTCAGTGAGACAGGGTGAGTCACATAGAATGAGTCCCCATGGGTGGGTTGTAATCAGATCTTATTACATTATCTTCCCCTGCATACCCGCCCCTCTTCAGAACTTCCCTATTTCTGTCATGGACACCACCATTATTGTAATCAATGTATTCAAAACTTTGGTGTCATTCTTTACCACCAACTCACACTCACTCCTCATATGCACTCAGTTGACAAATATTATCATTTCTATTTCCACATCATCTCTCAAATCTCTCTCCATCTCACTACTCACACAATCACCCTGACTTAGGTTTTCATCACCTTTGGCCTGCTATTGCAATATTCACCTGATTGGTCTCCCCTTTGCAGGTCTTTCCACACAACTGCCATAGTGATTCTCCTAAAATGCAAGTCTGACTATATTATTCACTACTCAATAACAATGATGATCATAATAATAGCCATACTAATATATACTGTAAAGTTTGCAGAGGGCAGAGTATTGCAGAGTGTTTCAATAAATGCTTAGTGACTCAGTGACTCTAGGATAAAATATTATTTCATTTTATCTTGTCCTTTTGAAATTTATATTTTGTGTTTTATAAAATAAATGATTATTATATATATATTGGTACATGCATATAACTTAGCAAATATACATATAGGGGCATGTGCTCAAAATGTTTTTACTGATGGGAAGCCGTAAAATGAGGTAAAAAGAAATTTAAAGACCGCTGTTGTAGAGAAGCCTTCTTTGTCTACCCAGCCACAATATTAAAGCACTCTGAACCAATTTGCATCCCTTTAAAATCAATCAACATGCTTTCATTAAGAGCCAGGCACTGTGCTAAGCATTGGAGATACAATACAAAAAGTTAAAACAGTCCCTACTTTCAAAGAGCTTACATTCTAACAGGCCAACAACATGTAAATATATAAGTACATATGTGATACATGCAAAGTGAATACAAATTAACCATAGAGTAGAAAGCACTCAAAACTAGGGGAGCCAGAAAAGGCTTCTTATAGAAAAAGACTTTATGTTTTATCCTGAATGACACAGAGACCTACTAGGAGGAAAATCACTTTGGCAGCATTGAAAAGGATAGACTGGAATGGGAAAGACTGCAGGGAAGAGGTGGTGAGGGCTTTTAAACTATGGTTGTGGCTATGTGAGTGGAAAGAAGAGGATATATATACAAAAAAATATTATAGTGATAGCAAAAGATTTGGCAACTTATTGAATATCTGGGACAAGAATGGGGGGGGGTTGACAATGACAATAAGATTGCAAGGCTGGATGACTAAAAGAACAGTACTGCTCTCATCAGAAATAGGGAAGTTAGGAAGAAAGAGAGGGAGGGAAAATAAAGAGTTCTATTTCAGATATGTTAAGTTTAAGATGCCTATTGCACATACTTATAAGTCTTTAGAATCAGCCAAAATGAGTTTGAAGGAAATGACAACGGATATATCAGACTTTTTTTAAACTGCTATTCAAATACATGTATTTAGTAAAATCAAGATATTCATTTTCCTAATTATGAAATGTACAAAGATTAGAATAAATCTGCCATGCATTTCCTGAATTCTTATAGTTAAAATTGTAGGTGTTACGTTGCTTATACCACCAGAATAAACTAAAAATGACTGTCAGAGTGACAAAGTCTGATAGTGACCCTTTATATAAGCCATAAAATCTTTATAGTTGTAAGGGACCTATAGATAAGATCATCTAACCTCATCTGAAAGATGCATAGATAGACAAGACTCAGAAGATGACTCAAGACAATTTTTTCTTTCCTGAACCTCCATATATGAATGTCTCTACAGTTTATAATCAATCAATCCATCTATCCATCAACAAACATTTATTAAGTGCCTACTATGTTCCAGGCAGTGTACTAATCTCTGAAGTTCTGGGCCAAGCTTGATAAGGTGGAATCAAAGCACAGGACTGGACTGAAATGAAGAACTCATAGACCATATAAAATGTAAAGAAAGGAAGTTTACTTGATAATAGCATGAAAATGATATTCAGCAAAGATAAGGCATTGATTTAGCTGGGCACAACTTCCTATACCAAAGAAGTGCCAAAGAATAGCATCTCCAGTCAGAAAGGTATTTATGGACAGGGCCGTGGGAGGTCTAAAAAGCCCAAGGAGGCCTGACTACTCCTGCAGTATACTTTTGTTTGACCTTAGTCCCCTGGACATATTTAGTCTCAAAGACATTTTTGTTGCCTTTTTAGGGAAAAGCTAGGTTCCGTATCATTGCCTTTCCAGTGTTCTTGATCTTGGTCATTCCTAGCTACATAGTGGGGCTTTCTAATACGGGCTCCACCCAGATTAATAGTAGATGTTGCTCCCACCACATATGGAAATACAAAGAAAAATGAGTCACTTCCTGTGTGGGCCTTATGTACTATTGCCGGAGATAAGATATACACATATCTTTACATATAAATGTGTGTAAAATAGTCTCAAATACTCAAATGGATCTGTGATCTTATCAATTTAGAAATTCCTTCCCACTACACAGATCATAATCCATTTATTTCTGTTAATCCTGTGTGTGATGCTTATCCATATTGTCTCATAAATAGCATAGTAGCTGGCACATATTAGGTGCTTAATAAATGTTTATTGACTATTGACTAAATTCATTGTAAGGTATTTACCCAATGTACTGGTGGCCTCCCCTCTTTACATTATACCAATAGAACTCTCTGGCTGGCTGCCTGTATTTTAAGGGCAATATCCATCCAATGCAGACTAAGTTAGTTTTCCCAAAAGCTATTAAAATCATTATGGGAAATATGATTGGCTGAGAGAGTAGAATGGAAATGGGAATTTGAATATCTTCCCTGCCCCTTAATAAGCCTCAGGGAATTTGAAGATCTTCTCTGCTTTGAAAAATCTTCCCTGCCTCCTAATAAGCTGAATGTAATCACATGGAACCTGTGGTGGGAGGAGCTTACTGAAGGGTAGAGCAGAACCCACAGCAAGCTGGGAGTCTCAGCAGTTAGAGTTGGAGGGAGGAGAGGATGCACCCAGGGAGACAGCTAAGCTTGTGAGTATTGCCCCCTACTGTGACAGTTAGGTTTGCAAGTAAATGTTTATTTTGGGGAAGGCTAAATGGTGGTGTTGCTTCCTGCTGTGTATTCACTTCTTTGCTACTATGATGGATTTGACTTTCTGGTGTTGAGATTTGGTTTTCTGTTGTCTGAATAAATGTTCGCTTCTGTCTTCTATATGGAGAGTCTGTTATATTTTGCAATTGAGAACTATGCTGGTATGTTTACAGTCACCTCAGTGCTGTAAATATCGCATTGGTGCTACAGACAGCTAAGGCTTGATTGATCATTGTGGCTTCCTGGTTGTATGAATACAAAAGTCAGATCATGAATAATATTAGCTAGCACTGATATCATGCCTACTATATGCCAGGCACTCTGCTAAACATTTTTTTAAACAAATATTATCTCATTTGAACCTCATAACAATACTGTTTGGTAAGAGCTTTTATTATCCACATTTTTACAGTTGAGGAAATTGAGGCAAATAGTAGCTAAGTGACTTGCCCAGGGTCACACAGCTAGTACATATCTGAAACTAGATTTGAACTCAGCTCTTCCTGGTTTCAAACCCAACACTCCATCCACTGTACTACCTACCTGACTCATGAAGAGATAGAAGCTTCCCCCTGCTAACAGAATTTTAAATGTAGTCTGTACAAGATCAGTCTTTAACCTGTAAATAGCCAGAGCCACACAAAGCAATCCAAAAACAGGAGTGCCAGGAAGCAAATAGCAGTTTAATTAATTATTTTCAGAGTAGTAATTTGTTCTGCATACCTTTGAAATTGTCTTAAGGAGAGCCCCACATGCTGGAATAAAGGCACAGTTTATATACATATTTTAAAATGGGAAAAGTTGGGGGGGGGGAGAAAGGTGGATTAAACACAATCATTTCCAGAGCCCAAGTGGTTTCCTACGACGAATCCACATGCAGGACAACACGGGTGTTTTTGAGACCTATGGGAATAGTATTGTTTCAAGTTTTGGGGTCATGATTACATGATGGGACACAGAATCAGAGTTCTGTGACAAGTATCTTTGATTAGGGGGCAGAGCTGAGAATGGAAGCCGCTGTCTTGGCCACAGCCACAGCCACCGCTGCCACTTGAACCACTTCCACAGCCAGCAGCTAGAGCCTCCAACCATCTCCGTCAGCCGGAGACCCTGTGGAACTACCTTCCAGCGCCCTCGACTTTGACACCTTTTTTCCAGACCTTTCCAGAATCAGGACAGCTTCCAGCATGGCTACCTCAGCCAGTTCTCACTTGAACAAAAATATCAAGCAGATGTACCTGAACCTGCCTCAAGGAAACAAAGTCCTGGCCATGTACATTTGGATCGATGGCACTGGAGAAGAACTTCGCTGTAAAACTCAGACCCTAGACAGTGAACCGAAGAGCATTGATGAACTACCTGAATGGAATTTTGATGGCTCTAGCACCTTTCAGTCTGAAGGCTCTAACAGTGATATGTACCTTGTTCCCGCTGCTCTGTTCCGAGACCCCTTCCGAAAGGACCCCAACAAACTGGTTTTCTGTGAAGTTTTCAAGTATAACCGCAAGCCTGCAGAGACCAATTTGAGGCATACCTGTAAATGGATAATGGATATGGTGACCAACCAGAAACCCTGGTTTGGTATGGAGCAAGAGTATACTCTCATGGGAACAGATGGACACCTTTTTGGTTGGCCTTCCAATGGGCTCCCTGGGCCCCAGGGTCCATATTACTGCGGCGTGGGAGCGATAAAGCCTATGGAAGAGATATAGCAGAAGCTCATTACTGTGCTTGTCTATATGCTGGAGTCAAAATTGGGGGGACAAATGCTGAAGTAATGCCAGCCCAGTGGGAGTTCCAGATAGGACCATGTGAAGGGATTGAAATGGGAGATCACCTCTGGATTTCCCGCTTCATCCTCCATCGAGTGTGTGAAGATTTTAGAATGATTGTAACATTTGATCCCAAGCCAATCCCTGGGAACTGGAATGGAGATGGCTGCCATACTAATTTCAGCACCAAGGCCATGAGAGAAGAGAATGGTCTAAAGTTTATTGAAGAAGCCATCGAGAGACTAACTAAGAGACACAAGTATCACATCCGAGCTTATGACCCCAAGGGGGGTATGGACAATGCCCGTCGCCTGACAGGTTTCCATGAGACATCCAACATCAACGAGTTCTCTGCTGGCGTGGCCAACCGCAGCGCTAGCATCCGAATTCCCCGGATGGTTGGGCAGGACAAGAAGGGTTACTTTGAAGATCGCCCCTCTGCCAACTGTGACCCTTATGCAGTGACAGAGGCACTTATCCGTACCTGTCTCCTCAATGAGACAGGAGAAGAACCTTTTCAGTATAAAAACTAAGTGGACTAGACCTACAGATACCTTCTGTATCCCCCACCCCATAACCCTTTTCTCATGCCCTCTTCCACCTCACCTCTCCCCTCTTCCAATTTTCCCTACTAGATGTAACTCAGGGCACAAAATACCATGTTTTTTTGTGCCCACAAAAAAAAAAAAGAATCTTTGATTAGCTTCATTTAAGGTACACAGGCACAGGAATGTAGTGATTATGAAAGTATTGTCAAGGATTTGTTTGATCATTTCAAGCTGCACTGTGAGTTTCTGACTCCCAAACCAGAAAGGGCAGCTCTGAGAAATCAAAATTTATTAGTATATTCATTACATATATCATATCGATTGACATGAAAATCATAATTCCCTCAGGATTCCCACATATACTTCTGCATCTCATTTTACTCCAATCCTGCTGAATATCACCAAATATTGAAGACCATACCTGACTCAGGTAGTTTAGATTCAATAATGGAATTAAATGAGACAGAAGTATGCTGGAAACAGCTCTTGAGAACTGATAGTTGAATTTTCATTGTGAGCATTTACATCTCAGAAATCAGCAAATAGCTACAAATCTGGCACTGAGTTATTGTTTTGTTGATTGTCCAGGCTTAAGAAAGTAATGGAGAGGGGCGGCCAGGTAGCACAGCAAGTAAGAGCAACGGCTCCAGCGTTGAGAAGACCTGGAGATCGAATCCCGGGCTCAGACACTTAGCACCCACCCAGAAACACCTGGCCTTGTAACCTTGAGCAAGTTACTTAACCCCGATTGCTTAAAAATATTAAAAAAAAAAAGTAATGGAGAAAATATCAGTAACGCAGATTAAACATAAAAGTGTGTCATAGAGAGCCAGTTGTTAAACATTTACCACCCACACCCATGGAGGCACTTAGATACTATCTAATAGATTATAGAAGGAAATTTACTTAGCCATATCATGTCAAGGATATTCAAACAAGAATAAAGCATTGATTCAATGGAATACAACTTCCCTGCCTCAAGTATGTGTTAAGACTGAGAAAGTAGCTCCTAACTTCTCCTGGCCGAATTTGTACTTAAATCATCTGGAAACTCCCACCCTGACTAATTAAATTTTGAGGTGGGTAATTCCCTGGGAACCCAATGTACCAGGGTAAGTACAAGTTGGGGGAGGTATTCCAGAGGAAGTGCTACACAAATATGGTTCAACATTAGAGAAAACAATTAGAATAATTTAGCATTTAAATGACAAAGATAAACCAAAACCACATGATTATTTCAATAAATATGAAAAAGTCTTTGAAAAAAACATACTCATTTATGTTAAAAAATGAAAACAAAAACACCATGGCTATGCATGCCAAATATACTCTATTGGATAAAATTTAACTTTATCTTGATGACGGGGAGAGCATCATTAAGAATGTCAGGAATTTCCACAGAGTTGCTTGTTTGTGTAATGTTTGTTCCTATTAAATACTACAAGACTGCTGGTTCCTACAGTCTTTTGTGTCTTCTTTTGATATGAGACTGCCAACCTTATTTGGGGGTAAGGGGACAGGGAGCTGTTGTCCAGATGTCTATTTCTAGTAGCATCCCCTTTCCTTTATGCCATTATATTTCATTTGTTGTTTCTGATCTGTGGATTCCATGGAACCAAGTTTATTAGAGCTTAAAGTAAGAGTAAATAGATAGACTAAGAGCCTCAGGGACTTTCCAACGAATTAAGAGCATGGATTTTACTTCAAGGACTCTGAGACATCTATTTTGGTTAATAATGGAAGCCTATTTCTCAATTCCTCACCATATTCCAGGGAGAGAGCTGATAGATAAATCACCTCAGGGTAAGTGGATTGTTCCTGTAATTCTTTTTATGATTTTGCTATATTATGACAAGTATCTATTAACCGATGTTGAATTTTCAGACTATTGTAGAGAACTGGTTTTATATCATATAATCAATTTATGTTATTTCTCCTATAATTCCTAAAAACTGCAAAAGCTGATAATTCAAATTTTTTCTTAAAATATTTTTATGCTTAGCTTTTATTTATACGTCACCTTCATTTCCAAATATATCTCTTTCCCTTCCCTTCCCCCAGAGAACTATCCCTTATAATAGAGCAGGGGAAAAAAACAGTTCAGCAAAATCACTTGACATATAATTAAATCTGACAATATATGCAGTGTTTCACACCCATAGTCCCCCACCTGTGAAAAGGGAAGAGGTGCATTTTGTTCTTTTTCAGGTCAAGTTTGATTATCATAATTACAAGATGTTCGGTTTGATTTTTTTTTTTGCGGTGGTGGCATTCTCAGTGATTCATACCTAATTGCAGTGCTGCTGGTGGAAGGATATTAAACTAATGGAAGTCTGGAAGAAAAAAAAAAGAGAAAGCAAGCCTTGTATAGAAAGAGTCAGAAAATAATGAAATAAATAGCAAGGAAAAAAATCAATATGCTGTTTACAAAATCTCTCCTTTCTGTTTGTTTTACAAGCCTAGTACATTCTGGGTGTTAAAAGATATTACAAATACCCAGTAAAAAAAAAATCATCCTTCGCCAAAAATAAATACAAAAACAGATGATACAGCAATAATGAACAGAAGCAAAATTAATGTATTGTTCTTTTACCTCAGTAATAATAACAGAAGTGTGAGTTTCTGTACTTGCACTGTAGTAAGACATAAAAATTTAGACCCTTCTAAACACGTAGAGCTGGTAATGGGTATTCTTGCATGTAGCTGAAGCATCTGCAGAACAGGGATTGAGTTAGTCACAGTATACCCTTTCAAGTCAATAAAGCAAACGGATTTCAGATTACTGAAAATGAATGTGTGCAAAGGAAAAAAAAATCAAAGACTTCTCATTCTACTGGTCAAAAGATAAAGATCTGTTTCCATCCTGAGAAGTGTAAATTACAAAGGACAGTAAACTCATGTTACAAATGAAATGATCTGAAAAGACCTTTCATTTCCTTCTGCTAGCTTGTCACTAGGGAGATAAATGTGTTGAAATATATAGTACTATATATCTTCCAATCTAAAGTTTGAGGAGTTGAGTCCCATTAGATTTGTCTGTCTTTGTTTCTTCAATTTCATTTTATGTGTTTATGGCAAGTAGGCTATTTCTTAAACTCAATTTGAGCAGGGGGCACAGAATGTTTATATTCAGTTTTATTAAATGAATTTATGAATGAAAGAATTGCATTTCTTTATGAATCTAAGATAGCACTATACAATTCTCTGTTATTTGGAGTTAAACATTTTGTATCATTGAGTATTGTATTAATTTTCATAAAGACATTAAAAATTACCATTATAAAGAAATAAAAATTATTCTCCATTTGAACAAACTCATATGAAATACAGTTGTAATCATAATCATCATCCCATTTATCAACTTAGAAAGATAAGGCAAAAAACTGTCACAACCATATCTAAAATGAAGTTATTAAATATTTAATGGAATAAGAATCTTTTCACTGGGTTTTCTAGCTATATGTGTCAGAACTATCATTCATTAATCAGCATTTATTGAGCTAGCATATGTTGAAGATAATGCATGGGGCATATGGAAAACAAAGGAATATATAACTACATAAGGCCAGAAAACTTTTTTTAAGTTACAAAAAAAAAAAGGAAATAGGTATCCAAATGTATATAACAGTGATCTCCAAAGTAGGGTATGATAGACAAAGGGATATTCAAGAAAATGCGTTAGGGCACGGGAAGGAAATATTACAACTTATATTTGTATTTATTTATGTCTAAAAAAAGAAATTAAGCTTTACTAATACTTAACATATGGATTGACACTTGTGCCCTCATTTGTTCCATATGTTAGATAGCCATTAGTATAGATGGTATCCAAGATAGCCTGAGGGAAGAGTGAGAGCTCTACAATTCAGATGGATGGACAATAGTCCCCTCACTTGTTCATTTACATTCAGCAAACTGAAAAATATTACAGCTTGCATTTATCAGGTTAAATGGATTGATGAACTTTATCATCTAGTTTTAAGTAAGTTAAATCTTCGCAAAATACACAAATGGTCTGAAAAGTTTTTTGCAAGGAAAGTGCAGAATGAAGATCATTATGTGAGCGTGAGAAAATAGCAAAGCTAACTTTACTCCTAGTACAAACTATCGTCCATCTTACAAGGCAAATACAATGACAATCTAATCAGAAAAGAAATAGGCCAAATCAGTTATCAAGAAGATTATTTAAAATACAGATTTAAATCCTCTATTGCTAATGCTGACCTAAGCATATATTATGCCTTTCATTTTTAACTAATGATACTGTAACAGGGTATTCAGACTCTTCCGTGGGATAGACTTCTGAAGCACTCATGTTGGAAAGAGTTTAAACTTTAGGGACCCTGGACCTTGTAGTTTGTTGCTGTTGCTGTTGTTTTTTCCCTAACCTGGGAAGATCATGCAACTTGGATTGAACTAGACAGGTTTACATTGATTGACCTAGCCTTAGAATGGGACTAAGATTGTAACAGAGTTGGGGAGCTAAACTGCAGCAGGGAAGGCCATGGCACTTATATGGTAACTCAGGAAGGACTGACTATAGAAGCTGCTGGCTTTGGCAGGTCAGCCTTTACTTTACCAAAAAGGAACCCAGACTGTATTTTACAATAAGGTTACTAAAGGTAACTAATTGTCCCTCTTTAAGAACTGTGAGAAAACTCCAGAAAGGTTTTCTCTTACCAACTTCTGCCTCCCTGGGCCTGTTATTCTTAGGTAATTTGTAGCGTTTTCTTAAATTGTGACTTTATCCTGATTTTTGCTTTCCCTTTGCATAAAATCTGTGCTTGACCCTGAAAATTGTGTAATGAATGTTTGGTTGAGGACTTGAGGATTAATAGGAGTTGCCAGTGGTTAGGTATAAATTTCAGGCAAAAAAGACGTAACAAAAGAAGTCAGGAGATTCAATCCTGTCCACTTAAATCTCAGGTCTGGTGTGGAGTGATTTATGAGCTGTTAGGATTTTTTTAAATAAATAATTTTATAAAATTCCCAACAAGCTGAGTTTTAACTGAAGTTGAGTTAAAAACAACAACAATTATTTTTATCCCTGGTTTAGAGAACCTATTAAGTGTACTCCTGTAATAAGGTGTGGCTGGTAGCTGGTGGCAGGTTACCTCTTTAGACTGTATGCCTGTGGGGAGGAGGGAGAAGTATTGGTAGAAGGGAAGGAAAGGTTTGCCTTCTCCCCACAAGGCCTCTACCCTTTAACAAGAGCTGGGGCCAAAGAGAGAACATGAAAAGTGAAAGTTACACCCAAAACCAAGCCCCATGGACAAAGACAGGTGTGGTTTGGGAGAATTCAGCTCTATTTTCCTGAAGAGAGGAGGAAGTAGATCCCCACAGGAATGAACAAAACATGCTTCCCTGTATATAGTACTTTGCTTTTGTCATAGAGTCAATAAAACAATTCATAATAAAAACATCTATTTTAATGACTGCACCTGCAGCATCTCTAAGAATCAGTCTGCCCCTAGATGGAATATAGACAGTTACAAATCCAGAAGTCCTAGGAAAGGCACAATCAATTTGCATTCCACCCTCTACACAAATGCACCCTCCCCCTAAGCCCCTCCTCCGTAAAGTGAGTGAAGTTGAGACAAATACAATATAGCTCCTCGTGAGCTCAACTAAGAATATCAAGTAAGAACCAATTATTGGGTAAAACCTCTAGACCCAAGACGCAAACCTTCTCTTGGTACAGGACATGGCCTTGTGATGCCAGACTTTTCCATCAATGGCAGGGCCCTCTGACTGTGTCCCAGTACAGTTAATTTATTGCTCGTGAAACAGGGTCTAGGCAAGGGCAGAGCCGATTCAGAAAGAAACTCTCCCAGCTCTGGCTACCATCATATTTCTCTTTCTCATCCCCCTTTTCCTCGATGTTTCTCCCTTGATGTGTTGTTTTATCACTTCTAATCGAACACTACGTTATCATCCAAAGCCCAAACATTTCATGCAGTTGATTTGGGGCAAACAGAGGGATGCCCACTCTACTCAATAAGTATGTATTGAATGGCTAAATTCTATCATCCCTTTTTCTTAAAGAAATATATTTCTAAATAATAGAAAATATAATTTAGCATAAGGGTTCTTAACCTTTTTTGTGTATGTCATGGACACTTTTGGCAGTCTGGTAAAGCTATATTCTTTTTTTCAGAATAATGTTTTTAAATGCATAAAATAAAATACGTTAAGATCAAAATATGTTTTTTAAAAAGTTCATGGACCCTAGGTTAAGAACCCATGATTAATGTATGTGATCTAATACTATGGTGCTGTAAGAAATGATGATGGGGATGGTTTGAGGGAGTGAAGTAACAAGAATCAGGAGAATAACTCATGCAATAAAAATGATATTGTAAAGACAAACAACTTTGAAAGATTTAGGAATGCTGATTAGCACAATGACCAACCACAATTCCAGAGGCCTCGAGATGAAACATGTTATCTACCCCTCGATAGAGAAGAGATGGATTCAGAGTGCAGATTGGGACGTAATAGGAGAATTTGTTTTTTTATGACTATATATGTTCAGAACAAGGGTCTTGTTTCTCTTACTTTCTTAACTGGTAGGGGTGGGGTGGGGAAGAGAAGGTGGAAATGAGAGAATTCAGGTCTGAAAATAAAATAAAGTTTAATTTAAAAAAAAAAAGAACTCATGATTTAGCAGAAAATACCATCTAAATTTTAAGATTTAAAAATTATTCTCCTTTCCAAATACCTTTAAAACAGATAGTCTATGTGCTATCTCTATTTTACAGATTCAGAACTGAGATTCCCAGAGGAGAAATGACTTAACCACTTGACTTTAGGTCTAACTTTCCACTAAACCATGTTGCTCGCCTTCATAGCAGGAGTCAATATGTATCCATTTTTTGAAGTAAAATAACTGGCTGTGGAACACAAGTACAGTAGTTCTCTGAACGATTTCTTACTCAGTAATAGCATCTATTTCCATAAACTCTATTCATAGATCAAATTTCATTGAAATATAGTAAATATTGAGGAAGATACACTCATTTGAAAACATCATGTGTTATTTTATGTCAAGAAAGTAGAATGAGGGGCCTCAAAGTGGTTCACTGAATAGAGCACCAGCCCTGGAGTCAGGAGGACCTGAGTTCAAATTCAGCTTCAGACACTTAACACTTACTAGCTGTGTGACCTTGGGCAAGTCACTTAATGCCAATTGCCCTGCCTTCCACTCTCTTAAAAAAAAGCAGAATAAATAACATCTTTAAGCTCTTTCATTTTGTGCCGGAGTTGGCCCAAATCTAACAGACAGACAATGTGAAATACTGAAGATAGTTAAAAGAGACTTTACTTCACCCAGTACCAAAAATAAACTCAATAAGGCATATAATAGGTCCAAAACTATACCCTCAACCTCCTGTCTTCTAGGCTTTAGTCCTGCATTTCCAATAGCAGACCAAATGTCTCTAACTGGATGTACTACTAGTATCTTTAACGCAAAACATTCAAAACTAAATTCATCACCTTGCCTTCTTCCCTCCAAAAATAATTTTTCTTCCTGACTTCTGGATTATTTTTGTCACCAATCATCCATTTGTCCAAATGCTCAGGAAGGAAATCTTGGAGTAAACTGTGATTATTCTCTTTCCTAGCCCCTTACATCCAATGAGTTGTCTTTAATATATCTCACATCCATCCCCTCCATTGCATACCTACCGTGACCTTTCTGATTTAAGCCCTATTACCTTCCACTCCAACTATTTCATACTCCTCCTACTAATTGCATCTACCAGGGGTGGGGAACCTGCAGTCTGAATGCCACATGTGGCCTCAAGTAACCACATGTAGTCTTTTGACTGAGTCCAAGTTTTACAGAACAAATTCTTTTATTAAGGGGATTTGTTCTGTGAAATTTGGATTCAGTCAAAGGGCCACACTTGAGGACCTAGAGGGCCACATGTGGCCTCAAGACTGCAGCTTCCCCACCCCTTTCGGTTCTACCTGCTTCAATTCATCCCACATACTCATGACAAATTAATCAATCACCCTACAGCTCTAAGAACAGTTAAAAGAGCGTGTCACTAGGTTAACCAAAATCCTTCAGTGTCTATCCATTTACCTACTGAAATGGTAATCAAGACCCTCCATAACATGTCTTGTATTTCCAGATAAGATATACTCTTTTTTTTTGTTTTATAAAAGCAATCGGGGTTAAGTAACTTGCTCAAGGTTACAGGGCCAGTTATTTCTGGGTGTGGTGCTGAGTGTCTGAGCATGGGATTTGATCCAGGTCATCCCAACACTGGAGCCAGTGCTCTTACTCGCTGAGCCACCTAGCCACCCCTAAGCAATTGGGGTTAAGTAACTTGCTCAAGGTTACACGGCCAGGTGTTTCTGGGTGGGTGCTAAGTGTCTGAGCCCGGGATTCGATCTCCAGGTCTTCTCAACACTGGAGCCAGTACTCTTACTCACTGTGCTACCTGGCCACCCCGATAAGATATACTCTTAATATTCTAGCCAAATTGAACTATACCTCCAGATACAGCCTATGTTTTCTTAGCTCTGTGACTCTGCTCATGTTATTTTTCTCTCATTATAATGCCCTATCCCCTAATCTCTCCCTATCAAAATTTTATACAATCTTGAAAGCCCAGTTAAAACTCCACCTCCTTTATGTGATGGGGGTGGAGGGAACTGGCCAATGAAGATCCAGGCCTTAGAGCAGATGCACTATGTTCTTCCTGTTATCAACCCCATGTGGTGTAGAAATGTGTAATGAATAGGTACGATCATGCATTTCTGGATACAGACTCACGAAGTCTCCATATACATTGGTATCAGGCAGGTTGTATTGTGCATGCTGAACTGGACCTTAATCGGTCAGCTCCCATCCCCAGCCCTTACACTCATAAAGTTTCTTTTGAAGCTGTGCTGCTATAACAAGGTGAGATCTCTTCCTCCTCTAAACCCCGGTGTGAGTGTGCATACTCTCGTGCACTTGCAATAATCACCTTTATAGAGAGGTTATTTGTGTACTTTTGTTTTTTCTCTCCACTGCATCATAAACTCCTTAAGCACAAGAAGTACCAATGCATTTGTGTATCCCCTCTATCACCAAGTATAATGCCTTTCACACAGTGAGTACCCATGTTTCCCCGATAATAAGACCTATCCCGAAAATAAGCCCTCCCCTTACTGTGTAAGATTCCTCTAAAATAAGCCCTCCCCCGAAAATAAGCCCTATTGAGATTGCTACTGTAGTGAAGGTGATCCCCTGCGCTACAGGCTACATTATGGTACCCTCTGTATGCACCGTTTCCCTCCCCCCCCGTGAAAAGCACGCCGCGCTCCGAGCTGCATCCAATCAGAGCTGCAGCAGTGAGCGCGTCATCCTGTTCTTCCCCAGTGATTTGCTTGCTGGCGCCATTGAGGGCAGTGCCATGGAGGAGAGCTGAGGCAGGACAACATAAGCCCTCCCCTGAAAATAAGCCCTCTGGTGTTTTTCTTTCCAAAAAAATTAATAAGACAGTGTCTTATTATCGGGGAAACACAGTACAAACAAGAGAGGAATTGAGCTGCCTGATGGAACTTCCATCTTAGGGCCCCACTTTCTGATTACTGACTTGTCCCAATTACCATCTCTTAACTTGCAGACCAATGTCCAGTTCCTCCCCATATTCTCCTATGTATGTATTCCCTTTCCCCCCAGTTAGAATGTAAACTACTTAAGGACAGGCACTATCTTTGTTTCTATATTTATATCCCCAGTGCTTAACCTAGTACTTGGTACACAGTAAGGGCTTAATAAATGCTTTTTCATTAATTCATTCAATGAACATATTTATTGGATTGAAAAGGAAAATACAGAGTACTAAGTAAACTAAATTTGTTAGTAATAATATGCCTAGCATTTATATATTTTTATATTTATATATCTGTGGGCAGCTAGGTGGCACAGTGGTTAGAGTACCGGGCCTGGAGGCAGGAAGATTCATATTCATGAGCTCAAATAGAGCCCCAGGCACTTACCAGCTATATGACTCTGGGCAAGTCACTTAACCCTGTTTGCCTCACTTTCCTCATCTGTAAAATGAGCTGGAGAAGGAAATGTCAAACCACTCTACTATCTTTGCCCAGAAAACTCCAAATGGGGTCACCAAAAGTTGGACATGACTGAAAAATGACTGAACAACATAGAGCATTTTATATAGCTCTTTAAAGTGTGCAAGATGCTTTCTCTGTGTTATCTCATTTGGCAACCCTGTGAAATAGGTAGCATTATTATCCTTATTTTACAGATGAGGAAACTGAGGCTGAGGCTAAGGTCATACAGCTGGTCAAGTGTCTGAGGGGTATTCATCTTTCTCACTCTAAGTTCAACACAGCTGCCACAGTAGGATAGCTTTAAATTAACAAGCAGCTACCTCTCTACCTTTCAAAGCAGAATTATTTTAATGATGTGGAAGTGTGGTTCTAAATTAGGAAGGAATATTTCATTTGGGATTTTGGTTTCTTTCTAAACTCATTTCACAGAGAGAGACAAAAGGACATTCTCAGTTATCTTGAACATTTCATTATTTAATACTATTGTTTGAGGAAGAATCTTAGAGGTTGACCACTTCCCTTACTTTTCCACCTTCCTTTTAAAAAAAAAAAAAAGACATGGCCTTTATGCCTAAACTATGTTGCAACCACGAAGACTTAAAATTTTATAGGCAGCAGTGCTGAGATACTTATCCCACTGGCCATTCAACCCTTAATTTTCTCCTCTGTGTGATGTTTTCTGTTCTACCTCCTCATAACAGTGCCTTATTCTTGGATGCAATGAATATTCCTTTTTCAGGGGTCATCAGGACAATGGTCACATTTTTCCGGCAACACAATAGGACAAGCATTTTTTTCTTGTTTTGTTTTCAAGCAGCTTTTAGACTTCATGGTAAAGGCAAAATATCAACACAAGCCAGTGTGAAGTTCAAATGCTGGCAGCCTAATCCTGTTTCCTCTTTTGGCCAGTAAAAGTAATAATAAATGAGAAAGAGTTGACCAGATCATCTTTAATGACATAGGATCTTAGATCCCATGATCCCTGATTATTTATTTTGTGATTACTTGTGATCAGTAGTTAGGTATGTAATGCCTACTCCTTTGTGGATGATGTTTACCATTGAAGTTGATGTCATAAAAACAATGTCTCCCTTTTTACTTCTCTTCCTGAATATGTATTACAGCAGAAAAGAGAAAAAATAAGTTTTGACCAGTGGCTATAGTGGTATGATTAAACCTGATCTGGAAAACTCCAGAGGCTCTCCAGGGAAAAGTGAAAAATGAATTCCACTTTTACCCTATAGAAATTTATCCTCACCTGGGGAGGAGGTAGGAACAGTTCTTTGGACTAGAGGTATCAAATGGGGGTGGGGGAGATGGGAGCTAATTAAAATAAAATTCTAAAATATTTAACAAAATAAACAAAATATAATAAAACATAGATTATATTACATTTAAAAACTATACAGTCCTGTTTCTATGTGCGTTGGGCCACTGCTTAGTAGTTTCCAAAGTGGAAGCTATAACCTGACTCCATGGACTTTGTGGCATGACCCCAAGAAGGTATGTGATCAACCAATCATCAGATGGGAAGATGGGTCACACTTAATTTACCCATTCTAACCAAGAGTATCCAATACAACTACACTTATTCTTCATCCATTAGTCCTAACATTCCCTTAACTTTTCCCCTCCCATCTCCTGAGTTGAGCATCAGTCCCTCAGAGTAGTTATAACCTAACCAGATACCCAAAGTAGAAGCTGCACAGGGTCTCTCTGGAAAATCACTCTCCAGCATACTCATCCCCTCTCCACTTTCTGGCTGTAGAAAATACCCCTGAGAAGGCAATGGGCTCTAGACTCCAAGATAGCAGTAAGAAAAAATAGTTTTAGTGAGTGCAAAAAAGTTTTTGTTATTCATTTTCCAGTTGTGTCAGATTTTTCATGATCCTATTTGGGGTTTTCTTGGCAAAGATGCTAAAGTCTTTCAGGCTCTAGGTCTGGCATTCTATCTACTATGCCACCTCACAGCCAGCAAAAACTTTTACTTATTAATAAATAAAAAATTTTTAAATTTAAATATTTTTACTTCATTTCATTTTAAAAATCTATTTTGCATATGTTTATAAGGCACACATTGTATTAGTACAATAGTACATAATTTATAATACATTTTGGACTATGTGCAATAGAATTTTATTACAGATAGGGTATATGATCAAAAAAGTTTGGAGGCTGCAGCTCTGGGGTATAGAAATGACCTAGGTACCCCAAGCAACTTATACACTAGACTTGAGCACTGGACTGGGACCTGGAAGTTGGTGAGTACACTAAAATTCCCCAGGGTAACCAAAGTTCCTATAAAATGTTGGCTTTAAATAACAACAGTGGCTGATGCTTGCTAAGCTAATCACTATGTGCTCCCATCTCTCATAGCTACAAGGAGCAGCCTGACATTTTGCCTAAGCAGCTCTAATATTGCCACTTCCCAGTTTCTGACACTTAGGTTTCATTGCTTCAAATTGTGCTTCAGCAGCATTGTCCTTAACGTATTTGTTTTGTCTGGCTAATGTTTTATACTCATTTTCCCAGTGGGAAATAAAGGAAGCTATTAATCTCTGGTTATTCCTTTAGCATAGCCAATTCCTGTGACCGGCTGCTGCTGGCCTCTACTGGCCGGAAAGGGAAGACGCTCATCCTGTTAGGAATTCCCACACTTCTACAATACTTGTTCTGACGGCAGATGTTTCAAAAACCCAGACAACAGATGAACAGCAGTCTGTATCACAGCATAAAATATATATCATCATTACTTTAATGTTAGATGATACTTCTGAGATTTTGTGACATGCTGTCTTTGTTATCATGGGTTACTATACATTTCTTTTTTTTTTTTCTTTTTGGAGGGCAATTTGAGTTAAGTGACTTGCCCAAGGTCACACGGCTAGTTTTTGTGTTAAGTGTCTGAGGCCGAATTTGAACTCAGGTCCTCTCTATTCTCTGTGCCACCTAGCCACCCTGTTACTATACATTTCTTAATCTTGTTTCCCCTTTGTATGTTTTTAGAAAGCAGTTGTTTTTTTTAAATTGGTAAGTTTTTAACACCAAAGTCATTTCCTGATATCGCCTACCCCATTGAACATTCCCTGGCAACAACCACAACAACAAAAAACAGTTAAGTAAAACTGTCTGACAAAGGGGCCATGTCTACCAGTTCAACCTACATTCAGAAGCCATAGTTCCTCATTTCCCTAATCTTTATTATATTTTAAAGAGAAAACAAGACAGAAAAACTAATGCAATGGTTATAAATTTCAATTTACAAAGTAAAAAAAGACACAAAACCAAAAACTTCATAGTAATATCAATTAAATCAATATGTATTATGAATTTTTATTATCTACCTAAACTATTAGAATAAACTAACACCAAGTGGCAAAGCTTTTTTTTTGGAGGGAGAGAGGCAGGGCAATTAGGGTTAAGTGACTTGCCCAACGTCACATGGCTAGTAAGTGTTAAGTGTCTGAGGCCACATTTGAACTCAGGTTCTCCTGACTCCAGGGCAGGTTCTCCATTCACTATGACACCTAGCCTCCCCACAAAACTTTTAAATGAAGGTAAGGTCTCAAATTTGAACAAGTCTGAACATTCTGAGATTTAAAGTCATTAATGTGATTTAAACTACTGGGGAAAAATTTTTGACTTCTACTTCAGATTCTTGGGCAAGTAATTTAACCTCTCTGAGTCTTAGTTTCCTCATCTGTAAAATGGAGATAACATGCCTACAATCCCTACCTCACAGGGTTATTGTGAGGCTCAAATGATATAATGCATGGTTCTTTACAAACCTTAGTAATAACCATAGCTAGCATTTATGCAGTGCTTTAAAGTTTTCAAGGGGCAACTAGGTGGTGCAGTGATCAGGAAGACTCATCTTTCTGAGTTCAGATCCTCAAACACTTCCTGGCTGTGTGACCCTAGGCAAACCACTTGACCTTGTTTGTCTCAGTTTCCTCATCTGTAAAAAGAGCTAAAGAAGGAAATGGCAAACCATTCCAGTATCTTTGCCAAGAAAACCCCAAATGGGGTCACAGAGAACTGGAAATGACTGAAAAATGAATACACACAAAGTTTGCAAAGTGTTTTACAAATATCTCATTTGTAACTTACTACAACCCTATGAGGTTGATAACTATTAATAACCTCCTTTTGTAGATGAGGAAATTGAGGCAAGAAGTTAGGTGATTTGCCCATGGTTACCTAGATAATAAGTGTCTGAGAGAAGTTCTAAACTCAAGGTTCCCTGACTCTAAGTCCAGCATTCTGCAATATCCATTGCACAAATTAAAAGAGCTTTTTATAAATATTGGCTATTATCATTCAATACTATTTGTTGTTGTTGTTAAGTTGTGACTACTCTGTGAGCCCATTTGGGGTTTTCTTGGCAAAGAAATGAAGTGTTTTGTCATTTTCTTTTCTAGATCATTTTACAGATGAGGAAACTGAAGCAGAGTTAAGAGCCTTGTACAGGGTCACACAGCTAGGGAAGTGTCTGAGACCAGATTTGAACTTAGGTCTTCCCAACTCCAGGCCTGGTGCTCTTTCTATTCACTGTACCACGTGACTGCCCATTTTTATACTATACAACCATTAAAAAAAAAAATCAAAACCCAAACAACAACAAAAACAATCTTAAAACACCTAAATCCAGTTAGCACATCAAATTTTTAGTTTTTACTTTTAACTTTCTGATCAATTAAATTATAACTTTAACAGACTTTATTGACGTTTTCATCTCTTTAGAATGCTGTGACATCAATCAACAAGTATTTCTCAAGCACCTACTATAATTGTATTATGTTGTACAGCAGTGGTATCAAACTCAAATAGAAACCAATGGGCTGCTTATTAACTTAGAAAACCAAAAATTCACATTATCTCTATTATATTGCACTTTTATTTACTTTGTTAAACATTTCTCAATTATATTTTCATCTGATTCAGACCTACTTGCTGTTCTCAAGATGAGAGTTTGACATGTCTACACAGGTATGTGTACATAGTACAAAGTAAGAAGTGAATGAAATGGTACTTGAGCTAAGTCTTGAAGGCAGTTAGAGTTTCCAGGAGGTAGAGTTGAGTAGGGAAAACAATTCAAGCATAAAGAACAGCCTTTGTAAAGGTGAGAGAGAGACAATGTTATGTGCAGCTAACAGCAAGTTAACAGCAAGTAGACCAGTTTGATTGGAGTGAAGAAGTAATGTGTAATCAATCTGGAAAAATAGGCTGGAACTATATTGTAAAGGTAAAGGGGAGGGAAAGGTAAGCATTTATTAAGTGCTATGTACCAGGTATTATTCTAAGCAATTTAAAAATATTCTCTTGTTTGATCCTCACAACAATCCTAGAAGGTAGGTACCATTATTGTTACCATTTTACAGTTGTGGAAATTGAGACAGACAGTAGTTAAATGACCTTCCCAAGATCATACAACTAGCAAGCGTCTGAGGCTAGATTTGATATTGGGTCTTCCTGACTCCTGGCCCAGCACCCTATCCATGGTTCTACCTGGATTTGAAGGGCTTTAAAAGCTGAACAGAAGAGTTTATATTTTATCTTAAAATTTCTTGAGTGGAAGAGTGATGGAATCAGACCTGTGCATTAGGAATATCAGTTTGGCAGTTGAATGTATTGCAGAGGAAAGAGTCTAGAAGGAAAATCAATTGAGAGGTTATTGTAATAGTACAGGTGAGATGTGAGGAAGGCTTGTATTATGGTGTTTTTAGTGTGAGTAAAGAAAATGGCATGGATGTGAAAGGTTTTTTGATTCTACCTCCTTAACAAGTTCTGGCAACTGACTGAATATGGAAGGTGAGAGAAAGTAAAGAGTCAAGAATGACTCCTAGGTTGTAAACCTGTAGGATTTTTTTTGACAGGGGGCAAGATGGCATTTATATTAGAACTTATAAATGATTTTTAAATGTTGTTCTTTGCCAAGCATGGGAGTACATACCTGTAATTGCTGCTTTAAAGGAAGCTGAGACTTAATTATTAATAATTGATATATTAATTAACCTACTGGTTAATTGCTTGCTTAGGAGTTTTGAGCTGTACTAAAGCTAAAACTGTTCCCATGCCCACACTAAGTGTGACCCCAATATGGTGAGCCCCTGAGAGCAGGGAGACTACTAGGCTGTATGGGAGCCTTCTCTGTAGGCTGCCCCAGATCAGAAAAAAAACAGTGGAGCAGGTCAGTTTCTGTGTTGATCAGTGATGGGGGTCAGTGAGTGGTGT
Source organism: Petaurus breviceps papuanus (assembly GCF_028583685.1). Classification (NCBI taxonomy): domain Eukaryota; kingdom Metazoa; phylum Chordata; class Mammalia; order Diprotodontia; family Petauridae; genus Petaurus; species Petaurus breviceps. Next base: position 21,524,650 of record NW_027187358.1, read on the forward strand.
TGAACCTCCAGCCTGAGTGAGATAGGGAGAACCTATCTCAAAAAGGAAAAAACAAACTTTTTCTCTCTGTTGCTGTGGGTAGTCATGGAAGAGTATGCCATAGACTTAGGGAGAATATTTTATTGCTGCCTTTCCCTCTGTGCTGTGTCATTTAATTCATGCCTTTGAACTACTTGTGTCATCTGGCTGACTAGGAAAAGTAGACACATCGCTAGGGGCTTGTGAGCTATGGTTCCGAGAGGATGCAAACCCAGAGTACTTTGAACCTCAGGTAGCTTTTCTAAGAGATCCGGCATCTGAAAGGAGTAACTCAGGTGATCCCTCACTGGCAGTGGCAAAGGTGGACACAACTAGAGTAAGACAAGAGAGCGGTACATACTCAGGGAACATGTGTGACCAGGGTGACTCATGCCTCTGATGCTACAAGCTTAAATATATTTTCTGGTGATGTCATCATGCTGCACTTCCCATGTCTTGCAGGGTGTATATATATATATAGTCTCTACCAGTAGTAGAGTCTCTGCTAGGGATATGGGAATGGTGTGTAGTATCTGCTGGGGGTTGCTCCCTACTGGTCTTCCATGGCCACAGATTGACTATGCCCCACAGGTTCCATGTTACTGCTGACAATGGCCTTACTGGGCACACGGTTGTGAAGCTCGTTTCAGTTTGCAGTTTCTAGCTTCAGCTGGAGTCATCACTTGAGGTGCTACTTTTTTCTCCTAAAACAGGTGTTCTTAGCCTTTTTGTGTGTCATAGATCCCTTTGGAAGTCTAGAAAATACAAGCCTATGGAGCCTTTTCCAGAATGTCTTCAAATGCATAAAATAAAATACTTTGAAGTACAAAGGAAATCGACTATATTGAAATACAGTTATCAAAATATTTTTAAAAACAGGTTGACAGATCCAAGGTTTAAGAATCCCTACTTTTGTCTTATCTTTTTTTATTTTGAGGACTGAAGTTTAAACTTCAGCTGTCTTAGAAAGGCTCAACCCTTACTCTGTATCTGATGAGGGGAAAAAACCCTCAGCTGTTTTTTTTCCCCATGAATAGTCTACCAAATATCAGAACCCCATGAAAGACTTTTCTCCTCCAAAAGAAGAACCTTGCTTTTAGGGTCCAAGCCCTTGGAACACAAATTAGCTTGTCAACTAAGTAGAGGCCACAGGTATTAACTCTACTTTTTTTTTTTAATCTCAACTTCCTGCTCACAAAGCTCAGGGTCTTTGTTCCAATCTTCTATCAGACTTAGGGCTAGAAAATTCTTGTAAATCCCATTTAATGCTCAAACAACAAACCATAGCTCCATCGGGGGATGGATCTTACCTTTCAACAAACTGCCATGGGTGGTATGCAGCTGGGACCACCTGGTTTTCTTAACCTCAAGATTCTTTTGGACTTCCATGCAAATAAATGGGGGGGGGGGGGGAAGCAAGGAAACAAAAATTCCTAAGTGGAGCTGCTTGAAGGCATCATCTTCCAGTAATTCACCTCTACCCTCTGTTCCAAATTTCTGCCTTTATTTTGCATGTGTTAGCCAACAAGCTGTAACAACTGGCTTTGAGCCTCATTCTACCTAAAAATATAATACCATAAATATTATTTTATTTCTATGTTGCAATTTCACCAAATCTCAAGAGATGTGGGAGTCTTTAATGCTCCTAATATTTTCCTTCTTCCTGTTAGCTTTCTGGAGCTGAGAGGGTAGGGAGGTATTAATTTCTCTGTTTCATGTGGTCAGTGCTTGTTATGTCTGACAGAAACAATGGGGAGTGCTCTGTTATAAACAATCTGTTCACTCCATCTTCCAGGAGGCAAAGCAGATACAAAGTGTTCCAATTAGGTGACAGATCTCCATGAGAGCTAACTGCAGCATATGGCTTTTTTGGAATCTGTTTCTTGTCCACATGCCTAGGATATATTCATCAGGTCTATCATTCATCTGGATGAGGAATTTTACTTTCTAGGAAATATAAAATTATAGAAAAGGGGATTCCTATTATTCTCAATGTCAAATACAACACAATCTTATATAGATGCTTATGTCCTGGTTCTCATTGACACAGGTATTCCCTCAGTAAGTGGGATAGGTACAGATTACATCTCTTTCATTTTTTTATCCTGAATTATTCTTATCAATATCCATCCTTAAATTCTCCTCTATGTAGAGAGGAATCCACTCACCATACTGGAGAGCTTCCTCAGGCTTGTTTTTTTGTTTGTTTTTTATATTTTGAGTTTACCAATAACAGCACTACGACTTTCTACCTATTCTCAGTCTTGCTGGATAAGAATTGCAACTTTTTTAAAATCATTTTTTGTTGTTGGAAATTGTTTTTGCCACTTCTTATGTACAAGTCATAATGATTAATGTACATTAATGCACAAGTCATAATTTAAAAAAACTTGATTTTTTTAAATTTTAGACTTAAATACTAAAACTTAAACACACAATAAGAAGAAAAAATATTATAAACTTAAATACAAAATAAAAAAAAGTAAAAAAAGCATAAAAGAGGATTCAAAATATATAGCAATAAATTTCCATTTCAAGAAAACCTACATAATAAATACTATGTGTTGTACGGAGAGCTGTCTGTCTTTTCTTTGCTTCCTTGTAAGTTTTCTTTTGTTCTCTGCTGTGCACTTTTTACTTTGCTCTTTTTTTTTTCATTTTTCAAATTCTTTAACTTCTGATTTACATCATTCATTTCTGCCAGATTTTGAGTTACAAAATTTCTCCCCATTTTTCCCCTACCCACCACCCCAAAATAGCAGTCCCACAGGATATCCCCTCCTCCAATCTGCTTTCTCCCATATCTTCTCCCATACCCCCTTCGACTTTTCCAGTAGGACATGGTGGATCTCTATGCCCCAGTACATATATATTATTTCCCAATTTAATGTAAAGTAGTATTAATAATAGTATATATTTAATATAAATTTAGTATAAATTTAAACATTTGATTTTAAAACTTTGAATTCCAGATTTATTCCCTTCCTCCCTTGTCACCCATCCTTACTGGGAAGATAAGCAATTCAATACAGGTTGTACATGTGTAGCTAATGCAAAACATTAACACAGTAGATATATTGTAAAAGACTGACTATATTTCCCTCCCACCTATCCTACCTCCCACTTATTCTATTCTCTACTTTGATCCCATCCCTTTTCAAAAGTGGGTGCTTCCACTTCCCTCCCCCCAGCTTGCCCTCCCTTCCATAATCCCCCCTCTCATCCCCTTCCCCCCTACTCTCCTATAGGGTGAGATACCCTATTTAGTGTGTATTTCATTCCATTCCTGAGCCAAATTCAATGAGAATAAGGTTGACCCATTCCCATTTGCCTTCCTATTCTTCCCCTCCATTGTAACCATTTTCCCTTACCTCTTCTATATGAGATAGTTTACCCCATTCTGTCTCTCCCCATCTCTTCTCATTATATTCCTCTCTCTCACCTCTTAATTTCACCTTTTAATTATCATCCCTTCCTATTAAATTTGTCCTGTGCCCTCTGTCTATGTATACACACACACACACACACACACACACACACACACACATATATATTTCTATTCCCTTCAACTATTTTCATACTGAGAAAAGTTTCATTAGTTACAATTATCGTTTTCCATGGAGGAATGTTAATAGTTCAACTTTGATAAGTTCCTTATGATTTCTTTTCCCTGTTTACCTTCTCATGCTTTTCTTGCTTCTTGTATCTGAATGTCAAATTTGCTATTCAACTCTGGTTTTTTTCAGCAAGAATGCTTGAAAGTCCTCTATTACACTGAATATCCATATTTTTCCCTGAAACATGATACTCAGTTTTGCTGGGTAGGTGACTCTTGGTTTTAATCCCAGCTCCTTTGACCTCCGGAATATCATATTCCAAGCCCTTCAATTCCTCAGTATAGAAGCTGCCAGATCCTGAGTTATCCTGATTGTATTTCCACAATATTCAAATTGTTTCTTCCTGGATGCTTGTAATATTCTCTCCTTAATCTGGGAATTCTGGAACCTGGCTATAATATTCCTAGGAGTTTTCTTTTTGGGATCTTTTTCAAAGGTGATCAGTGGATTCTTTCAACCTCTATTTTGCCCTCTGGTTCTAAAACATCAGGGCAGTTTTCTTTGAGAACTTCCTGGAGAATGATTTCTAGGTTCTTACTTTGATCATGGCTTTCAGGTAGTCCAATAATTTTTAAATTATCTCTCCTGGATCTATTTTCCAGGTCAGTGGTTTTTCCCATGAGATATTTCACATTGCCTTCTATTCTTTCATTTGTTTGGATTTGTTTAACAGCATCTTGATTTCTCATAAATTCATTAGCTTCCATTATTCCTCTCATATATAGCAACAAGCACCCCAGCATCCCCAGGGTG
>NW_027187358.1:21529047-21657327 GCF_028583685.1 Petaurus breviceps papuanus
GTTACAAGCAGAAGTTACAAGAAGACAGAGAAACATTTCAACAGACAGACTGTCTGACCATTACATCCATACCTCATCAGTTACCAGAGAGGGAAGCATCAACATCTGGGTTTTTCAAAGCCAGGGGTCTCAGCTTCTGCCCAGAGTCTCATTTGGTCAAATCACACAACTCTTCTCAAAGTGAACCTCAAAGCAAAGCCTCACATCAGGTTTTATATAGCCTTCTCCTGGCTCAGAGAATGTCACAACCCTCTTGCCCCACTGCCCAGTCAAAAATCATTCCTGAAAACCAAGCCTCCTGCCACAGGCTCCAGGTGAACTTAAGCCTATCAAAGGGCCTAGAGGCAGAAAAGATTTTAAATTCCCATTCCCATAACATTCTGCCCCAAGATCTTTCATGCCTATTACATAGGCAATTTACATTTGAATAAGCATTAACATCTCTTAGGTACAACTTAAACCTCACACAATAGAGACATCACATTTGCAAGACACATAAGATAACAACTCTTGTTATCAAAGTGGCTACAGTGCCTTAAACAAACACAAAGTACATTCAGGTGCATCTCTTCAATCCAAAATAAAAATGTCCAAATAAAATTCTCTTGGGGGGGGGGGTTGATGTCCTTCCCCCCACACTGCCTTTGCAGGCTTAGCAACAGGGTGAGGTCCTTGGGGGTCCATGGCACTTCACCCTACCCACCATAGATACAAGTCCATCCTCCCCCTGGGTCCCAAACTGTGGGATGCAGCAAGAAAACACATTTAGTGCTCCTGCTTTGCCACACAGCCCTTATCTTGTCCTGTGGCTGAATTCTGAACTCCTGGGTTCCTTCTCCTTCCACAGGAGGCAGCTGCTCCTGGCTTCTGCTCCAGTCCTGATGCAGGCAGCTCACCATTCCTGCTCTCAGCTCAGCAAAGTCAGCATGCAGGGCATTCTTCTCTCCTGTTCTATGGCTCCACAGAGTCACAGCTACCACAACTGGGAAACAAACAATTATCCCAGCCCCCATATTTTCCTTTTAGTCTGCAGATCCTGTTCATAACTCCATTTGTAGCAGCAAGCACCCCAGTATCCCCAGGGTGGCTGCCAACACAGGTTCTTAGATCTGCTTTTCTAAGGGAAAGCAACTCAAAATGGGTTAACAATCTTGATTTAATCAATCAAACATATCATTTACCTAGTTCAGGGGAAAAAGTCAGCACCCCAAATTTCAGAGTATACAGAACATTACCATTACATCATATCATGGCTATAAGTCTTTTGCCACTCTTAGCTTTGGAGCCATGCATGTGATCCTCCACTTCCCAAGAGTCTAGCACTCTTGGAGAATCCCCTACTTTTGAAAAAAGACTAGAATCCAGGATTTTGAAACTAGGGTTCCTAGAAAGGCTGCCACTCACATAGGAAAACTCTTATCTCTATGTAGAAAGCTAGAGTCCAGGATTATACAGCTAAGGAAATTCCTCACTTCTTTATAAAGGAAGTTAGGGTCCAGGAATTCTGGACTCTTCCAGAATGCTATGGTTCAGGAATTCCTATCCCTCAGACCATGATATTTCCATCACCAACACTGCCCTGTTACTGAGAGGTTCTATCACTGATATTCTGAGCCTGGAGCTCAAACTTGGGGTCCAGAAATACTTCTCTTAGATCATATGTATGAGAGCGTATCTCTCTCTTCCATATGTCTCTGAACCAAGGTAACTATTCATAGCTTTTTATTATATAAGAATGCCCCACCACAGGATCCAATCCACTCTTTTTTTTTTAAAGCAATTGGGGTTAAGTAACTTCTCAAGGTTACACGGCCAGGTGTTTCTGGGTGGGTGCTAAGTGTCTGAGCCCGGGATTCGATCTCCAGGTCTTCTCAACACTGGAGCTGGTGCTCTTACTCGCTGTGCTACCTGGCCGCCCCTCCAATCCACTCTTAACTCTTTTGACTTTCAGGATCTCTTGTGGGAAAAAAACACCAGGGGGAGGGAGGTAGAATGTCAAAGGATATTTTGGTTGTATTTTAAAGGTCAGCACAACGAGGTAACTTCTCCCATAAGGTCTGTCTTACCACAGTGAGAGTTGACCAGTTCACCTTGACAGTCATCTGAAGTCACTGAGATGTAATTAGGAGATGTATTGGTCCTCTTAAGGTGGTGTCAGTGGATGTATTTATCCATATAAACAGTGGATGTGTTCATATTTACCATAAGGAGGTGGTTTCAAAAGTACCAGGGAAAGATTTACTTCCTTATAAATTCTTCAAGTTGCTAAGTGACCTCCCTTGATTACCCCTCTACAATGACTTAGGGAAGATATAATAATAGTCTTCAAATATTTGAAGGATTGTCATGCAGAATATTGATTAGGCTTGCCCTACTGGTCCCTAAAAGGACAGGACCAAGGGCACTGTGTGAAAAATGAAGAGAAACAGATTTAAGCTCAATGTAAGGAATTACTTTCTAATAATCAGAACTGCTTAAAAGTGAACTAGGTTGCATTCATATGTAGTGGTTTCTCCATTACTAGAGTTCTTCAAGAAGAGGCTAGATGGACATTTGCAAGAGATATTTTAGAGGTAATTAGAAGTCATTCTTACTCATATACAAGTTAAACTAGAGGTCCTTGGAGGTTTCAACTAATTTTAAAGTTATGTAATTCTCTGAAAATTAATCTACAATTAACTATTTATAATATATTCAGGTCAATAGTGACCCCTGGAGGGCATTTTTTTTTTTTTTGCTTTTTGGAGGGCAATTGGGATTAAGTAACTTGCCCAAGGTCACACGGCTAGTTTTTGTGTTAAGTGTCTGAGGTTGCATTTGAATTCAGGTCCTCCTGACTCCAGGCCTGGTGCTCTATTCACTGCACCACCTAGCCACCCCTGGAGGGCATATTTTTTTTTTCAGGAAGTAAAGGGCTTTTATTTAAGCTGGCAGTATATAAGGGGAAACAGAAGGCAGCAAACAGGAGACATGGGGCAGCAGTTACTGGGAGGAGGCCATGATGCTGGAAACACTCTCAAAGTTAATCTTTTCCACAATGTTCTTGGGTTGATACTCTCTTCTTGGCTGCAGATGAAGACCTGCCCTGCTTCATTCCATACTTGCTCATCCACACTTTCAGCTGGTTGTCTGACAGATCTCCCAACATCTCAGGTAGCAGCCAGCGGTCAATATGTTGATATGTGATGCCCACAACATGGCAGATAAATTTTTGGAAGGAGTCTTCAAAGCCTGTGATGCCATTAAGTAGAAGGAGATCCATGTTTTCATCTAGGGCATGCCTCTTCTTCTTTTTTTTTTTTTTAACTTTCACATTATACATTAGTCAGGTTATAAGGATGGATTGTACCAGCTTTCTCTTTCCAGTCCCAGCCCTTTGGTGATAGGCCTGGTAGTGGCCCTTGTGGTTGCTGGGAAGACTTGCCCTCAGAGTTGATCAGGCCCCTTCTGGGCCTGCCTCCTGGAGGGCATATTTTAACTAAATGTGTATGTGAGGTTTTGTTTACTTTAAGCAGGTATAGTTATAAACTAATTGTGACAATTTTTCCCTAATCCATTTTGATTCCTTCATGGCCTATAATAAAATAAAATAGATCACAAAGAAAATAAACCAGGGACCAAATTCTATCAAACATTCAAAGAAAAATTAATTCATAAGATTATTTGCAAAGAGAAAAGAAAGGATCTTATAAAATTACTTTTATAATACAAATATCATCTTGACAGATTCAAAACAGAGAAAGAAAATCGTAGACCAAAAACCCTAATAATATTCACAAAAACATTCTGATAAAATATTACCAAAGCAGCTATAGCAACATATCACAAATATTATACACTAATACCAGGTTGATTTTATACCATAAATATATGATTGTTTCAATATTAGTAAAATTATCGACATAATAGACCATAACAGGAACAAGAGAAATTATATGATTAAATCAAATAGTTACAGATACAACTTCTGACAAAACACTTTACTCATTTTGGTTAAAAACACTAGAAAACATAGGAATAAGTGGGCCTTTCCATAAATATAATAAGTAGTATCTATCTAAAAGCAATAGCCTGCAATATATGTAATAGAGATAAGCTAAAGGCCTTTCCAACAAGATCAGGGGGAAAACAAGAATGTCATTTATCACCACTACTATTTAATACCCTGCTACAATGTTAGCTATAACAATAAGACAAGAAAAATAAATTCAGAGAATAAACATAGGCAAAGAGAAAAAAAATCACTTTTTGAAGATGATATGATATTTACTTAAAGAATCTTAGAGAGTCAACTAAAAACTAATGGAAACAATTTCATCAAAGTGGCAGGATGAAATTAATGCAGAAAAATCATTAGCATTTTTATATACTACCAACAAAATCCAGCAGAAATTGACAGAAAAAAGAAATTCCATTTAGACTGTTTAATATTTTAAATAAAATATGTATATAATATACAGATATGTATTATAAAATATTTAGTTTACCTTCAAAGTGTACCTTCAAAGACACACACAAAAACTATATGAGTAGGTTAAGCCAATATAATAAAAATGATATTACCTAAATTAATTTACTTATTCAGTGCCATGTCAATTAAACTATCAAAGGATCACTTTATAAAACTAGAAAAAATAATAGTGAAATTCATTTGGAGTAACAAAAAAGTAAAAAAAAAAATTCCAGGAAAATAATAAAAAGAAGTGGGAAAGATGGGGGGGGGGGGGAGTTTATCAGTATCAGGTCTCAAAATAGATTACAAAGCAGTAATCATTAAAATTACTTGGTACTCGTGGGGCGGCCAGGTAGCACAGCGAGTAAGAGCACTTGCCCCAGTGTCGGGATGACCTGGGGATTGAATCCGGGCTCAGACACTTAGCACCCACCCAGAAACACCTGGCCGTGTAACCTTGAGCAAGTTACTTAACCCCAATTGCTCAGGGGCAGCCAGGTGGCTCAGCGAGTAAGAGCACCAGTGTCGGGATGACCTGGGGATCGAATTTGGGCTCAGATACTTAGCACCCAGAAATAACTGGCCATGTAACCTTGAGCAAGTTACTTAACCCCAATTGCTTAAAAAAAAATTACTTGGTACTGGTTAAAAATAAAGAAATCAATCAACGGAACAGATATTTACATAATATACCAAACAAAGCAAATTAACCTAGTAGCCTAGTGTTTAATAAACTCAAAGATTCAAGTTATGGGAGTAAAGACTCACTCTAACAAAGAATTACTGGGTAAACTGAAAAAAAACAGTTAATAAGAAATTAAATTTAAAACAATAATTCACACCATATACCAACATCAGCTCCAAATGGATTTCTGATTTATATATAAAGGGTCCCATCATACACAATTTAGAGGAACAATGAAGAAATTTCCATTAAGCTCTATGAATAGGGAAAGAAATCCTGACTAAACAAATGTTAGAGATGATCACAGAAGAAAAAATGGATAATTTTGATTATATGAAATTTAAGAGTTTTTGAATAAATGAATCAAATATAGCTAAAATTAAAAGAAGACCAGATGACTGGCAAAAAAAATTTTTTTTTGCAGTAAGTTTCTCTGATACAGGCCTTCTTTCTTTTCTTTTTTTTTTTTTAAGATTTATTTACTATTAGTTAACAGCATTCAGTTCCACAAGTTTTTGAGTTACAAATTTTCTCCCCCACTTTCTCCCACCCCTCCCCATCATGGTGGCATGCAATCCAATATAGGTTCTACATATACCTTCACATTAAACATTAGTCAAGTTGAAAAGAAGAATTATAACCAATGGAATGAATAATGAGGAAGAAGAAACAAAACAAAATGAAAAAGAGAGAGAGCAAGTAGTTTGCTTCAATCTTCATTGAGACTCTATAAATCTTTCTCTGGATGTGGATAGCCTTTTTCATCATGAGTCCTTTGGAGTTGTCTTATAAACTTGTGTTGCTGAGAGAAGCCCAGTCTATTAAAGTCAGTCATCACAGATACGATGTGTCTGTAATTATGTATAATGTTCTCCTGGTTCTGCTCCTCTCACTCAGCATCAGTTTATATAAGTCTCTCCAGGTTATTATGAAATCCATCTGCTCCTCATTTCTTATAGCACAATAGTATTCCATTACATTCATATACCACAATTTGTTCAGCCATTCCCCAACTGATGGGCATCCCCTTGATTTCCAATTCTTTGTCACCACAAAAAGAGCTGCTATAAACATTTTTGTACATACAGGTCCTCCTCCCACTTGCATGATCTCTTTGGAATACAGCCCTAGAAGTGATATTTTTGGGTCAAAGAATATGCACATTTTTATAGCCTTTGGACATAGTTCCAAATTGCTCTCCAGAATGGTTGCATCAGTTCACAACTCCACCAACAATGCATTAGTGTTCCAATTTTCCCACATCTTCTACAGCATTTATCATTTTCCTGTTTTGTCCTGTTAGCCACTCTGACTGATGATACGTGGTACTTAAGAGTTGCTTTGATTTGCATTTCTCTAATCAATAGTGATTTAGAGCATTTTTTTCATATGATTATAGATGTCTTTAATTTCTTCCTCTGAAAACTGCCTATTCATATCTTTTGACCATTTATCAATTGGGGAATGACTTGTATTCTTGTAAATTTGACTCAGTTCTCTTTATATTTTAGAAATGAGGTAGAGGACTCATTTCTAAGAAAATAAGGAGTTTATAAGTTTATATATGAGTTTATAAGTATAATAATCAATGTACATGAATGGGCAGTTCTCAAAAGAAGGTATCAAGTTATCAGTAACACCATGTGAAAAATTCTCCCAATTGTTAATAATTAGAAAAATGCAAATTAAAGCAACTGTGACGTTCCACTTCATACTCATCATGTTGGATAAGATGAAGAAAAAAGATAATGGCAAAAATTGGAGGGATTCTGGGAAAAGTTGTATTAATACACTATTGGTAGAGCTGTGAATTCATCTAGACATTCTTGAAAGCAGTTTGGAATTCTGTTCCAAAAGTCACTAAACTGTGACTAATTCTTGACCTACTGATACTCCTAATAGGTTTATATCTTAAAGAGATCAAAGAAAGAGGAAAAGAACATACATATACAAAAATATTTGTAGTAGATTTTTGTAGTGACAAAGAAGTGAAGATTTAGGATCCATCCACCAATTGGTGGATTGGCTGAAAAAATTATGGCATACGAATGTAGTGAAATACTACTGTATTATAAAAAATGACAAAAGGGAGAAATCTTGGAAGATTAATATAAATTGATACAGAGTGAAGTGAGTAAAACCAGGAGAATGATATATGTAATAACATTATAAAGACATAAAACTTTGAAAGATGTAAGAATTTTTATCAATGCAATAACCAGTCATGATTTTACATAACTGATAATGATTTATGTTACCCTGACAGAGAGCTTGATGGATTCAAGGTTCAGAATGAGACATACATTTCTAGACATGGACAATGTGGACATTTCTTTTGCTTGACTATGCATATTTGTTACAAAGGTTTTATTTTTATCTTTTTCTCTTTTAAATTGGGGAAAGGAAATGAGAGGGAAATAAAGTAAATGCTTACTCATTGAAAAATAAAAATTAAAAAAAGAAAAGCAGAGAGCAAAATTTAGGTGCAGCTATCTTATCGACCAACTGACTTGTGGAGTGCAATGGATTAGAGTGCATCTCATGGAGCTGCCCCAACCACTTGGCAAGCCAAGTGTACTGGTTCAGCACTGGACACAAAATCTTTATCATAACAAATCATTCTTCTTAGTTGCTCTTTGGTCCAGTGAAGGAGTCAGGGGGTATCTACACCAAGAAATTTGACCAATAAACCCTTCTGTGGCTCATTCAGTAGACAATAAAGGGACTGATCCCTTTAAACAGCTTTCTCTTCTTTGTAGATCATATCCAAGATCTTACTCATTGAGTTTTTCCCTAGAGAAGTACAGGGAAGGATTAGTACCTTTCCCTATCCCAACAATTTCAAGCATATGATAAAAGGCATATATCCTGCCTGGGTGAGCATATCAAAGTCTTGGGTTGTCTCATCTCTTTTGTTTCCTTCTCTTCTGTCAGTGACCAAATATCAATCCTGAAATGCACCTATCAAGCCATGAAAGCTACCTTTTGAATACTAGGTGTCCAGAAAAACTGGATTGCTCAGCCAGAGTTCATTGGAAGTAGGAAAATTGCTGTTTCATAGAGGTTGACTACCGGCAAGAAGATGAGCCCAACTCTTGTCCTGGCTTGCTAGAGGATTGAGAGAATTTGGAAAGAGCAGAGATAAAGGGAAGGTGAAATGCTAGCTTAATAGTCCCACGAAATGCTTAATGTTTTAAGTATCAGCTTTCTGGGAGACTATAACAGTAGTTCTAAGATATTATTTCCTCTTGTTTAAGTCCTTTTAAGAAAAATGTGTTTGATCTCTTGTATATCTTTTGTATGTAAGACATAAATAACAATCTTATACATCTCAGTTGCATTGTATATTAAGTACCTTTCTTCTCCCATGCTTTTTGACGTGAGACAAATCTTAGCTTAGGTGATTCTCCTTTGGGCTCTTTGGTGATTCTCTCTCCATACCTCTTTCTTTTTAAAGAACACATAGCAAATATAAAAAGCGAATACACTCTTTTGAAATAAGAAATAGCATATACAGGCTGAGCCAGAGTGAAAGGGAGGTAACAGATGGGGAAATAGAGTTTCACCATTGTCATTCTAAGCAAATAGGGACAAGGTCTACTCCTCTTCTCTCTTCCTATTTTATAAAGTAATTCCTAACATTTCTTGTTGATTTAATAGAATCAGTCATTGAATTCTGATTGCTTCATTCTGTTTTTCAGGAAGTCCACTACTTGGGTGAGGTTTTCCACCTAAGCTGGGGTGGGAGTATAAAGAACCAAAGTGTGAGAAAAAGATCCTGACTGCTATCTCTAGAGGCTAAATTCCCTTATGCCTGAAGTTAGTGCACATTTGGCTATGGTGCTTAGAGGTACCTTTAGTGGAAGGATGTGGAGCAAGCACATAAGTCCCATTGGGCATAGCCTTTTTTATTATTTTATAGGTTTAAAACAAAATGTTTCATGCACCTGTATCCCAAGGAAAACATATAAAAATATTCAGAGGTGTACTTTTTATAGTAGCAAAAACCCAGAAATGTCTATTGATTGAGGAATGGTTGAATGATTTTGTGACATATTAATGCAATGAGATATTATTATACAAGATAAGAAATGACAATTGTGAGGATTTTTATAAACCTAGGAAGACTGATATATCAACTGATATAGAGAAAAGTAAGCAGAATCCTAAGAACAATATACACAATTACTATAATAATGTAAATAAAAACAACATAAAAGGCTACTCATCTCAGAACAAAAGCAATGAAAAACATTGAATCCAGAGGTCAGATAACTATGGCTATCAGCCATGGTATATTCAAACAATAGTCTTTGTATTGGTTTGTTTTCTCTGACAATTTTTCTTCATTGTGAAGAAAAAAGATGGAGAGGAGGGGCATAAGAGAAAATGAGTGGGATGTGAAAATGTAAGATATTTATTTAAAAAAAGATTTAATTAAGGCAACTGCCTCCAGCTTTTACTATTACTTACCCTTTTATAGTCAACTAGATGGCCCAGTGAATACAGTACAGGTCTTGTGTAGGTAAATCCTGCCTAAAACACTTTATAACTCTGGGCAAGTAATTTAATCTCTGTTTGCCTCAGTTTTTTCATTTGTAAAAATGGATATAATAATAACTCTTACCTCTTAGGGTTGTTGTAAGGATGAAATAAGATTAATATTTGTAAAGCACCTTGCAATCCTTAAAGTGCTATATAAGTACTGGCTATTATTGTTGTTATTATTATCATTGTCATTACTATTATTACCATACTTTTTCCTTCCACTATACTGCATTGTTGGGTCATTTGTGCTTAAGAGAATTCAGGATGGATCACCGGAAATTTCAGGAAATTTAATCATATACTATCAAACAAAAACCTCTTTGGTTCCTTTTCAGCTCACAGCTAGTAGAAATCCCATCATTTGGAAAAAGAATATCCTTGTCTATTTCTGTTTCTAGGCAACCACAGCCTCCTGCTTAGCTGCTTTTACTTTTTCCCCAAGGATACACATGCACTCAATGAATATCTTAGAGAAATTGGTTTCTTTTTTAGAGAATATAGAGCAAATATAAAAAGTGAACACCCACTTTAGAAATGAGAAATGGCACATACTGGCTTATAAAGGATCAAAGTGAGGCAACAGATGGGGAAGCAGAGTGAGCCATTGTCATTCTCAGCAAATAGGGATGAGATCTACTCCTTTCCTCCTCTCTCTTCCTGTTTTGTAAAGTAATTTCTAATATTTCTTGCTGACTTATACAATCACTGAGTTTTGATTGCTTAATTCTGTTTTTCAGGGAATCCACTATTTGGGTAAGATTTTCCACCTATGCTATTTATTTTCCTTCCATTTTCTCCTCCACAGCTCATATTTTAATCCTAATCTTTTTTTTTTTTTTTTGCCTTTTACCACATTGGAAGGTTGTTGTTTAAACACTCAATAGTAGCTAAAAGAAACAAGAATAAAAATCTCAACTATTATGCAAATTAGGGGAAATTGTACAGTGACTTGTATTGAAGGTGTGGTATTTGTATTTCTAACGAAATGAAGTAACTATCAATTATGTTTTAAGTGTAGGTTTATTTTCTTCTTTTAGGAGATGGCAAAAAGACTCTGAAGAATGTCTCTTTACTCTCCAAGTGGTTAGGAAGAATGAAGAGTTCCTAAAGGAAACAGTAGCAAGGTTACAATATGAAATAAAATGGATTTGAGGTGGAAGAGAAGAGACTTGAGACTTGTCAGAGTGATGAAGAAGGGATGAGTATTAAAATGAAGGGGAGAAAATAGCTTTGCATAGAGCTTAAGAATTTGACTACAGTATGCTTAAAGGCATGAATGAAACAATATCAAAACTTAACATACATGCACCAAAAGACATAATGTATTTAAATGTATTAAACAAATTACAGAGAAAATTATAATAATTGAGGACCTTAACATAGGCCTTTTCAGAATTAAACAAATTTAACAAAAAGATAAATAGCAAATAAGTTAAGAACTTGAATAGAATTATGGAAAAGTTAGATATGATAAATCTCTGGTGATTATTAAATGGGAATTGAAAGGAGTAGACATGTTTTTACTTTTATATGGAACCATTTAGGAATGTATAAAGACCTCATAAACAAATATAGAAAAGCAGAAATGTTAAACATATTCTTTACTGGACACAATACAAGATTCATAATCAACAAAAAGGACTTGAAAAAAGAAATCAGATTTAAATTGAAACTAGAGAATTTAATCCTAAAAAAACAGTAGGTCAAAGAACAAATAATAGAAACAATAAATCATTTTATGAAGGACAATAACAACAATGAAACTACATACCAAAATTTGGGGGATGTAACCAAAGCAGTCTTTAACAGTAAATTCATCTCTCTAAATATTTTCATCAACAAAAGAAAGAAGAGATGAATGAACTGAGTATAAAACTTTAAAAAAAAACCTAGAAATGCAAAAAAATCAAACCCCCTCAAGTAAATGTAAAAGTAGTAATTTTAAAATAAAAAAAATAGGTACAAAAATTTTAAACAAAAAACTGAATTCATAACTAAAATTAGGCTCTTAGGTTCTTAAGGGGGGGGAACCTTAATAAAATACACATTAACTAATTTGATTTACAAAAATGGAGGAAAATCAAATTGATATTATAAAAATTAAAAAGGAAAACTCTTAGATATTCATATGGACTATTTGTGCCTGATCTATGGTAGAGCCTTCTGAGCTCATACTGATCTAATCAACCATAGTCAGATACTCCGTATGTTGACCCAGATATCATGATGTCATTTTGATCCTTTTTGAGTACAAAGGTCAACAATGAATGAAGGAAGAAATATTAGATATAGTAATCAAATCAAATCAAATATAGTAGTCAAATAGCAATCCACAGTTTAAACATAGGCAAAGAGGAAACAAAATTATTGCTTTCTGTTGATGGTATGATGATTTACTAAGGGAACCTAGTAATTCAACTAAGAAATTAATTGAAACAATAACTTCAGCAGTGTACCATGATGCTTTGCCATTTGTTAGAGTGCAGTGACTAGAAAACCTCTCCCTGATAAGGAAAATTTTGTAGTTCCTTAGTCATACTTGAGTCTATGAGATACTGCATTCAGCTAAGGGAATTTCTGAAATGAAAGTCAGGAAAAGCATTCAAAGTCTAAGAAAGTCTCAAGAAAGAAAGGAAAAAAAAAGTTCCATGTGGTGTGTCTGAATCACATCCCGGTATCCTAGACAACTATCTCAATGTGTTAGGAGTTTCCTTATGTGCCCTCCAAGTCCATTCTATTAGCTGGGCTATAAAATCTTTTTTTTTTTTTAATGTTGAGATCTTTTATGACTTGGCAAGCAAATTAATCTAAGCAAGCTTAAAAACTAAGTAAAAGTCCTCTACTTTCCTGATTTAGATTCCTGATTTTATTGCGTATATCTTTTTAATGTTAAGACAATCAGTTTCAAAAAAGCCTCACTCTCTCCTTAACAGTACTATATTATGACTCTGTGGCAGATTTGTGATCTCTTTTTCAAACTCTTTTTCTATTTCCTATGTATTGGTGGTCTGTAAAATACTCTAATGACAATATCATTTCTATTTCTGCCTCAACTTCTCTTCAGTCCTTTGTTGTTTTTTGCTATTAGCTCTTTTGGCCAATTTCCCTGGAGAAAAGCCATGGTAACTACCTGTGGGGGGAGCTTCAATGTCAGAGGTGTCACTTTCCTCACCTCATCAATATCCTGAAAGGCAAACGCGACTTCCTTTCCTTTGCCTTACCATCTTCCTTTAATTTCTTTTTTTTTATTCTCCTCTAGTTTTCTCAAACTTCTTCCTGAATTTCTATTTCTAGTAATTATTCATTTAAGATAAACCACTTAACAATTAAAATGCCTTCTACTTCTCACTTTGATTTCTGGATTTCCTCATATAGACTATACCTTTTTTTTTTTTTAAGTAATCGGGGTTAAGTAACTTGCTCAAGGTTACACGGCCAGTTATTTCTGGGTGTGGTGCTGAGTGTCTGAGCCTGGGATTTGATCTCCAGGTCATCCCAACACTGGAGCCGGTGCTCTTACTCGCTGAGCCACCTGGCCACCCCTAGACTGTACCTTCTTAATAGACAAAGTGATTCTGATCTGCCTTTATCTATCCCAGTCCTTTAAATCAAATATACCCCCTCAGAGCCATATTCCAGTAATGGATACCATCCCAACAAGTCTCAGTGATATCTGTGACATCACATTTGCCTCCTTTCACTGAGATCTTTAGTTTCATTTATTTGTTATACATAATTTGGACATCTGGAACCAATAAATTTTATTGCTGTCATTAAATCTCTATGTGTCTCTACTGCTAATTTTTCCTACATTATAGCCACTCTTTATGGTGTCTAGCTTCTTACAATATACCCAGGTAGTTTTCTTCTGCTCCATTTCTTTTTAGCTTAAAGACCTTTTGATTAGATTTGTAAGACACTAGGCAAAATATATATTTTTACCAGTGCATGGCAAGGTGTACTTCATCCCTGGTCAAGAGTTCATCATTCCTATATTTTAAGCCATGGCTATTCTCAGACACTATCTTCTTGGCTAACTTCTCACTTCCTAAATCTTCCTCATCCCCCCTTTTTTGTCTGAAGCTCCTATCTTCAACTAACAACTGTGATTCAAATATTGTCTTTTTCTCTAAGGTCTTCAGTTCCTAGCTCAAATATTCATGAAACTTAGCAATGCTTTCTAGGTTTCTTCTGGAAGTATCATTTGTGCCTGTACACATTGCCAGAACTGAGTGAGAAATAGTCATTCAGTTTGACTAGCCTTGGGAGGTTCTTCACCATGTACCCAGTACATAACCTGGAAAGGCAGTAGACTTCTCCTTTACTACTGTAAGCTCAACAAATAGCTGCTTTAATATCCCTTGGCAGGAAGTCACAAATCAACATTTACCTGTCCCTTTTTCCTTTTACCCTTATTGAATGATCTTTCCTTATCTATAGATCTATACCATCATTTTGTGGAAGATGAAAAGCTGCTTCCTCCTTAGGGGGTATAGCGCCTGCTTATTTGTAAAAAGTTTCATATCTATTACTAAACTCCAAGTGTTCAGTGGTCTACCTCCCTTTTCTAATGTATCACAATTTTTTTTTCCAAACTAAGGATTCCCCTCTGCCTCTTTAGATCCTTTTTCTACTTTTGTTTTATGTTGCAGTCTTTCAACCTATTTTTAAGGAACATTTAATTCTTCCTGACAAATTGGAGAGTGAAGAGGAAAGTTCCTTTCATGAGGAAGACCTGCCTAAACTTTGAGCATAAATAATAATTGTTTGGACAACAACAGAAAGACAAATGCCACACACTCTGTACAGGTCTGTAGCATTCTACATGCTCTCCATATTTTTTAGAAGCCATATCGTCAGTCCTTTATTGTTTTTGCCATTAGCTCTTTTGGCCAATTTCCCTGGAAAATTGCCATGGTAACCACGTGGGGGGAGCTTCACCGTTAGAGGTATCATTTTCCTCACTTCATATGAGTACCCAGAAAGGCAAACCCAAGATCTTTCCCTTTGTCTTACCAACTTTCTTTTATTTCTCCCTCTAGTATTCTAGAACTTCTTCCTGAATTTCTATTTCTAAATTAATAATTTAAGATAAACCATTTAACAATTAAAATACAAATTGTTAAGAGACTATTTTGGTTGTGAGTCTGAGTTGTGGAGGAGGAAAGTCACTTGTTCTTTGGCCACATTTCAGCTATATATTGTATAGTTCTGTACATTTCACCAAGTAGAGTTTTCCCAGAAGTAATTGCTGACAAGTAAATGAAAATGTAAGACATCCCATCATTTAGTGGAAAAGTAAGTTCTCATTTTACATATATTACAATGAGTGTATTTAGTAATAAAAGATTTTATATCCAATAACATGCTAAATACCCGTGTGAATGCAATTTATAAATAAATTATGAGCCTGAACCATCCAATACATTCCTGGCTGCAGAAACCACAGAAGATCACCGGAAAAAGAGTTTTAACTAATCAGTTTCTCTAGGGGAAAGCCTACCTAACAATGAAACCCACAGTAGTCACTGGTAAAGGTCTCAGTGGAAATAAATCTCAAGGGCAGTCAGAGATTAAGCCTACTTTGCAGCTATCAGTAAAGGAACAGCTGCCTTCTGATCTAAGGAGATTGTCATTTTTTTTTCACTTTAAGGAAATGATATGTTAAATATTAATATAAAGAAGTTTGGGGATTTTTTCCAAGACATTTTATTGATCTGTAGAATGGTTAGCAAGACCAGCTGTGGTCTAGAAATGGAAGAGGGTTGTTGAATTGCACATGCCATGAAGAAAGATTCTATGAATTATAATCACCTTCAGAGAAGTCATAGGCTGTGAAACTAATCACAAGAGAACTTGTAGGTAAGATACAGAAAGGCTGATTATTTTTATGGGTTTATTTTAATCATACTCTTCTTTTGTATATTACCAACAAAACAGCAGGATTGGATAGAAAAATAAATTCCATTCATCATAACTTCGGAGTGTAAAAAAATTTGAATTTTGCCTACAAAGACAACACAGTGATTCTATGAAGACGACTACAAAAAAAAACTCTTTATAGAAATAAAGGAAGATTTAAATAATAGGAGAGATAAGTGCTCATGGTTGAGTCATGATAATATAATGCAAATGACAGTACTACATATATTAATTATTCAGTACCAAATTAATCAAACTACAAAAAGGTTACATTAGAGAAATAGACAAAAATATAACAAAGTTCACTTGGAGGGAAAAAAAAGTTCAAGGGTATTAAGGGAAATAATGAAAAAAAAGTGGGAAGGGGTACCAGATCTAAAAGATCTCAAATTATACAAATTAATTGAAAAAAAAATCTTCAATATAAATTTCTCCTATTGGGGTCTGGTATCCAAGATACATAGAGGATTGATGCAAATCTATAAGAAAAAGGGTCATTTCCTATCAGATACATGGTCAGGGGTGTAGCGAAGCCAGCTCAAACCACCTGATTGTTAAATTTTCCGTGTGAGCATTTATATATCAGAAATTGACAAATACTACAAATCAGGGCTCAGTTTTAGTGTTTTGTTGACTGTCTAGACTTAAGAAAGTGATGGAGAAAATGTCAATAAATGCAGACTAAATTTAAATGTATGTCATGTATACTTTTTTTGAGAGCCAGTTTGTAAACATTTACTAAAAGATATGAACAGGCAATTCTTAAAAGAAAAAATCTAAGCTATAAAAATTATATGAAAAAATATACCAAATAACTAAAAATAAGAAAAATACAAAATAAAACAGTTTTGAATTTCCTCCTCATATCCATCAAATTGTCAAAGATGACAAAGGAAAATGACAATTATTGGAGAATTGGGAGGGCAGGCAGAGTAATATACTGTTGATAAAGCTGTGAATTTATCCAATCATTCTGGGAAGCAATTCAGAATTACACTCCATTGCAAAAACAAACAAAAACCTTATAACAAATATGCATCATTAAGCAAAATAAATACCCTCAGGGACCAAAAATATATCTCCTTTTGTACCCTGTCATTCACCTCTCTCTTAAAAAGTGGATGGCATCCTTTATCACATATCTTCTGGAATCATGGATGATCATCTCATTGAACCTCTGTTCAATGTGATCCTATATACATTAAAAGAAGTGTGCAAAAGAAAGTACGATGTGACGTATTAGGAGGAAAAGCATCCCCAACAGAAGAATAAGAAATGATCCAAAAGCTACATTTTTCTCCTAATTGCAGTATAATTGAAGTTATGATGTGTTGAACGCATTTTTAAGCCATAATATTCCAGCAACAATCCACCCATCCCCTGAATTTTAGTAAGATACACTGGTAATCAGAGTGTGAGTAGAGGAAACAGAAAGGGATGTTTAAAAATTCACATCAGGTATCAAATGACAGTAATAGTCTTTATGTAACACTTATGAATATGGTTTTGCATATCCACAAAGTTAATTTTGTGATGATCTTTTATGTTTATATCAATTGTCTATAAACAATCAAGAACATAAACATTTTAGAGTTAAGCATGAAAAGGATAGATTTGGAGGAGGCTACGTGGCACAGTGAATAGAGCACCAGCCCTGGAGTCAGGAGCACCTGAGTTCAAATCCAGCCTCAGACACAACGCAAAACTAGCCATGTGACCTTGGGGAAGTCACTTAGCCCCAACTGTCCTACCTTCCCCCCTGCAAAAAAAAGGATAGATTTTATAGATTGGTAAAGCACTTTTCTATAATTATGATAAGCTTTGGAATGAGCATTTTTAAATCCTGTTTGGTTCCCAGCTTTCTCCAGTTTAGATGATCCCAGAGGGTATACAAAGCAAAGCTTCAATCATAAATCTATTTCATTTTTCATTGTAGTAACAGATATAAAGTTAGGTAAATAACTGGAGAAGCAAAAAAAAAAGACAATTCTATACTATCCTACTTTTTTTATTTTTTATTCAGATTAGCAAATTTCCTATTTGTTGGGGCTGGAGCAAAGGGCAGAGAGCCTAGACATTCCCAACTCCCTTAAAGGTACCCAATAACCCTTCAGGAGGGGTGGAATGTAACCCTTCTGGCTTTCAGAGTAGTAACTATTACATATTATTTGTGAAAGTTCTAGGAAACACGAAGAATTCACATAAAGTAGAGTCTTTTCTAAAATTCTGGAAATTACGCTAGCCTTTCAGCTAATCATGTATCTTGCCTGCATAGAAAATTCTACATCATCTGACAGTTCTTCTAACAATGGTTCACTTTGCCAATATGGGAAACAGTTGGTATGAATTCTTTCAGAGTTAAAAGGAAAGGGAACTTTATCCCATTTTGATTCTAAAACAATTTACCAATAAATGCAATGCATTTAAGAATATTTTACACACTCAAAACAATTGATGGTCAGACAATATTTTATAATTTATCAGAGATTGTGGTGAATTAATATACTTATAGGTAAAATTAACTTCAGATTTAGCATTACTTGCATATATTAGCATATATTACAGATATAATGAAAATTAAATGATTTTGGAATCTATGCAGTTATGGCCTGAAGTCAAAGAATTATGGTTGGGTGGCTGCACAAGGAAACTGATCTTCAACAGTTACAAGCCCAAACTAAAGCCAGCTAATGCTGATCTAGATACTGAATTCTGAAGTTTTAGACTCTTGCTGGGTGATTATATGAAGAAACAGACAAGGCCAGTGGGACCAGCATGGGGGGAATATTAAAAAAAAAAAAAGGGTGGAAACTACAGACTGAGGTAGAGGCCTTGGCTTGGTATCAATATTATCTCTACCTCCTAACTGCCAGACTAGGCCTACTGACCCAGTACAGAGCTGTGGAAACGCAATGACTGGCCTCAGGTAATATTCCACAGAAGGTCTATTTGGCAATGACTTCCAGACTGCAGTGGGATATGACCTAGCCCAGGACAGTGGAACCTGTGGCCTCAAGGTCACATGTGGCTCTCTAGGTCCTCGTCAAGAGCTACCCTTTGACTAAATCCAAACTTCACAGACCAAATCCCCTTAATAAAAGGATTTGTTCTGTAAAACTTGGACTCAGTCAAAAGGCTTTCCCCAAGGACATAGAAGGCCACATGTGACCTTGAGGCTGCAGGTTTGTCACTCCTGATCTAGCCCTAGCATAACAATAGAACTGCAGCAGGAGACAAGATCAGGAGACAGAACCTGGGCCCATCCTTAACCTTAAACCCACACAATGTGTAGGAGGAAGGAAGATCTTGACCTGGCATAAAGTTCTTATTTAAGAATTGAAATTATAGCCGTGAGTAAATGAAAGAAAACTCATACTACAATAAAGAAATACTATGGGCTAAAAGAATCTCTAGATAAAATCCTAGAGGAAGTGTGTAACTCTGAAAAAAAAAGAACAGATTGGCTACAAGGAGTCAAAGAATGAATGAAATAACTGAAGGGAGAGCTAAAATAAAAATGTTTAAAAAGAACATTTAGGAGAAAATAAACAGTTTAGAGCTAAGGTTAAGTTTAAACTGTGAATTGAACAGTTTCAGCTTCAAACAACTGTGTTCTAAGTTGCCACAATCTAAAAATAGACATTAAGATCTGTTTATCAAAAGATAATTAGCTTAGATAATTCCTTTATCCTATTATAATAGAGGTTTACAAAGTGTCATTCAGAACTTTGGATATCTCTAAAATGCAAGCTAAAATTGTACCTATAAAATATAGGAAGAAATATTAATTAGCTTGATACAATGCTATACACATTGAAACACATAATTAGTGGAATATGATGAAGCTGGATAAAGAGACTGTAAAACATGCATATTAATGAATATTTTTAGAGAGTTTGAAGTGTGATTATAATGGATTTAATGAACCTGTTTGAAAAAGGGTTCCATGATACAGCTGCTAATGCCAGTCTATAACATCACACAGCTGCTAATTCTATTCTTATATGAGCAATTTTCGTCTTTAAAGCATTTTACAAATAAGAATTAATCTTTGTAACCCTGATCATTTTATTTAATATTACTGTTCACATTTTACAGATGGCAAAAAGGCCCAGAAAATTCAAAAGATGTTCATGATGACTGACACAAAGAAATGTGTCAGAGTTAACATTATTATTTTCTGAGAAGGTACCAGTTTAATATCTTCTTAAAATATGTCCAAATTATTCTATCTTCTCCATTAAAACCTAAAACCCCCTGCAAGTACAGACCAGATTGGCATGAGGTGCATGATGTTAAACTAAAAGGAAATTAATTCTAGCATCAAGGATCTTCTAGAAAGGAGATGGGAAAATTTAAGTATTTATTAAGCATCTACTATGTTCCAGGCACAGTGAGAAGAATTTTACATTTAATGTTGCATTTGATAATATTACCAGTAAAGCATATTTTCCCTCCAGGTGCTTTAAAATTTTATCTATCAAAAACATCTAAGCTGACCAAAGTTAGTTTACAGGCAGTGACAGAGCATAATCAGGGTTTGATTAAATGTGTAAAAAAACACCCAAAAAATTACATAATAGCCTTTTAAAGTCTATTCAAGGCAATTTTCTAAGACTGATGAGCTACTGTGATTTGCATTGGGGGAGGAAATTTCCTTCCCAAAAGTTCCTTACAGTATTAAAATCACAGGTCTGGATAAAACAAATAATAAAACCCCACCATATCTGGTACATTGCATCACTATGAAGATTGCCACGAACTTTATAAGCCTTCTTTTCCAGTCTTATATTACTCCTTTCCACGTGCTCTATGCTCTGATCAAATTGAAGAACTTCCTATGCCTCCAGATATACCCTGAACACAAAACTTTGCTCATTGCTGTTCTCTCTTTGCCTAACATGTCTTCTCCCTCACCCCTACCCCATCTCCCATCTCCCATCCTTATTAAATTTCTTCTCATCCTATCAAACCCAATTCATATACTAGTTTCATGAAGTTTCCTGTTACACTACCTTCTCCTAACCTGAATGGCTCGTGACAATTTGTGCTTCTCTAAAAGGGGAACCAGTCTAAAAACGCCTAGATTTCTGAGCATTGAGAAGACCTGCCACTTGTCTTCACCTTTTCCTCCAACCCAAGGCCACCCAGAATCCATGAAGGCTGCTTGATTGTTCACACAGATCCAAAGAGATGAGAATCACCTGTTCATTCCTTCGGTTGAGATGGAGATCTACTAGGCCTCATTGCCCTGACTCCGTGTCCTAGAATTCTCTAGTCCTTAAATTTGCTCTGGCACTGTCATCTGACCTATCGATGCACCCTAATGACTCTTGGACCTTGCCATCAAGGACTTCTGGATCTTTCCATCCTCCCTGAGCTGAATTTTCTTTTATGTGTTGACCCTACCCAGTCCTACCTGCCAATTAGTATGAGCTCTTTGAGAGCAAGGACAATGTTGCCTGTGCTTTTTAGCATTTAGTACAGTGTTTGGCACATAGTAAGTGCATAATAAATGCTTTTTTCATTTATTCATTCATTAGTTCATTCATCAATTATTCTGTATTTTTTTCTCCCTCTCCCCCCTTACTTCCCTCCTTTTCTCCTCTCCTTTCCCTTCTGCCCTTCATCCCCAACCCTCCTGCCCCCCTCTCCTACCCCACCCCTATTGTCATATCCTCCTGCCAGATGGTAAGCTTTATGGTTAGGAACCTTGTCTTATTTAAACTTTGTAATTACCCCAGTCCCTAGTACAATGTGCTGTACAAAACTATCACTTACTAAATGTTTTTCAAATTGAATTGAAAATGAAGAGATAGTTCTATCTTCAGATAAAAAAGCATAATAATATATGCCATATAGCTAAACTTTCTAAGAAAGTAGGCTGTATTCTGAAGTAGCAACAGGTTCCAAAGTATTTTCCAATGCAACCCAAGCAATAGCCTAATTCTATAGTCATTAATAAGTACTTAAAATTAATAAGCTCTATATAAAAATTCAGGAGTCATTGGTTTATAGGACTGCTATTAGCTTCTGCCTATATCTTTAATAAAATAAGCAGAGAATTTATTTAATTTGTATGAAACATATTAATTAATGTGTTAAATACAGGTTAAATGCAAGTTCAGATTTTCTGTGATCTAATTTATGTTTTAGGAATCACTATAGTTCTTTAGCTACTATATATTACATAACCTATATAATTTTATAATTTATTTTGAAATCTACTAAACTTAATGCTTGTACAAATGTTAAGTGAGGCTCATTTATTTCTCTGGAATAATTAGATTTTTTGTTTCTTGAAAAAATAAAATTACATTAAAAATGTTAAGCAAAAATTCTAAACAAAGCAAAATCAAATGGTAGCTATGGTATTAAAACTTTTAGCAAAATGTGAACATAATGCTATACTTTTCAATATGGGGAGTATAAAATTGAGGTAGTCAAATCAACAGACATTTATTAAGCAAGTACCTATTGTGTGCCAAGCTAGGGATACAAAGAATGGCGAAACAACAACAAAAAAAAAGCAGTTCCTGCCTTCAAGACATTCACAGTCTAATGGGGGAGGTAACACGTAAAGAACTAAATACATATAAGATATAGACAGGATAAATTGGAGATCATTCAACAGAGGAAAAATTAAAGGGGTTTGGGAAATACAATATAGAAGGTGAGATTTTAGCTGAGACTTGAAAGTTAGATCAGATGTACATATTACAAGGCCCAAAGGGCCCCTGAGACCATCTTCTAGACTGGTATGTAGATTACCAACTGGTTGCTGTGTTGCAAACTGGTCTGTTCATACCATCTGCTGTGCTGTAATTTGTTGGTTTCTCCTGTGAGTTTCTTCTAGCCCTCTGTTGCTACCTACTCATTGTCTATCAAATTATAGCTACTGTCTTCTACCTTGTATGGAGAGATGTCAGTTCTTTTCATCATAGTCTTACTGGCCATTTTAGCTCTTTTTGTGAGTCAGATTCACAACTAGCCAGCAGAAGCTTTTAGGCTCACACTAATTCTATTTTTTGAATGCTTTTGTTTCTGCTTAGACTCCTGTTCCTTGAACTCAGTCTGCTCTTTGGGTTGTGGTGAAAGATATAAAGTGAATCTTTTGAGATGAATCTTATACCCAGGTAGTAACCAGAGTTATGATAGTAGTGAAAAGCAATTTGATATATTTATCAAAATTAGGTTATATATGTGTAATCATGTCAAACATATTTCCATGTTAGTCATGTTGTGAAAGAAGAAACAGACCAAAAGGAAAAAACAATGAAAAAATTAAAAAAAGTGAAAACAGTATGCTTTGATCTGCTTTCAGATTCCATCAGTTCTTTCTCTGGATGTAGGTAGCATTTTCCAACATGAGTCCTTTGGAATTGTCTTGGATCATTGCTGAGAGAAGTTAAGTCTTTTATAGTTGGTCATTGCCTAATATTGCTTTTACTGCTACAATGTTCTCCTGATTATGCTCATTTCAGTTTGAATCAGTTCATGTAAGTCTTTCTAGGTTTTTCTGAAATCAGCCTGCTCATCATTTCTTATAGCATAATAATATTCCATTAGATTCATACATCACAACTTGTTCAGCCATTCCCCAATTTGATGGATATCTCCTCAATTTTCAATTTTTTTGCCACCACAAATAGAGCTACTATAAATATTTTTGTACATGTAGGTCTTTTCCCTTTTTTATAGTCCCTTTGGGATACAGTGGTATTGCTAGATCAAAGGGCATGCACAATTTGATTGCCTTTGGCCATAGTCCCAAATTTCTCTCCAGAATGGTTAGAACAGTTCACAACTCCACCAACAGTGCATTAATATTCCAATTTTCCCACATCCTCTCCTACATTTATAATTTTCCTTTTCTGTGATATTAGCCAGTCTGAGAGGTGTGGGGTAGTACCTTAGAGTTGCTTTAATTTGTATTTCTCTAATCAATAGTTCTGATTCCAGGCCTAGTGTTCCTTCCATGAAACACCACCAGATTCCTCTAACATACTTAGGAACTGTCTTATCTTTCCACAGAGATCTGAGGCTACAGGACAGGTAGTTCATCATTATTTCCAATAATAAAACACATTCATGGAATTTCACAATTTTATCAAGCAACATAAGAAGTCAGCACATAAACTAACAAATTTTGTGACCACGGGGAAGTCATTCAATCCCTCTGGGCCTCAGCTTTAGCTGTAAAATAAGAGGAATGGGCTAAATGAACTCCAAGCTGCCTTCAAGCTCTTCTATGATCCTAGCACCATTCAATATTAAGCCTCATTTTCAGGATTTTCTATAATCCTACTACAAACGGTAATGTTCTAATCTTTCCATATAAAAGGCAAAATTTGTATGACAGTATTAATCTCAACTGACACAGTATTTGAAATATGGTACTATCCAGCCTCATATGCTTATGTTTGACCATGTGAAAGTCACTTAACTTCTGTTTGCCTTGTTTTCCTCAACTGTAAAATGGGGATAATAACAGCATCTTCCTTGAAGGGTTGTTGTGAGGATGGAATGAGACAATATTTGTAAAGTGCCTGGCACATATTAGTTACTATATAAATTCTTATACCCCACCCCATTGAATTTATTACATGCTTAAAAGAAAAGTTTGCTGCACATATAAGATAGAGATTAGCAGTTTCATATATAATCCTTTTTTGGAGTGTTTACTATGTATATGGAAATGCTTATTTTATTTGGTATGTGCTAAGTTCAGAATTTTAAAAAATCTTTTGAACAAAAGTCCATGAATGAGTTCAGTCTGAATGGAGGTATTAGTATTTTACTTTATCACTGAAATTGTTTTTGAATTCTATATGAAAACTAGTGAAACAGAGCTCAGGTTAAAATGAGTAGATTTTAGGATTTTTGATTCAATATCCCTTTAGAGGACTCAGGGATTGGTAAATGCACAAAAGGTCTTGGAATCATATCAATATATTTTGAGTTTGGAAAAAAAGGAGAAACCAGTCTATTTTCTTTCCTTTTCTCCTTTAAGAATTGGCAGGTAGAGTGGCATGGAGGGGAGAGAATAGAGATTAGGACAGTAATATGAGCAATTACTTGTGTTACTTAGGTATCATATTTTATTTGATAATAAGCAGTAACAATTGAGCAAAAGACACAGATCTGGTTGGCAATACTTAAGAAGCTATTTGTTTCAGCATATGAATTTTGTAGGCAACTTAAGCCTGATATATTTTTTTTAAATGAAAACCTTCTTTGAATTTCCTTAGGGAAAATGGAAAACATTGGCTTCACTGTAGACCAAGAATTTAACCTCCACCACCACCATAGTGTCTGTGTAAGTCCTAAAAGTATTAGTGCATTGTTAAGCTTTAGTAGTTTATAGCTTAAGAATATCTTATACCTTTTAAAGCTTAAGATTTCTCTAAGATACCCTGAATATTTTAAAAATGAACATCCTAGATAGCATATAGAGAATCATTAAAATAAATTATCAAATTAGAATATTAACAGATAAGAGAAATTGAAAAATATTCAAGCATGAAGCCATTGCATCTTTCAAGAAAGTAAAAACAGAAAAAGCTCTATATAAGAAAATGCTACAAATACTGTTTACAAAGCAACATCTGAAATAAAATGCCCCAATCAAAAAGCAGTTATTAAACTCCTAGTATGTACCAAATAGGGGCAGCTAGGTGGCATAATGGATACAGCAGTGGAATCAGAAAGACTAGAGTTCAAAACTACCCTCATACACTTACTATCTGTGTGACCCTGGGGAAGTCACTTAACTCCTGCCTTCATGAAACTGGTGATGGAAATGGCAAACCACTCCAATATCTTCACTAAGAAAAACCGATGAAAAGTTGGTCCAGTGGGTCATGAAGAGTCAGAAACACTGAACGACTGAAAAACAACAATGTGCCAGGTACAAGCTAAGTACTGAGGATATAAAGACAAAAAATGAATTGATACAAAAATAATAATAATTAGCATTTACATAAGCCTTTATGGCTTACAAAGGACTTTACATATATTATCTCATTTTATCCTCATAACAATCCTATAAGGTAGATGCTATTATTATGATTCCCATTTTACAGACAAGGAAAGCAGAAGCTGAAATAAGTGATTTGCCCAGGGTCACCCAGCTAGTATCTATGGTAGAATTTGAACTACCATAAAGAATCAGGTCTTTCTGATTCTGCATCCAACACTCTATCCACTGCATCATTTAATCTTTCCCCTCATGGAGCTTACTTGTTGGGGGGGAGGGGGAAATCTATTTTTTAAAGATAAAGAGTCGATTACCCATTCTATTGCTAGATGGTTGTGTGATGTTGGATAAGTTATTTAACTTTTCTGAATATGAAGTCAGTTCTCAAGAGAAGGTACTGAAGAAATTATAGTCATATGAAAAATGCCTCAAATCACTAATAATTAGAGAAATGTTAATTAAAGCAATCCTTAGGTTCTAGTTACACCAATCAGATTAGTAAAGAAGACAGAAAAAGGAAAATGACTGTTTGACAGACAACACACAGGAGGCACTGAAGTTTTTGGATTCCATCCTCTAGCAGGTTCACTCTTGATCTGGTCAGACAGGAAGGAGAGGAAGATAACTTTGGGTTAATAGTCTTACTTTATTCTAGTCTACTCAAGTGGGAGTTGGTTATAATGGGAGCACCAACTCCTACAGCATTCCCTAATCCCCCTTCTCACAAGACTTGGGGTGGATGGGGAGAACTACCCCTATGTCTGGATGGGATCAATAGAGACAAGCACAGCTTGTGTGCTCCCCTAAATTCCTTCAAGCCTCAATGGGGGCTGGTTGAGGCAGGTACATGCATTCCTCTATGCATTACCCAAATCCCAAATAGGTTCCCCCATGGGTTCCCCTGTGGATTCCTCACTCACTGACCAGTGCCCGCTTGTTTTATAGGGCAACAGACAAAGAAGGCAGGCATCTTGCCAAAAATAGCCTCATAGGTTAATGTTAGCAATATTGTCATTCTGTGCAAACCTAGTAAATATCACATTATATCACCCCTGTATCTTATAGTGCAGCCCCAGTAGGACAGTTTATCACTATGATTCTAGGAATTACTATCTAATTAAATCTTGGGGCTATTCTGGGAGTTATTATCTAACACCTAGAGACTAGACATTGTCATATCCACGGATCCTGAGAAACTAAAGTCTAAAAAGGATAACAAAATCCTACTTACATACAGTAATAAATAGTGGAGAAGCTTTGGGTAAATAGATAAACTGATACACTATGGGTGGATCTATGAAGGGGTACAACCATTTTGCAAAAGCAATTTGGAATTATACATAAATTTTTTTAATAACATAGACTCTTTTTTTATTTTTGGAGGGGGGAAGGCAGGGCAATTGGGGTTAAGTGACTTGCCAAGGTTACAAGGCTAAGTGTCTGAGGCTGGATTTGAACTCAGGTCCTCCTGACTCCAGGGACAGTGCTCTATTCGCTGTGACACCTGGCCACCCCCTCATATACTCTTTAACCCAGCTATATTACTCTGCTACATTTGCACTCAAAAGAGATCAAATAAAGAGGAAAGTTCCTCTATTTACAGAAATATTTTTAGCAGTCCCTTTTTTGGGTAACAAAATCTGGAAATTAAAAGGATCCCTATCAGTTGGGAAATGGTTCAACAAATTGTGGAATATGAAAATAATGGAACACCATTATGCTGTAAGAAGTGAGGAAATAGATGATTTCAAGAAGTCACGGAAAGACTTTATAAACTAATACAGAGTGAAATAAACAGAACCAGAAGAATAATTTATAACATCAAAATTATAAAAATGAACAACTTACATGAGAGATTGAAGACTTATAAACTGAGAAGAATGAAATGAGCAGGACCAGGAGAATAACTGATACAATAACAACAACATTGTAAAGAAAATCAACTTTGAAAGCAATATAAACCATTACCATCTATGATTTCACAGGACTGATGATAAAGCATCCTGTCTACTTTGTAATATAAGGGTGACAGATTTAGGATTCAGAATGAAAGATATTTTTTGAGTACAGTCAATGAGGGAATTTATTTTGCTTGACAATGTATATTTGTTGCTCGGAATTTTATTTACTTTTCTTCTAGTGGATTAGGGGGTGGAAGGAGATAAAATAGATTTATGATAATTAAAAAATAAAACTTTAATTAAAATATTTTTTCTGGGTCTCAGCAATCTCATTTGTAAAATGTGGAGTTTAGACTCCAGCAGCAGTTCCAAAGCAATACATAAGAAAATTTTGATGCTAGCAATAGTCTTCCCTCTACAATATCTCATATAAGGAGAATAATTTATGCATATAGATATGAATAGACAGTATAGTATGGTTTTACATACATATATATCTATATATACCTACACATACATACACATATACATCTTAGTGTCTAATAGTAACCTTCTCTAGGGCCAGGTGGGGAGGGAGGGAGAAAAAAAAGGACACAACAGGGAACAAAAGAAAACTCAGAAGCACAGTAAATTAGTGTAGCTTTGAAAATGGTGTCTAGTATTTACTACAGAGTTGTTTTTTTAAAGTAAACTGTGAAATGGAAACTCATGGTTCTATACTGAATCCTCTTTACGTTGTACTGTGTACAGAGATGGACTTTTTTTGGTCTTTTTGTATTTAAGTTCAAAATAAATAAATACTAAAAAATAAAAAATCTCATATAATTATGTGTATGTCAAAGATATTCTTTATGCACAGCATCTTTTTCACTATGGAAATAGGCTTTAAATTTTTATTTTGCTTTTATATTTTCCAGGATGTCCTTCTTCATCACAGGGACATTCCACAACTGCAAATCAGCAACCATGGCTCTACCAATGTATTTCAAGCCCCAAAGAGGGTGGCCCAATTTATTTTTATTTATTTTTATTTTTTAAAGCAATCGGGGTTAAGTAACTTGCTCAAGGTTACATGGCCAGGTGTTTCTGGGTGGGTGCTAAGTGTCTGAGCCTGGATTCGATCCCCAGGTCATCCCGACACTGGAGCCAATGCTCTTACTCGCTGCGCTACCTGGCTGCCCCAGGTGGCCCAATTTGAGAAACTAAATTAGGGATTATTTTGTGTCATATTTTCCTTTTTCAGTCCAGTGAATAATGTTTTAAAATGCATAAAATAAAACACACAGGATTACCAAGGAAACCTTACATTTACATTACAAAGGAAACCTTACATTTTACATTACAAAGGAAACCATACATCATACCGGGTGGCTAGGTGGCGCAGTGAATAGAGTACCAGCCCTGGAGTCAGGAGGACCTGAGTTCAAATTTGACCTCAGACACTTAACACTTACTAGCCATGTGACCTTGGGCAAGTCACTATCCCCCCCAATTGCTCTGCCTTCCCCCCTCCAAAAAGAAAAAACAAAACAAAAAAAGAAATATACATCAATACATTTACAAATGTAAGTTCATGGATCTCAGGTTAAGCACCTCTCAACTAGATGATTTTGAAATTATCATTCCAACTCTAAAACTCCATGTCCTCTAAAAATATGTTTAGTTTAAACAAATGTCACTAAATTAAGGGAAAAGAAATAGATGAAATGATACAAGTCTGTAGCATAGATGCAGCTTGTCTAGACAAGCAAGATATAAACCCAAAGAGTTAAAAGTCCAGAAGATGAGACAGAGCAAAGAACTGGAATAAAAACGGGGCAGTAGGGAATAAAAGAAAGTTTTGAATAGAGATAAGAGCAATAGCTATAACAAAGAATAAATAGATTAGGATAGCTTAGGATTGGGAGAAAAGGAAAAGGGTGGGGGAGGATGTAAGAGGAAACAGGGTTCACAACAACTTGAAAATGATATAATAGGTATAGTGGAAAGAACAACAGATTTCAAGTGAGGAAAGCTCACTGTTCCATTTTTTGTGGTTGTGCTCCCAATGTCTAGCAGAGTGCTTTGCTCTTAGAGAGTGCTTAATATAATATGCTTGTTGATTGTTCAATTCAATTGAGAGACCTAGTTTGGAATTAGGACTGACATTAATAGTTGTATTATTTGGGGTAAATTACTTAATGTCTCTGAACCTGTTTCCTTATCTGCAAAATGGGGATAATAATATCTTCACTACTTGAGTTACATGTTGGTTGTGAGGCAATTGCTTTCCAAATCTTAAATCAATGTGAAATAATATTATTTCATTATTATGCTTTAAAAACCAACCAGCTGGAATCTGGCATTCCTTCTGACTCTAAAATTCTGTTATTCTGTTATATGCACTAGGTATTATAGTTACTCTACTCTAATTTAACAGATGAAGAAACTGAGGCTCAGGGAGGTTAAATAATTTGTTCATGATCACATATCTATTAAGTGTCTGCTATAGGATGCAAATTCTGGATCCCAAATTTAGAATTCTATACACTAGACTATCCTCTCCCCTTCTGAAATTTAATTTGAGCAATTGAGGTTTTGTATATATTATAGAAATATTTCTACATTAGGAACAATATTTAAAATGAAAAAAAAAAAGTTTAACAGTTCTCTGATGCTATTGAGAACAGGTAGGCCAGAAACAGAATCCTAAACAGGGTTCCCAAAGATATCACTGAAGAATTTTAAAATGTGGCATGTAATTATTTATTTGCCAATCCACAGCAAGTTTCTCCACCCCTTGTTCTATAAAACTGCTGTTCTATAAAACAAGTAATCAAGTGAAACTATTGGCAAAGAACATATAATTTAGGATTTTTTTTTTACTCATTCTACAGCCTAGATAAATGGTAGCTTATAGGATTAAAATAGTTGTCTTGTTATTATTTGTTTATTTGGAAGCTGAATCCAGAACACCAAAGGTATTAATTAACCAGGTCAAAAACAAACTTTCTGTAGGATTGAGCTTTAAATTTTAAAATAATGCTGTTGTTGTCATTGGTATTTTTAAGATTTCCCCTAAGAAAGCAATGTTATCTGTCAGATCAAGAATATAGGAAAGGTTTACTGTAGCTAGAAGTGGACATGGGGAAGGAACCTGGTTCTGATCATAGACTGATAGGACCATTTCTTTAGAAGGGTTGCATATTTGTCTCAGTGAAAAGCATTTCCATCGAGGGAGTTCCCTGTGCCAACAAAATCACAGTTCTGCTCCAAAAACAAACAAAAAACCAGACCAAACTATTATTAAGACAGTCATGGATAAACAGCTAGGATTTTTTGTTAGAATTACTGTCTTTAACAATATTATTTTTTTCCCTCTTAAATGTGTATGGGTACCCTTTGTTTTTGTATCTCAATTATAATGAAGAATAAAAAAACTATCAGCTGATGTATCAGCAAAGGAAACTGACACTCAACCAAGTCAGATATGCACAATTCCACATCCATATTCTCCTCCCTCTGGAAAGAAGAGAGGAAGGCATATTCTCATATCTCTTCTTTGAAGCCAAGATTGGTTAAAATTTCAGAGAATTCATTTTGTTTTCCCCCCAACTTGTTTTGTCCATTTACAGTGTTGTAGTCAGTGAATATATATTTCAGGTTCCACTTCCTTCTCTTTGAATCAGTACATATAAATCTTTCCATGTTTCTCTGAATGATTCATAGACATTTTTTTCTTAGAGTTCACAGACAGGAATTTACTTTATTTCCAGGTCTTTGCTATTGCATTTTGATGTCCAGAGGACATCTTTGACCTCCTTTTGGTATTTGACTAGGAACAGAATCTCTAGATTAAAGGGTATGGAAACATTGTTACTTTTTTGAAGCATAATTCTTTTCTTTTTTTTTTTTTTTGCCTTTTGGAGGGCAATTGGGGTTAAGTAACTTGCCCAAAGTTACCCGGCTAGTTTTTTTGTGTGGGT
Source organism: Petaurus breviceps papuanus (assembly GCF_028583685.1). NCBI lineage: Eukaryota > Metazoa > Chordata > Mammalia > Diprotodontia > Petauridae > Petaurus > Petaurus breviceps. Next base: position 21,560,501 of record NW_027187358.1, read on the forward strand.
GTTAAGTGTCTGAGGCCTGAACCGAACTCGGGTCCTCCTGACTCAGGGCCGGCAGCTCACTTACTCACTGTGCCACCTAACCGCCCCTTTAAGCATAATTCTCAATTGCTTTCCAGAATGAAGCATTCACAGTTCCACCGATAGCGTATAGTTTGTCCAAATTTTCACAGTCCCTCCAATACTGTCTCATAGTGCTCTTAAAAAAAAAAGATACAATAATTTAAAGTTGTGATGGAGATCTTAGCTGTAATGGAAGGCCCTTCATAGAATTTTCTGTTTCTTTTTTTTTTCTAATTCAGAGATAACTTTGATAGCTTTAGTTTTTCAAACTGAAAGCTGGGGAAAATCTCCCTCATAAGGGTAGAAAGTCATTTTAGAGGTATCTAAGTACAGTGGAAAGATCTCTAGGCTCCACACCAGCATTCCTTTATTTAGCTACCACATTTTAAAGAAGGTTGTATGACCTTAGGCAGGTAACAATAATGCTAGCATTTTTACAATCCTTTAAGGTTTGCAAAGTGTCTTACTTCCATTATCTCACTGATCCTTGAAACGACTCTGTGAGGTAGGTGCTATTATTTTTACAGAAAACTAAAGCTGAGATTAAGTGACTTGACAAACCCAGGCTCAAAGAACTCTTTAAAAAGAGTTTGAGGCTGAATTCCAAAGGGGTCTTAACTATAACACTTTATCTACTGTTCCACTTAACCTCCAAGATACTGATAGGCTTTGTACTGGAGCTGCTTTGAGGAAAACAACTTTGTACACCTTTAAGATCTAAATAAACAAGAGATGGAATTAGTGAATTAACATATGCAAGACACTAGGAAATTAGGAAAGAGGAAAAGGTTAGTAAAACTCGGGCAAAGCTGCGCCCCTCCAAGTCCAGAAAGTGCTCCTAGAACACAAGACCAGATTGGCAAAAACTCAAAAAACAGTTAACTCACTTCGGAACAAGGCCAGAAGTGTAAAAGGAAAAGCTTGTGAAACGGGAAAACAAGGAGCCCGGGGGAGTTCCGTGACTTGAGACAATGAGATGGCTCGTACAGCGCTTTGTAAGCGTTAGAACCCTATACAAACGTCAGCTATTAATAGGAAGCTATAAAAGCAAGGTAAAGTTTGAAGCTGGGTATGGTAAGATGGAGTCCATAGATTAAGCTGGCAATTTGCAAGGTTTATTTTCTATCCTGGCTATTGCTTGTACATTAGACCAACTCCTTTCACTGTAGCCATGGCTTGTAAAGCGAGGGTCACGGACTGTCCCACACCAGGGTGCAGCCTTCAAACACACTTCCACCCACGTGAAATCGGGAGCAGCTCCTACTCCAGCCTTCCCCATCCCGCGCCTGCGCAGAGCGACCTCCCCGCTTTCCTTCGGACCTCTCCCGAGTGCTTCTCTAGCCAATCCAAAGCGCCCTTACCGCTTCCCTCTGTGTCTTGCGCAGGAACTCCTTTCCTACCGAACCCTCCTGGGCGGGGGCAACTACATACGTTGTCATAGTGACCATTTCAAGTTAACCGGTTTGGGGCCTCCATCCGGGTGTCTGGGACAGCTCTTTGGCCAGTCCTGGGAAGGTCCCCCTCTCCTCCACGCCAGCCCGGGGCTCCGTGGGGGCAGCTGGATCCGGTCTCGGAGAGCGCGGGCGGGGACGTCTGGGCCCAGAGCTGCCCCTCCCTGGGGTTCGCAGGGTGGGGGCCATGGCGGCAGAAGAAGATGAGGAGGTGGAGTGGGTTGTGGAGAGCATCGCGGGCTTCCTCCGCGGCCCTGACTGGTCCATCCCCATCTTGGACTTTCTGGAACAGAAGTGTGAAGGTAAAACCCAGCCCTTTCCTCGCCTTCCCCGCCACTCCCCGGGGTATACGGACGCAAGAGCAGCTCCCCTTCTTTCACCTCCGCGGCGAGGCAGAGGAGGTTGGGGAGGGGTCCTCACTTCTCTCTGGCCGCGTGGCACCACCGGCCAGCTGTATTTAGGGGCAGCTTTGAAGCTGATAGGACTCCGTTGACCCCCTTCCCCGAACCTTCCTCTAAACGCCCTTGTCTCCACCTCTGCCTTCCGCCTTTCCACCTTCATTCTCCCTTCCTCACCCACTACTGCCTCCACCTTGCTCCCCCTCCCCAGTTCTGTCCCATCCTCTATCCTCCCCTCCTCACTCCTCTCCACCCCCGCTCCCCACACTCGACTCCATTTCCATCCTTACCTCCATTCCTATCCGCCCCCACTCCACCTCCATCCTACTCTCCTGACCCCCTCCACTCCCACCCTCCACTCATCCTCACCTCCTCTATTCCTACCCGCCACTCCTCCAAATCCATCTCCACCTTCATCCTCCCCTCCTCACACTTCTTCCAACCTCCACGTCCCGGTCCCATAAATTTATCTTTACCTCCATCCCTCCGCCCTAACTACTCTACTCTCCTACTTTCCACTGCCATCCCTCCACCTTCCTATTTCCACTCCCACCTCCTCTATGCCCATCCCCATCCGGTGTTTTCTTAATCAAAGAAAATAAAATACACAACATAGATATAAAAAGCTTCCCTTTCCCCACTGTGACATGCCATAATCCTAAATCACCAGGTTTCTGCCCCAAGAAAAGGTAAATACCATGATAAGGAGTACAGAAACCTTTTTAACTGGTTGAAAACCCCAGTAACTAAGTGATGGATGGAGACGCCTCCCTGTCCCTCCCTGTCTCCAGAGGAATTCACTGAGCTTAAAGCCTTTTTCTAGGAGGGGAGGATTTGGACTATGCCATGAAATGCTATTTGCTTAAGAAAGAAGGACCCAGGGACACTCTTACTCTAAAAGGAATTGAGCCAATCAGTCAATGAGAATTTATTTTTTAAAAATAAGTTTAATAATAAGTTTTTTTTTACATCATCATAGTTCCTCCATTATCATTCCTCCTTTCAGAGAACCATTCCATATAACAAATGATATTTTTTAAAGAAAAGAAAGAGGAAAAAATTAGCATAACTGATGAGTACATCCAGAAAGTCAGAAAATATACCCAATGTGCAATGCTTGTGGATATTCCATCTCTGTAAAGGGGTAGGGTGGAAATAGTTTTTCATATCTCTTTGTAGTTATACTTCAATAAGCCTTCGTTAATCACTTATGAGTCAAATAACAGTTATTAAATACCTGCTGTGTACCAGTTACGGGACTAACTTGGGGTCACAAAGAAAGGCAAAACAATCTTGTTCTCAAGGAGCTTAGTCTAAAGGTAGGGGCAAGGGGGGACAGCATGCAGAGAGCTTTGTTTAAACGGGGTACATACAGGGTAAATTGGAGATAATCTCAGAGGCGAGACACTCAAATTAAGGAGGATTGGGAAAGGCTTCTTTCGGAAGGTGGAACTTTAGCTGAGATTTTTAGGGAAGCTAGGAATTGGAGATGAAGAGGGAGAGTTCTAAACATGGAGGGGGGCAGACAGTGAAAATGCTCAGTGGGAGATGGAGTGTCTTGTGGAGAGGGTGTCAGGTGAGGAACAGCAAGGGGAAATTTACTGGATTGCAGAGTATGTGGTAGGCTGTGAGATGTAAGATTGGAAAGGTAGGATGGGGCCAAGTTATGGACAGCTTTAAAAACCAAATCAAGGTTTTTGTATTTGATTCCTGAGGCAATTCTGAAGTTTATTGCATAGAGAGGTGACATGATCAGACCTCATTTTAATTAGATCAGTTTGACAGCTGAGTGGAGGATGACTGGAGTGGGGAGGGGTTTGAGGCAAGGAGACCCACCAATAGTTTTATTTCAGTAGTCTAGGTGTGAGGTGACAAAGGCTGTGTAGTAGGGTGGTTGCAGATCAGGAGAGAGAAGGGAATGTATAGGAGGTAGGAATGACAAAATTTGACCATTGATTACATATGAGGGGGGATCAGTTTGAGAGAGTAAGGAGTTGAGGATGACACCTAATTTACAAGCCTGGATAATTAGGGGAATGGTGGTACTTTTTTGACAGTAGTAGGGAAGTTAGCAAGAAGGGAGGGTTTGAGAGGCTGGGGAAAGATGAGATCAGTTTGAGACAAACTGAATTTAAGATGTCTCTAAGACATCCACTTGAAGGTGGCCTAAAAGCATTTGGAAATGTGAGACTGGAGGGCAGGAGAGAGGTTAGGATTAGAACAAATAAATTTTAAGATCCTCTGCATAGGGATGATAGTTGAATCTTTAGGAGTTGATGAGATCACTAAGTGAATAGGGTAGAGGCAGAAGAGAAGACAGCCTTTGGGGATAACCTATTGTCATCTGTGGTGTGACCTGGATGATGATGCAGAAATCAAGGGAAACATTTGAATATGAAAAAACTAACAGGGGGACACACAGGTTCTGTGGAGGAAAGGAAATAGATTTTTGTGGGTTAAAGGTGTTTTATGTAGTCTTTCACTGTGCTAAGCACTAGGAATGGGGACACACAGAAAGCAAAACAAACAAAACAAACCCCAAAACAAAAAAAAAAACAAAAAAGTTTCTGCCCTTAAGGATCTTAAATTCTAATGGGGAAAATAACATGCAAACAACTATGTACATTGAAGATATATACCAGGGTAAATTAAGACAGTGGATTAGTTTGGGACCATTATATTGGGACCACGGTATACCTTGGTACCTGCACCTATACTTTTGAATGCCATAACAAATAGCATTTTCAAAAGTAAACAGCACCCAGTTAAGTTGAAATAAGGTTCACTTTAAACAGAGATTTTTTTCATTGCATTTTCTTTGCCACAATCTTGTGAAATCTTATGGCAGAAATACTCTACTTCTTTCAAGCATTATTTACAACTAAATTCTGGCATGATAACTGTAATCTGGACTCCATTGTAATTTGATGTGACCCGTTTTATTCTTACTCACATTATGTACTCTTTGAGGTAGTCTGGTGAAGGGTCCTAAACACCCTTAGCACTTAAAAATGCTGTGATGTTTTATGTTTTTCAATACATGATATCCAGGCAAGTGAGAATCAAGTTGATTTTAAATAGAGATCTTTTCATTAAACCTTAACTTGTGCTTTCACATTCTTTCATGTATAATGGTATATTTCTCCATTTTTTTCTCTTAAATTTTAGTTTTTGATGATGAAGAAGAAAGCAAGTTGACATACACAGAAATTCATCAGGAGTACAAAGAACTGGCAAGTTTCCTTCATTAGCTTTTTTAAAAAAAATTGACAAGATACAAAATAAAACTAGAGTGTTTTTTTAAATCACATGTAATAGGTTTTTCTATCCTCAATTTCTTTTACTTATCGTGCAGAAATTAAACCTCTTTTAACAATATCACTAATCATGTTGAATTCAGAGGCTCTTTTAGTATTTCCCTCACTAAGTGTAATATAGTTAAAAGGACACATATTGTGGCTACAAAACCTTGGTTTGAGTTCTGACTTTGATCTTTAGTAGTTGTATGATCTTGGACAAGTCACTTAATCTGTTTTTGCTTCACTGTCCTCATTGTGAAATGAATCTAACTTCTTGGGGTTTTTTTTTTTTTTTTTTTGCTTTTTGGAGGGGGGAAGGTAGGGCAGTTGGTGTTAAGTAACTTGCCCAGGGTCACATGGCTAGTTTTTGTGTTCAGTGTCTGAGGCTGGGTTTGAAACCTCCTGACTCCAGGGCCAGCGCTCTATTCACTGTGACACCTAGCTGCCCAGAATCTAACTTCTTGAACTGCCTGTCTCACATGATTTTTGTGATGAAATGCTTCTAAGTCTCAGTAAACATTTATTAGGTTCTGTTTGCTAGGCTCTGTACTAAGTGCTGGGGATACAGATAAGAAAAAAAAAACAACAAACCTGTCCTTGTCCTCAGGGAACTTACAGTCTGATGTTGTTGTTGTTCAGTTTTCAATTTTGTCTGACTCTCTTTGGAGTTTTCTTGGCAAAGATACTGGAGTGATTTGCCGTTTCCTTCTCCAGTTCATTTTATAGGTGAGGGAAACTGAGGCAAACAGAGTTAAGTGACTTACCCATGGTTACATAGCTAGTAAGTGGCTGTTTGAACTCAGGTCTTCCTGACTTCAGGTTCAGTGCTCTATCCATTGCCCTACCTAACCATTCCAAAGCAGTCTAATAAAGGAAGATAAGACACAACGGAAACCTGAAAGGGGAGCAAGAGGGAAGAGAAATATGAACAAGGATGGGGAGAGGAGGTACTTAGTGCAGGGGCGTGGTGGAAAAGCCAAAGAAGTCCTCCAGCTGAATAGAAGATGGCAAGGGTGGGGGGGTGGAGTGACTTCGGGCAAGAAAGCCAACAAGAAGGCTACTTCAGGTCAAGTCTTAAAATGCTATCTATGTACATGAGTTATTATCTACAGATTTCTAACTGTATGGAAACTCAAAAATAATTTTGCGATAGTTTCTTAAGGCATGTTGGGAAAAATCTTTGAATTTCCTTTGTCTTTTACTGCTTCCAAGAAATAGGGAGGTTTATGTTGTTTTTTTTCTCATTGTCATTATATAATAAGTGTTTGAGTTGCAGGAAAATTAAATTATAACTACATATTAAACTTGATTTTTCTGATGTTAGGGATTTCATGTTTGATTTTAGTAGAGGACCTGAATTGTAGAAACTACATTCATCTTAATTCTACCTATGGCCCTTAACAAATGATATTTTACATTTTGGTGTTTGCATGTTGAAAACAAGGGTGGTTATTCTAAGGGCACTTCTGTATGATTTAATTTCTAGCAATTAGAAGATAGCATCTATACATGGATAAAGAGCTGGTCTTGGAGTCTGGTAGCCCTTGGTATGGTCATTTCTCTGACACATATTGACTGTGACCGTGGGGAAGTCACTTTGTAGTGCCCCTGGTAACTCTAAAACTGTAAGAGAAAGTGCTGATGGACATTTGTAGAAGCCATTCCTTGGCTGGAGTTCCCTGAAACCACAGGTCTTAAAGTAAAAACAAACAAGTGGCTGAGCGCTCGCGCGTGTGTGTGTGTGTGTGTGTGTGTGTTAATGAAATGAGAGTAGTTGCTCTGTGAACATTTTAGAAAGAGATCTTGTGTGTGTAGAATAATGGGATTTTTCAAATACCCTTTATTTTTATCTGTGGTTTTATTAGAGATGACAGTAATTCTTACAAAATATTTATTCCTCCTGTCAATATTATAAAATTATTTATGGATCTATGTATTTTCTTTCACTAGGTTGAAAAACTGTTAGAAAGTTATCTAAAAGAAATTGGAATTAATGAAGATCAGTTTCAAGAAGCATGTACTTCTCCTCTTGCAAAGTCCCGGACATCACAGGTTTTAGCTTTTGTTTCTAATACTATGTGAACAGAAATGGTCAGGGATGTTTTCCTTGAAACCTTTTGACTATACTATGACCATACTATAAGTGGAAGGTACAGCCATACAAAAATACTTCCCTTAAATGTGTGGAAAAAGAAGCGCATTTGAATAAAATGTAATTGTAATATGGTGTCAAGTAAGAAAAGTATTGACATTCTCTCATTGTCTGTAGACTCCAAATGAATTGACACTTTACCGCTCAGCTTTGGTTATCCAGACTTCAGAACTTTATGTTGGTCTGTGTTTAACATTTTTTAAATTACTACAAAGGAAACCAATTACATTGAAATATCATTATTAAAATATTAAAAAAAAAACTTAATGGACCCAAGGTGTAGGAATCCCTGGTGTAATGTAATACCAAGCAAAGGCAACTTCCCAGGTTCAAAATACCAACATAGGTGCTCTCTATTTTATTCAGTAACAAACCCAGAACAGAGAAGATCGAAATATGACATCATTCCAAATACAGCATTTACTAAGTGTGATTAAATAATCTCCAAGTACTACCCCACCCCAGGACCTTCCAATCATTCAATCAATTACAAAGTCTCTGTTCTAAATACTTCTCCACCCCTAGGCTATACCTTAATTAAGTCCACCACAAAGCCCCTCTTCTCAAATGGAGATTAGTTTCCAAACATAAAGGTCAAAAGTTCCCCACCCCTGGATCACAATTGAATCTACCCCAGAGTTACATCAAGTTTAAACACAGCACTTAATACCCAAATGGAGCTCTTTTCTTCATCTTGACACGAGGCAAGTTCTCAGCAATCTTAGTTCCTGGGGAGACAAGGCTTAGCAAGGCCATAAGATACATTGCCAGTCCCTTCATGAATTTATCCTGTCTGTAGAACAGTCCTAGAACCCCTGAACACATTAGCAAAGCCCTCTCTCCCAGGATTTCTGTAAACATACAACAAGAAAATCCTTCTTCAGGGCTTCTGAACCAACAGAAAGGCTCCCAGACCCCTGCAACAACAGCACTGTCCTTCACCAGTGGACAGTATTCACTCTGTCTGCAGGACAGTCTCCAGACCCCTGCAACAACAGTACTGTCCCTCACCAGTGGACAGTATTCACTCTCTGTCTGCAGGACAGTCGCAGGCCTTCTTAGTGAACAGCCAGGTTCCAGGACTTCTTCAACAAAAGGACAGTCTTTCACCAGTGGACAAATCTGGCAAAATAACATCAAAACAGACAGACAAAGTACCAGCAAAACAGCCATGTCTCCTCAGTCCTTGGCAGCTCAGGGGGCAGTACTCAAAAGTCCAGGGCAATTCAAAGCGGCCACCAGCAATTCTCTTAGTCTCTCTCTCTCCACGAGGTGCTGCTTCCAAAAAAAAGATCTTCCGCCTCTCTCTTGTCTCTCCAAATCTACATCACCAGCTCCTCCCACTTCAGGACTTTCTTTTCACATCAACAAGCCCATCCCACAAGTGGGATTAACAAACTCTGGGTTTTAATACAATCAATTTGAAAACCAAGCCAATACAGGGGAATCTTTAATTGCCATTACTATCACACCTGGTACAGAGGAAAAAAATAAGAGGGCCAAAAGCAGAGTTTTATGGTATAAGCACAGTGAACAGAAGTAATAGTAAAGGATATTGAAAAAGAGAAGTCAGACAGATTAGAGGAGAACTAGGAGAGAGCAGTGTAATGAAAACTGAAGAGGAGAGAGTACCCAGGAGAAGGTGATTGAGTGTTAATGTTGGAGAGGTCAGGAAGGATCAGAATTGAGAAAAGGCCTTTAGCTGTTGCAATTAAGAAATCATTGGTAATTTTGTAGAGGCCAGTTTCAGTTGAATGATGAAGTTGGAAGCCAGATTGTAGGGGTTTAGAAGAGAGTGAAAGAAGTCAGGAAGTAGAGACACCTAGTGTTAAGCCAAAATGGAGAGGAGAGATATAAGATGACCGTAAGCAGGGAGGGAGGGATCAGGTGAGTTTTTTGAAGATGGAGTCATGGGCATGTTTGTAGGCAATACTGAAGCAATCAGGAGGTGAGAGAATAAATGTGAGAGAGTAGGGATGTTGAATGGGGCAGTCTGCTGGAGAATCTGAGAAAAACCCTTTAGATCTGGCTATTGAAAATAAATCATTGGTAACTTTAGAGAAATTGTCAGTCTGAATGACTTCACCTGTTGTTATAAATTTTGTTATGAAAAATTGTGCATCTTTTGCCACTTTGTTATCCTCCCAGTTTCATGGTATGACTTTACTTAGTTTTCTTGTCAAGCTTTCTTTAAATACTAGTTTTTCTCCACTGGTCCTCACTATTTTATTAAGTGATACTATTTGTAATCCTCCACCATCATTCTCTGGAAGGTTTTTTAAAGGAGTTTATATTTCTAAACCAGTGCTGTGTTTGCCTGCCATACCTGTTGGTTTAACGAATAAATTTTGTGTTGGCCATCTAAGATGCTTTTTAGGCTCTTTTTCTTCTTTTTTATGGCAGTTGGTATATATTGTCTGAACTTCTGAAAGAAATTGTTAGTATCTATGGCCCTTCCTCCATTTCTTTACTATTTTTGACAACAATAACTCAGGTTAGATTTTAGTTATTTTACTCAGCTGTTGCCTTTTCTTATTATTTTTCTAACTATGAATTAATTTTGAACTTTGCCCTGCCAAATATGTGGTCTAACTGTGCATAGAGAGCTTATTGATTCAGGAATGACTCCCACAAAGAATTGAGTCCATTAAAATATAATCAATTTTACTTTTTGGTGTTATTTTTTCATAATAATTTATAGCACCTTTTGATTCTTTTCTTTGAGTAAAAAAATATTCATGGTATGTGGCATGAGGCTATTGGGTAGTCTATTAGTATAATATCTCTCATTTCTGACCGCTGAGCCATATTTTCCAACTTTTTTTGGTCATCTTTGCCTACTACTATTTTGGCATTGAAATCATCTAGTATCAAAATCTATGTTAATTTAATTGGGAGAGTCTTCCTGAATTTTTATGGGATTTCTCTGTCTCCTTATTCTCTGCAATATGTGTTGGCACAAAGGTTGCAATTATTTTCATGATGGTCTTATGCAAATACTTTTCATGAACTTTGCAATGTGATATGACCAAATATCTCATGAAATTATATTTCTTCTTGCTTTTGGATGTCTGATAAAAATCAAATCCTCAAGTTTATTTATTTGTATCTTGAAGGAGAAGCTTGTTACTTTACACTTGGACCATTGCAATAGACTTCTATATGATGTCCTTGTTTTATGTCTCTTCCTTCTCCAATCAGTCCTCTGCAATCTGCCAAAGTGATTTTCCTAAAGCTCAGGTCTTACCATATCATACTTTGTCCTCTCAACAAACTGTAGAGGCTCTCCAGAATCAAATGTAACATCCTTTAGCTTTTAAATCTCACACTCTGGTCCCTTCTCACATTTCAAGTCTTCTTACACTTTGCTCCTTTCCATGTACGTTGTGATGTAATAATATTGACCTATTTAATAATCCTCACACAAGACACTCCATCATCTGACTCAGGGCATCTTTACTTGCTTTCCCCTGTGCTTGGTCTCATCTCCACCTCCTGGCGTCCCTGGCTTCCTTAACTCTCAGCTAAAATCCCACCTTCTCCAAGAAGCCTTTCCTTATTATCCTTAACGTTAATGCCTTCTTTTTGAGACTTTCTGCAGTTCTGCCTGTATATGTCTTGTTTGTACGTAGTTGTTTGCATGTTTGTCTCCTCCATTAAGTTGGAAGTTCCATGACAGCAGGCACTGTTTTTACCTTTTTTTTGTGTCCCCAGTGATTATCACAGTGCCTGGGACAGAGTAGGCACTTAAAGGCTTATTGACTTAGTTGAGCGGGAGCTTTTTGCCAGGACAGTCATTGCCTCCTGCTGTACTTTTCGGTGGATTGGTTATCTCTGCTTGATCTTGTCCTATGTCACTTGGGTTCCTCCGCTGATCTCTGCCTACTTCACTAATTCTTTTCTCTCTCCCTGCCCCGAGTCTTTGAGCTTAATAGAGCTGGGTCTTTAAGGTCCTCTATGGAATCTTAGGACAGCCTGCTATGGATTTTGAAGGATTAGATCATCCTAGTCTGAGCTGTGCTGGGAGATTACCTGTTTGTTTGCCTCTGCTAGTGCTGGTTTTGTGGGTGCTTCCTTTTCTCATTCCTGTGAGTTGCTGGTCCACTTTTTTGTGCAGTTCTGAGGTGAAGCCACTTACTTTAGTTTCTTGGTAGATTTCTTGTTCATTATTTGGTTTGATGCCCATTTCAGGTTTTTGGTGGAATAGGCATTGGAGAGCCGGGCAGCATTCCTTTGTTCAGGCTGGCGTCTTGGCTATAACTTGTAACTTTTAGTGTTCAAGGCTACATTTCCATTTTGAACTTGTGATCTGTATAGTGTATATGGTCTGTAAAGCTGTTGGTCCAAACCTAATTTCTCCCAAACTCCCTCCGATTTTAGGTAAGAGAGATAAAAGGAATCCATGTTGAGGTGAGAACTAATTTTGCTTTGTTTTTTATATGTCAAATCCAGTTTCTCATTTCCTGAATATCTTAGTTAAATGATAACTCATTTTTTTTGTTCATTGTGTTTATACCAACATAGGTAACCTCACATTTTATTTGCTAATAGACCTCTTTCAAAATGTGTTAACATTTCAGTTATTTTGAATGGCCCTCAGTGTTTTTAGCTAACCTGGTAGGTTCTAGAAGTGAGTACAACATAGTGGGTAGAGTCCTGCAATTAGAATGAAGAAGACTTGTGTTCAGGTGTGTATCTGAGTAGTTTCCTTATCAGAAAAATGAGGATGATGATAATAGCCACTTCACAGGGTTGCTTTGAGGTGTAAATGAGATAATGTTTTTAATGTGCAAATTCCCATTTAAATTAAGTTATTTGTATCTATCCCAATCAATTTTAATCAGTAATAAGCAAATTACCATAGTAGATTATAGCCTATAGACACACTATTCCAAGTCTAATAGTTTCGTTTTTGTTCCTTTTTTTTTTTTTTTTTTTTTGCTTTTTTGGGAGAAGGGAAGGCTGGGCAATTCGTGTTAAGTGATTTGCTCAGGGTCACGTGGCTAGTAAATGTTAAGCATCTGAGGCCAGATTTGAACTCAGGTCCTCCTGACTCCAGGGCCAGCGCTCTATTCACTACACCACCTAGCCACCCCTTTTCTGTTACTTTTAAGAGTATTTTGATATCAACCCAGCCTGTGACAACTCCTATGCTAATAACAACTGATATTTGCATAGATTTTGTGCCTTCCTCACATCAGTCAAGTAAAGTTGGTAGCATAGGTACTGCCTTTTATCTTCCTTTTCCAAAAGAAGACAGTGAGACCAAAAGAAGTTAAGTGACTTGTATGTGGTTATAGCTCGTGATCTACAGAGTCATTATTCAAACCCAGGTCTCCTGACCTCAAGAGCAGCTTTATTCATTATAGCTCTCACGTTGCTTTTCCTAAATAAGATATCAATCCTCTAAGACCTTGTCCTTCTTATTAGATAATGTAGCATGCCTGATTTAAAGTGCTGTATTCTTACCAAAATATTTTTGGAGAGAAACCTTAAGGATTTTAAATTATAAATAAATTATGAAGTTAACATCCACATTTCTTTCTACAGGCCATCTTGCAACCTGTGTTGGCAGCTGAAGATTTCAGTATATTTAAAGCAATGATGGTCCAGAAAAATATAGAAATGCAGTTGCAAGCAATTCGAATAATTCAAGAGAGAAATGGTAAATTTAAAAAATTAGAAATTTAAGTGTTAGACATGTTTTACAGCCTTGTCTCTGTTAATTTGATTGTGATCATGGTACAAGTTTCCTGTGCTACTGAAGTTGCTGGTTTTATAACTTGAGGTGACACATGTCTTGAAAGCCCTTGACTTTTCCCAAGGACTGAAGTACATTAATTTTATTACAGTGTGTATTCAATAATGCTAGCAATATTTTCTGCTTAAAATATTTGAGTTCTTCAGTAAAATCATACTCTCATACTTCATCGTGACATGGTCATGACTCTTAAGTTCTTAGGGATTTTGCTAACAGAGTGCTAGAAAGTTGTATACGAATGGACCTTCTTTCTGAGGCCCAGCCTGCCTAAATGCTGAGAGAGACCTATCACTATAAAGTTGAACACTTGGTGTTCAACTTTTTGGCCCCAGCAACTCAAGAAGGCCATACTAAGGCATGATAGGGTTACAGTCTACCTCACTGGTGGGTATACTTGTATTAATGAAATATTTCGTATGAAATTACATTATTTAGTTATTAAAATAATTCTTACAGCAGTTTTGGGCAGGGGGGGATATGAAGATGGGTATTATTTCTTCTGTTCCAAAATTTCCCTGAAATGACTCAGGAGTAAGACATATCTCCAGGTGCTCTGGACCAGCATTTTTGTGTCATTGCTGAATTGCAGAAGTTTTGTGGGTAAATTAATCTGGTAAAAGCTGGTCAGACAACCCCTTCATTTTTATAGATTTGGACATTGAAACTCAGAGAGGTTAAGTGATGGACTCCAGGTTGTAGAGGACTCATAGAAGACCCAGACCCCCATTGAAGGAGGCAAGCTTGGCACCAGCCCATTTACCCCCAGATCAGTATTCTTTCTATTAAGTCATGCTCTTTTTGTGCTGTTAAGTATCAGGACCTCAGCCATAAGGACTCATTGGGAAAGGCCCAAGTTGTTCTCTGATACTGAATTCAAGATGTGAATATGTAATTTGTTTTCACCTCCCATCTCTGAAACACCTTGCAGAATTGCATAGAGAAAACAGAAAACAAATAACCCTTCCCTTGTGTTTCCCTTGTGGATTAACCCTTCTTCAAATTACCTTGAATGGAGAATTTTTCTTACAGAGCCAGCAATCTTAGCCATCATTTAAAGCTTCCCCAAATTCTTTCTTAGCAGTTTAAGAAGTTATTGAATTTAGCTTCCAGCTGATCTCACCCTAGCTACAAACCAGTATTCTGTGCTCTGGAAAACAACCATGTAATTAGTGTTACACCTAGGTAAGGGAGGCATATGTTTCCTCTTTTCTCCTTCCTCTGTTGTATAAATCCATATAACACCTCTCTGAAGGCTCATAAAGATATACCCCTCAGATTGGGGAATTTGCTTATTTTATGACTATTTGAAATATTAACTAATAAAACCTATTTTTTTTTTTTGGAGGGGGGAAGGTATGGCAGTTGGGGTTAATTGACTTGCCCAAGGTCACATGGCTAGTTTTTGTGTTAAGTGTCTGAGGCCGAATTTGAACTCAGGTCCTCCTGATTCCAGGTCCAGTGGTCTATTCACTGCGCCACCTAGCTGCCCCAATAAAACCTATTTTTGTTGAATATTTGAAGTACAATAAATAGTTTAAAATTATGTAGATGTTTGGAATTCAAACCAGAAATCCAAATTTTTCAAAAATGAAATAAAAACTGCAGCTTTAAATTTTAATTGAATTTCAATATAAACTTAACTCCTGGTTTCTAACACAGATTATTCAGTTTTATGACTTGAAATTAAGTCATTTCCTTAATTTAGATTATAGATTTCTAAACTTCCATGCTAGCCTCTCTCATAACAAGTTAATGGGCCTTCAAGAAAGAGTCCTTTGATGAACAAAAATCAGGGTCTTTACTGATTACTTAGTTCCTCATAAGTTAAGAGATTGGATCTAAATAGATCCTGTATAATGTTTTGACAGCCAGATATTTTATGACAGCACAGCCTCATTTTCCCACTGGATCATCCTTCTTACAAAGATTGTCAGGAAGCAGAGAAATACCATACAGCTATAATAATGTTTAAATTTTGTGATAAACTTCTTTCCAGTTATGATTCTGTTGTTTTTCAGATTTTCATGATCTAGCCCTTAGAATCACAGAATTGGAGAGTTGGAAGGGACCTCCTTAGTCATCTAATCTAACCTGCAAACAAAGGGAAGCCCCACGATAACTCAACAAGTTGTCATCTAACTTTTGTTTAAAAGCTTCCAAGGAGGAGGAACCCACCACCTCTCCAGGCAACCCTTTCCATTTTTGGATAACTCAAATTGTTAGGATATTTTTCCCAATGTTAAGCCTCAGTTTGCCTCTTTGTAGCTTCTACCCGTTGCTCCTGATTCTGCCTTTGGGGGCCAGACAGAAGTCTAATTTCTCTTCCACATGATAGCCTTTCAGATACTTGAAAAGAAATATAATGACCCTTTGGAATCTTCTTTTCTTCAGATTAAACATGCTCAGTTCCTTCAGCTGAACCTCATTTGAAAACCTCAGGTTTTCAAGGTCCTTCTCTATTCTGATTGCATCCATCTGTGAATACTTTTTTTTTTTTGCTTTCTGGAGGGCAGTTGGGGTTAAGTAACTTGCCCAAGGTCACATGGCTAGTTTTTGTGTTAAGTGTCTGAGGCCGGATTTAAACTCAGGTCCTCATGACTCCAGGGCTGGTGCTCTATTCACTGTACCACTAGGCGCCCCCCCATCTGTGAATACTTTCTTTCTCAAATCCTTCATATATCGTGGCACCAGAACTGAACTCAGGATTCCAGATAAAATCTGACAAGGGTAGTGTACAGTGTGTAGTGTCACTTCATTATTCCTGGAAACTATGCTCCTATCGAATTCCAAGATTATGTGGGCTTTTTGGTGTCCATGTTACATTACTGATTATCTTGAGCTTGTATTCCACCAAAACCCCTCTGAACTTTTACAGAATAAATGTTATCTACTGTGGGTCCAGAAATGCCCAATCTTCAATAAAAGCCACCGAGACAGAGCCCTGAGCCAGTAGCAGTTTATTAAAGGGACCTGACCCTCTTTAACAAATTGGATCTCATATCTTCCTCACTATCTGGGATGACCTTTTTCTCCAGGGCTTTGGTTTTATAGTATTTGGCAAGATGATACAGAAATAATACAGATGATGCAGAGTAAAATACAGGATCTTATTTGTTAACAGACCGATACTTTGACCCTCCAGGAGAACTTGCAGTCCAGTCTTGGGCTGATGGGAAGCATCTACAATGGACTGAAAAATGGGCATGGCTGATAGGCAAGGCAAGGGTCACACATTGGTCAAGTGTTCTTGGCTGTTTTCCCATGTTGGGCAATGGAGATGATGAAAGAGCAGAGGGACAAAAAGAAGCTGGGGTCTCTCTATATCATTAGGACATCTTGGCCACACTGGGTTTGAATACTTACTTGTTAGGGGAAAAGGTTGGAGGTTCTCTGGTTAGTTTACTGTGATTAAGCAAGTGAACTTATAACCCATAGTTGAAAGTTTTGGGGCCTCATATAAGAAATAATCTGTCGAGGCGCCTAGGTGGCTCACTTAGTAAAGCGCTTGCCCCAGAGTCAGGAGGACCTGAGTTCGGTTCTGGCCTTAGACACTTAACACCCACACAAAAATGCTAGCTGTGTAACCTTGGGCAAGTTACTGAACCCCAGTTGCCCTCCAAAAGGCAAAAAAAAAATAATCTGTCTAACCTTATCTAACTATCTCTAAATATAAGATATGAAATGTATATTTATAGACAAGCATAACAAATAATCACTACCCCTATGGAATTACACTAAACTGAATAATACTGATTGGAATAAAATAGGGATTAAATTAATTATTTGACACACTAAGCATGCCTCCCTGTTTTAATATGCCTGTGAAGTTAATTTCCCAAATACAAGACTTTCTACTCATCTTATTATATTTGGCCCAGTGGTCTAAACTGACAAAATCTTTTTGGATCCTGACTCTGTCACCCAGCATGTTAGTTATCCCTCCCAACTTCATTTCTGCAGATTTGATGAGTATACATTTATCTGTACCTTAATCCAAGTCATCAATAAAAATTCCACTGGAGACCTGCTACATTAATATCTGCAGCCATTCTTTGAGTTATGCTTTCCAACCAGATAAGAATATGTTACTTCTTGGCTCCTTCTGGCTAAGATCATATGCAGTCCAACTAATCTATAATTCTCTCTTCATCTACTTAATAATTCTGTCAAAAGAGGAAATTGGGTTAGCCTAATAAGATCCATTCTTGATAAAACCAAGGTGGATCTTTTTAATCACTGCTTCCTTTTCTAGATGTTTACCCACCATCTCTTTAATGCTCCATTTTAGAATTTTCAAAGATTTGAAGTTAATGTCATTGGCCTATAGTCGGTAGATTCTGCTAGTTTTTTTGAACATTGGGACATTTGCTCTTCTCCATTCTTGTGATACCCCTCTTTTTCCATGACCTTTGGATCATGTACTCACATGTATCAGTACTCACATTTGCCAATTCCTTTAGGACTTGAGGATGTAGTTTATATGGGCCAGCTGTTGTAATATTGTGGAAGTTGACAATAATAAAAATTAAATCAGAGGAAATCCAAAATCCTCTCTTAACACATGAGAGAAATAAAGAGAATAGATAGAAAATTGTGATATTGGCTAAGTACACTATTCATCATAAATGCCTCTGCTGTTATAGGTGAAATAAATAAGTATAAGCTTCCTGAAAGTAGGGATTGTATAATTCTTTGTATTTGTATCTCATTTGTATTTGTACCTAGAATTAAAGCAAATGCTTTTGAAATGCTCATTGAGTGATTGATTTTTAAGTTGTGTTTTTGCATAGCTTGAAAATGACTGTAATTTAATGTTGCTGCAGTAAAGCTACTTCATAATCTTAAAAAAAGATGATAGCTTACAAAGTATTTTAGACTTTGACTACAAATTTGTATTTCATGATGGACTAGAATATTGACAAATGAATGTTTTAAATGTAATTCTTATTCTTTACCTTCTTCTCTTTTTAATTTGATAGGTGTATTGCCTGACTGTTTAACGGATGGTTCTGATATGGTCAGTGAACTTGAACAAGAAGAAATGAAAATCCTTAGGGAAGTTCTTAGGTATTTTTCTTTAATCATTTTATTACTTAAAGAATTGTAGTTTGATGTATGTGTATATATGTATGTGTGTGTTTATGTGTATATAATGTACTTCATGAGAGAAGATTCAAGAAGGGCGGGAGTAGTGAAAATCATAGCTTTATTAAATTATCTGTCATCTGTCATTATAAGTGTCCAAGTGAAGGCTGGATGATCACTAACTGGGGATATTTCACAAAGATAATAGTTGTGCTGTATGTTCTCTGAGTTCCCTTCCAACTCCAGGATTCTGGAAGCAGCTGAGAAAGAATGTTAGACCTAGCATCAGGAAGACCTGAGTTGCCAATCAGCCCTCAGATACTTATTAGCTATTTGACTTTAAGGAAATCACTTAATCTCTGCTTCATTTTCCTCAAGTATAAAATGGGGTTAATAATGGTACCTACCTCAAGAGTTGTTGTAAAGATAAAATGAGATAATGTTTGTAAAGTGCTTATCGTAGTTCCTGGTACATAGTAGATGCTTTATAAATGCTAGCTATTATTATTATTATTTGATGGATTAGACTTGTTCTGTTTGGTCCCAGAGAGCAAAACCAGGAACACTGTATGGAAATTTAAAAGAAGTAAATTTAGGTGTGGTTTAGGAAAATTTTCTTAATTATTTGAGTTGTCCAGGAGTAGAATGGGTTGCTTCTTGAAGTTGGTAGGTTACTTTTCCGTGGAAATCTTCAGTCAAGGACTCAATGACTATTTGTTAAGTATGTTATTATTTGTATTCTTTTTTTGAGAAGGGCCACTTATATCCCTTCTGACTCTAGAATTTTGGGGGTTGGAGTGGAGCCAAGATGGCAGAGCAAAGGCAGGGACTGTCCTGAGCTCTCACTTAAATCCCTCCAAATATCTTTTAAAAATGACTAAACAGGAGCGGCCAAGTGGCTCAGCAAGTAAAGAGCACCGGCTCCAGTGTCGAGATGACCTGGGGATCGAATCCGGGCTCAGATACTTAGCACCACACCCAGAAATAAGTGGCTGTGTAACCTTGAGCAAGTTACTTAGCCCCGATTGCTTTAAAAAAAATGACTAAACAAACTCTAGAGCAGCAGAACCCACAAAAAGACAGAATGAAACAAATTTCCAGCACAAGACAACCTGGAAAGTTGACAGGAAAGGTCTGTTGGACCAGGCTGAGAGAGGAGCACAGTCCAGCGCAGGCCACACCAGCACAGCCTTGGCCCCAGCAAATCAGGAGTGGGCCTTGGGAGTGACTGAATAAGTGGCAGCAGCTGCTTCTGGAGCTCTTGGCCCACAGATGATAAGAGAATCAAGCAACTGATCAGAAGATTACAGGAGTCTCATTGCTAGCAATGAGGCAGGATTCTGTTGCTTTGCCTGTATTTGGATCTGGGTCACAGTCCTCGGGGGCTGACCCTGGGGCAAGGAGGAGCACTAGCATAACAGAGCTTACACAGCAGTGGAGAAGGGACCCTTCTCACAGTCCCAGAGCAAAAAAGAGTAGTTGTGGTCACTCAGAACAGACCATAGGCTAGGAGAGGAGTAAACACCTCTTCTTAGATCATATCACCTGAGAAGAACTGAAAACTTACAGGTCCCTAGAAGCATCTCTGAAAACAGCCACACAAAACCCCTAAAACTTGGGATGGTTTACCATCCACAGTGGAAGCAGAGCCCCAACTTAACAATGTTAAAAAGTCAGTTAATAGACTGGGGGGAAATGAGCAAACAATGGGAAAAAACTCAGACTATAGAAACTTACTTTAGTGACAAGGAAGATCAAAACACACACTCAGAAGAAAAGTCAAAAGTTCCTATATCCAAAGCCTCCCAAAAAAATGTGAATTGGTCTCAGGCCACAAAAGAGCTCAAAAAGGATTTTGAAAATCAGATAAGAGAAGAGGAAAAATTTGGAAGAGAAATGAGAGCGATACAGAAAATCATGAAAAACAAGTCAACAGCTTGATAAAGGAGACCCAAAAAATACTGAAGAAAATAACACCTTAAAAAATAAACTAGACCAAATGGCAAAAGAGGTCCAAAAAGCCAGGGAGGAGAAAAATGCCTTAAAAAGCAGAATTGGCCAAAGGGAAAAGGAGGTATAAAAGCTCACTGAAGAAATTAATTCTTTAAAAAATTAGAATGGAGCAAATGGAAGCTAATGACATCATGAAAAATCAAGAAATTATAAAACAAAGCCACAAGAATGAAAACAAAATAGAAGACAGTGTGAATTATCTCATCAGGAAAACAACTGACCTGGAAAATAGATCCAGGAGAGAGAATTTAAAAATTATTGAACTATCTGAAAGCCAAGATCAAAAAAAGAGCCTAAATATCATCTTTCAAGAAATTATCAGGGCGGCCAGGTAGCATAGTGAGTAAGAGCACCGGCTCCAGTGTCGGGATGACCTGGGGATCGAATCCGGGCTCAGACACTTAGCACCCACCCAGAAACACCTGGCCGTGTAACCTTGAGCAAGTTATTTAACCCTGATTGCTTTAAAAAAAAAAAAAGAAATTATCAAGGAAAACTGCCCTGATATTCTAGAACTAGAGGGTAAAATATGTAACATCAATCACAGCAGCACACCTGAAGACTGCTACTGTGAATAATTTTAAAGATCTGATAGCATAGTTTAATGAACTCTATTCAGCGATAAAGTAAAGCATAACATAACATCCTTAAGCAAAACATGTCAGATTATATATAACGCTCTATATCATATAACACATAGATATATCATTACATTCAGTAACATTTCCCAAAATACTTGTTAACACAATTAGGGGGTCCCAGGCCAGGATCTCCAGCACAACACATTACACAGTATATATTATTGCATCCCTAAAATCAGGGGATCCCAGGCTAGGGTCTCTCCTAGCACAACATATCCTTAAAGGATAACAGAAAATACAAACACCAACCACCCCTAGGTCACAGTAAGTCACACTCTCCTCAGTCAGTACACAGAGTCCAAGTAAAATTCCCTCTTCTCTTGACTCAAGGCTGACTTCCAAACTCCATGGCTCTTCCTCTGTGAACTGACTGATCCTGACTCTCATCTGGATTCACACTTAGGCAGCTGTCTCCTCCTACTCGAATCTCACCTCAGGAGAATTGCTCCACTCCAACTCCCTGCCTGACAACAGACTCCAGGGGTTCCTGTCCATAGCTTCTGTTTCTAGGAAAACAAAGCTTAACAGGGCTACAACAATATTTATACATATTACCAGCACCACCATCTCAATTCATTTAAAAGGGGCATAAGCTAAGCCTCCTTCCCGTGGGTGGATCTTCCCTCTTCAGTTCAATTCACTCATAAAGACCAACAGATGGGCTTCTGTCTGAGAAATTAACACAGATCAACAGATAGGACTTATGTCTGAGAAATTAACACAGACCAACAGACAGGGCTTCTGTCTGAGAAATTAACAGAGACCAACAGACAGTTCTGTGTGAGAAATTAACACAGATCAGAGTGCTGACATCACAAACATTCTTTTAGGCCTCTTCACAAGCAAGTTCCCCCAGCCCGCTCATGCTCACTTCTGCCCAGCAAAACTGAGTAATAATTCATGAGGGGAAATAAATGGATTTTCATTGAGATAGAGGAATTTCATGCATTCTTGGGAAAAGACCAGAGCTAAATAGAAAATTTGACTTTCAAATACAAGACTAAAGAGAAACATGAAAAGGTAAACAGGAAAGAGAAATCATAAGGGATGTATTAAAGTTAAACTTTTTGCCCTCCTACGTAGAAAGATATTTATAGCTCATCATAAGACCTTTCTCATTATTAGGGTAGTTAGGAGGAGTAATAATACTAATAAATAAATAATAATAATAAATAAATATTAATAAGCATAGATAAGAGGGCACCGGTATGAGCTGAATATGAAGGAATGATATTTAAGAACTAAAATAAAGGGGTGAGAGAGGAATGTATTGGAAGAAAGGGAGAGGTAGAAGTGGGACAAGTTATCTCACATAAATAAAAAAAAAAGCTTCTACAGAGGAAGAAGGGGGGAGGTGAGAGGCAGTGAGTGAAACTTACTCTTACCAGAATTGGTTCAAAGAGGGAATAGCAAACTCACTCAGTTGGGTGTCTTGCCCTGCCTAGGGGGTAAGGGGATAAAAAGAGGGGAAGTGATGGAAGGGAGGCAGATTGGGGGAGAGGGTGAAAGGAGAGATAGAATAGAATAAACGGGGGAGGGATAGGATGGAGGGAAACAGTCTTTTGCAACATGACTATTACGGAAGTGTTTTGCATGACTACGCATGAATAACCTGTATTGAATTGCTTACCTTCTAAATGGGGGTGGGGGTGGGGAGGGAGGAAAGGAAAGAATTTGGAACTCAAAGATTTAAAAATGAATGTTAAAATTGTTTTTACATGTAACTGGAGGAAAATAAAATTCTAAATAAAAAAAAAGAAAAAAAGAATTTTGGGGGTCTCTTGGAACTTGGTCATGTTGGTGTAACTTGTCCTTTATGGATTCCAGTGGCTAATGACATAGGTGAAGGAAGAGGCAGGTAGATTTTGTCAAGAAGGATGATTTCCATCTGTAGTCAATTCAAGTCAGTTTGGTTGGGTAAACATTTATTAACTAACTACTAAGTTCAGTGCCTTATGATCAGCATGAGGGAATACAAAGATAAATACTGAAAGAGCCTTTGCCTCAAGGAAGTTGCAATTTGCTGGAATATTTACTCCCACTGGGGAATATTACTCTTTAATTGACATTCACATTTATGCCTAAGAGTAGAGTAATTGAGTGTGTCTCCACACAATCAGAATTCTGGAGGCGAAAGGGAATTCAGAGATCCTCTCCCTCAGCCATTGTCCTTCTGCAGCATCACCAGTTAGTGGTCATCCAAGCCTTTATTTGGATACTTAGGAAACTTAGGACCTTTCAAGGGAATCCGTGTCATTTCTGAACAGTTCTAATGATTAGGAAACTTTTCCTTAAATTTATTCTATATCTGCTACTCTGAGAATTTCATCCAACTTAATATGATGGAATCAAAATGAAGCTAGTTTTGGAAAAGGGAATTTATTCATTGATCAGTAAATAGTTATTCATATTGCTAGAATAGACAACTTATATCTTTACTTTCTGCTTAAAAAATTGTCTTTTTGGTGATGTTTATGTTCCAGAAAATCAAAAGAAGAATATGAGCAAGAGGAAGAAAGAAAGAGAAATAAACAGGTACTTACAACATATTTAATGTTAAAAAAAAAGACCATCACGAGGGTGGCTAGGTGGCGCAGTGAATAGAGCACTGGCCCTGGAGTCAGGAGGACCTGAGTTCAGATCTGGCCTCAGACACTTAACACAAAAACTAGCCCTGTGACCTTGGGCAAGTCACTTAACCCCAATTGCCCTCCAAAAAGCAAAAATTAAAAAAAAAAAGAAAAAAAAAACCCAAACCATCATTTTTTTTTTTACTAGTAAATTAAGTGCATGTCCAAATTTTTATAATCAAGATAAATTTTGGGGAGAGATACCAGAGTGCTCTCTCTGGGAAATTTTCATTTTTTTTTCCTCAGAGAATATTGGTTTCTATGTTTAATTTTCATTTGTGAATAATTAGTTTCATTGACAACCTATTTATGAAACATCTCTTAGAATGGGTTACTTATTAAATTGATTAGTATCATTTTTTGCCATTTTTAGAGGGTGACATTTTCTGACCCTTGTGCTCTTTTAGAAGGAGGGGAATTAGTAAAGGCATCTTATTTTACACATATTTCTTCACTGAAAAAGTACATACATATATGTCTACATATATATATATATACATATACTCACACATAATTGTTTGTATACATGTACATGCAAATACATGGAGCCATGATTTCATCCGTGGAATGAATATATGTAAGTAGATGGATTTTGATGGCATTCTACTATATTGCAAACCAAAATTAATTGAATCACTTACATAATAAGATTCTTGCTTTCAGTAGAATTTCATTTTTTACTTTTTAAATAAACTGTTCAACATATATTTTTCACGTAGAAATTTCTAATGTTTTGGACTAGAAATTAATTACCTTTTTTGTGTCATGGTCCTCTTGGCAGTCATGAAATCCATATTTATATTTTTAAATGCATGAATTAAAATACATAGTATTACAAAGGAAGCCAGTTATACTGAAATGCATTTATCAGATTTTAAAAATAAAAACCAAGTTCACTGAATCCAGATTAAGAAACCATATTGCAAATGTTTTTGATGTTAAACTAAAAAAAAATACAAACAATTCTCTATTGCCCACCGTTATTGGTTGACATGAATCTTGATGTATAATTTTGCAGTATAAATCAGTGATAAAGTTTGGTTTGGTGGGATGCAGGGGGTGGGGGGGTAGGGAAGTTGGAAAGAGCTGTAGTAACAGTTTTGTAGGTGGTTTGTTTTTTGCATGTTCTGAGAGGCCCCAGGTTCTTTGCTGCCTGGCAACTGTCGGGCATACTGGAACATATTTACGCATATTCAGGCATGCAAGAAATCTGTTAGTAAGTAGTAGAATGTTCTATTTGTTCTGTGTCAGGTATCATTTGGTAAACATTTGTGGCAACAAGCACTTCAGTGTCCCCAGGGTGGCTGCCAACACAGGTTCTTAGATCTGCTTTGCTAAAGGAAAGCAACTCAAAATTGGTTAACAAGCTTACTTTAATCAGTCACATATATATCGTTTACCTAGTTCAGGGGAAAAAGGTCAGCACCCCGAACTTCAGAGTATACAGACAGAATTACCAAAACAGAGAAACAGATCAAGTAGACAGGTTTCCAAATTGTCATTACATTACATTACATTACATTACCAAATCAACATCTGGGTTTTTCAAAGCTGGGGGGACTCTCAACAATGGCTTTCCAGAGTCTCATCTGATCAAATCACAGAACACTTCTCAAAGTGAGCCCCAAAGCAAAGCCTCACATCAGGGATTATATAGCCTTCTCCTGGGTCAGAGAATGTAACCACCCTCTTGACCCACTGCCCAATCACACAGCATCAAGGTGTGGGCATTCTTGAAAACCAAGCCTCCTGCCACAGGCTCCATGTGCCCACATTCAGCCTATTAAGAGGCAGAGTATATTTTCAAGTCAAGGAAGGTTCTCAGAGTCTCTTAAGCCTATCAAAGGTCCTAGGGGCAGGAAAGATCTTTAAATTTGCATTTCCATTATATTTTTTCAGTTCCTTTTTTTCCAAGTATTTTGGTCTTTGTATTACTTGGTTTGCAATACTTAAATTTTTCGGTACCCCCTTGTATCATCTGGAAAAAGGCTGTTTGTATGTGGTAAACTCACTTTTAATCTCAGGATCAAAAACTTTTCTTCTTTAGTTAAGCATATGGACTCTATTTTGATTGTAAAGTAGGTGATCAGAATAAGGCTTGGACCCCTCTCCCCTGTGTTAGACTACTGACCGATAGAAACTGGCTCATGTTCCTGTGCAGTCCCTGTAATTTGGAGACAACAAATTGAGCGCTCAGCAGATTGCTGTTTTTGCTTAATATATGTGTTACAGATGCCTTCAAATCTAAACATACTATATAATATTCAAATCATCAGCTATAAGATTTGTCTTACATAGTGAAGAATTACTTCTAAAAGAACTTGGAATTTGAATGAAGAAGAACCTGATGATTCAGATTATGGCAATGAGGCTTAGCATAGTAGGGTAGAAGGTGATATTGTTATTTGAAATAACCTTTGCATCCTCAGAGCCTCATTTAAGAATGACATAAATGACCTTATTCTCGGTTTTACTTTATCCAAAAATCATGGTGAATTTTTGGTTTCTAGATTTAAAGGATGGACTCTTCTGCAAGAGGAGAACCAAAAGAAATTTTTCTTGAGAAGCATTAAGAATGACAAATATTCTTTTTATGTCTTTGAGGGATCTGGCAGTGCTTGCTTGCTCTTTGACTAGGGTTATGTCTTGGACATACTAAATATTGTTGCTTTACACATGAATGGGATAGAAGAAACAGCAAAACTAGGATGTTTAGAGATATTGACCCCAAAGGAAAGAAATGATTGTAGAAGAAAAATATGATCAACCACTGGTTAGTACTGAAAGTATTTTCTTACTGCTATTATACAGTAATATGGAAATAAATTTTTGTCAATATGATGCATTGAAATTGTGCAGGTTTTCTTTGAAAAATAAATTTCTAAGAATTAATGAGATTAAAATCACAAAAGGAATATTTGTGAATCTCCAAATGATGAAAGATGAATGTTTTGAAAAAAATGACACCTGGAGTTGAAGTAACTGCATGGAAATCATTTTTAAAAAGTGACCAAAAAACTTTCTGGTAAACTACAAGT
Organism: Petaurus breviceps papuanus; assembly: GCF_028583685.1. Classification (NCBI taxonomy): domain Eukaryota; kingdom Metazoa; phylum Chordata; class Mammalia; order Diprotodontia; family Petauridae; genus Petaurus; species Petaurus breviceps. The sequence continues at coordinate 21,587,029 of NW_027187358.1, forward strand.
GAGAAGATGAACTAAGAAATTGCCAGTGATCTTCTCAATGTCTAAGAAAGTTATGGGATATAACAATTCACTTAGAAGCTATTTCTTGGATTCACATTTATCAGGAAAACCTAGGTGTTATAACCAGTGGGAAATGCTCTCATCAAGAGTGTTTCACAGAAGATGTGGGAAAATTGGGACCCAAATGTACTTTTGGTGGAGCTTTGAACTGTTCTAATAATTCTGGAGAGAAATTTGGAACTATGCTGAAGGGACAATCAAACTGCATACCCTTTGACCTAGCAATACCACTACTAGGTCTGTATCCCAAAGAAATCATAAAAAATGGAAAAGGACCCATATGTACAAAAATATTTCTAGCAGCTCTTTATGGTGGCAAAGAATTGGAAATGAAGGGGATGCCTGTCAGTTGGGGAATGACCCAACAAATTGTAGTATATGAATGTAATGGCATACTGTCGTGCTATAAGAAATGATGAGCAGGCAGACTTCAGAAAAACCTGGAAAGACTTATGTGAACTGATGTAAAGTGAAATGAGCAGAACCAGGAAAACATTGTACACATTAATAGTAACACTGTGCAGTGATCAACTATGATTGACTTAGCTGCTTTTCTCAGCAATATAATGATCCAAGACAGACCCATGATGGAAAATGCTGTCCACATCCAGAGAAAGAACTGATAGAATCTGAATGCAGATCAAAGCATTCTATTTTCACTTTGTGTGTGTGTGTGTGTTTTTTTTTTCCTTGTATTATTTTTCTTCTGTCACCATGTAACTAATGTGGAAATATAGAGGGGGGAAGTGCTCCACAACGGAAAAGTGATATCAGATAGAGTCCACATGTGCTGGCTAACACTTAGATGCTCAAGAGGGATGTTGTGCAGGTAGAATAGAACAGGAAATCAGCAGTAATCACATCTTGGGTAAGTTAGGCACACTTTTGTTTAGAAGAAAATAAGATTTAAAAAATATATATATAACACTGTTATCCCCCCATGAAAGTGTTAGATGATAGGCAAACTCTGAAACCATATTTGAAATAAGCACAAAAACACTATAATTTTCACCCCCATAGATCTGATAGAAAAAACTCACTTTTTGTTGTTTTTGTCCAGATATATAACATGTTCAGTTTAAGAAGAACCAAAGATCCATTTTGTTAGATGTTAGAAAACTTCAAGCATTCAAAGTAGTGATTTCTAGATGCTCTCAAGTTAAAAAGAAAAAAACTTAATTTTATTTAGGTATCCTGTGTGTCCAGCTATCAGTTTTATGGCTTTTCCTTTCTCAGTTTATTTCTCAGGTAGCCTGGGAATATACCAGTAATGAAGCCATCGGAAATAAGAATGGCAGGCATAAATGGAGGAATAGCTAGTTGCCTTTTCAAAATTACCACAAAAAATTTGGAAATGTTAGTAATGGCTTACAGACTTTGGAAAACTTATTTGTTCTTTAGCTATCCAACAAACAGTTGTTTTACAATGTAAATTATTTTATTTAAATTTGCTTTAACTTGTGTTATTAATATTAAGTTTTCAGATTCTAAAAGAGAAGATCCTTCAGGATATTCACACGAAGCTGCAAAAATGAAAAAATCTCTAGGAGATGATCAAAATTTTGCTCTAACATGTTCCGGTAAGGTTAACCTGTACTTAATTTAATAATCAAGTATGCCTTTCCAGAGAATGTCAGGCTTAATCTTTCCAGTTAGTTGATTACTTACCATCAGTCAGTCAGCTGTTATTTATTAAATATATATTATATTCCAGGAACTGTTCTGAGCACTGGAGATATAAAGAAAGACAGCAGTCAGTCCCTGCTTTCAAGGAGCTCACAGTCTAATGGGGGAGACAAGTAAACAGCTATGTACAAACAAGCTATATACAAGAGGAGTTGCAGATAATTAACAAAGGGAAGGTATATCATTATGATAGGTAGATTAAGAATGGCTTCTTCCAGAAGGTGAGATTTTAGCTGAGACTCAAAGCCAGAGGACCTATGAGATATAGATGAGGAGGGAGAGAATTTCAGACATGGGAAACAGCCAAGGAAAATTTGCCTAATTGGAAGATAGATGGAGTGTCCTCTGCAAGGACAGGACTCTACTTGCCTCCAGCAGGGAAGCCCGTGACAGTGAATTGTAGTTTGTGAAAGGGTGGAATGTGTAAGATGGCTAGAAAGGTATTAGGGGATAGGGAGTGGGGTCTATGCTATGTTATGGAGGACTTTAAAAGCCAGAAGTTTTTAATATTTGATCCTGGAAGCAATAGGGAGTTGATTGGGAGGGGGGGCGTGACATGGTCACATTTGTGCATTAGAAAGATCAGTTTGACAGCTCAGTATAAGATGAATTGGAGTGAGACTGAAGTGGAGAAAAGGACTTGAGACAAGCAGACCAAACAGTAGTTTTTTTTTTTTCACTAGTTCCAGTGTGAGGTAATAAGGATCTGAAGTAGGGTGCTGTCAGTGACAGACAGTAGGGTCATATGTAAGAGATTTTGTGAATGTAAAAATGGCAGTACTTGATAACTTCTTGTATATGAGGGGTAAGAGAGAATGAGGGGTTGAGGATGACACCTGGTGTCAGCCAAGGTGACGGAGAAGGTAGTGGTACCATTCACATTATTGTGAGTGGGAATTTAGGAAATGGGGAAGGTTTGGGGGAATAAAATAACGAGTTCAGTTTTGGACACGTGGAGCTGAAGATGTTTATTAGACATCCAGTTCAGGATGTCAGGGCTAGACAAGTGAATTTTGAGTCATGTAGCTAGAGATGATAATTAATGTATGGGAGCTGATGAGCTTGCCAAGTGAAATAATATAGTGAGAAGACCACCTAGCACACACTTTTGGGGGAACACCAACATTTAATGTTATTATCTAGGTGAAGGTCCATCTGGGTGTGGTCAATCAGACCATTATAATTGATGTACACTTAGACCTGAGGCCTGCCTAGCTTTAACTTGACCAGGAACCAAAAGGAATTTGGGGATTTGGGGTCATTTTGAGGTGACTTCAAACATTAAAAAACCTCTTTCTCTTAGTCCTCTATTAAATTTGGCCACCAATATAGTTCATGTACTATGCAGAACTGTTACACCTATTGTAAACCTGTGTAACCATCTAAGGGCTAGTTCCCTCTTTCCTTTGGAAATGTACAGCTAGCTATCCACCTGACTGTACAATCTTTTTTTTTTTTTGGAGGGGGGAAGGCAGGACAGTTGGGGTTAAGTGACTTGCCCAAGGTCACATGGCTAGTAAATGTTAAATATCTGAGGCCAGATTTCAACTCAGGTCTTCCTGACTCCAGGGCCGGTGCTCTGTTCACTGCGCCATCTAGCTCCCCCTGATTGTACATTCTTACGTCTATATTACTGTATTTCCTATGTGGCTTTCACAGGATTAATGACAACACTTTTTAGCCAGAGGCAAATTCTCTCAGAGCTGTTATGAGTAGGGATGCTATCTTATGAGTAGGAGCTTCCCACCTACCTGAGTTGAAGGCCTACCTCCAGTCTATTAATATCTCCATAGGGATGATCCTTCTTCTTTCTCCTGTCCGTTGGGTAGAATTTCTTGATGGTCATGTTTGAATGTTCTCACCTATTACAATAATATTCTTCTTAGCATTATCCTATCTTATTTTCCCATTTTTTGTGTTCAGACTATCTCTCCCTGAAGTCCTTGTCGGGTGAGAAAGTTATTTCAGCATTGAATTGCACAGGTACTACTCTAGGTTAAAAGTAGCTTTGGATACTCTCCACTTGTTACCTGAAAAAGAGCTCTTCCACTTATTACTGGAAAACACATTTTGCTTTAGTCCATCTGAGAGGTTCATCCACTTGTCTCTGGTTTGGCCCAATCAGTATATTTATAGATGATCAATAATCCACCAGTAAGGAGCAACTGCATCCTCCAACATGCACTCCAAGTTGTCCTGGGTATTCCTCAGTTCATCCCTTCAGTAAATTCCATTGCATTAAGGTTGCAAGTGTTCACATTACTAGCTGCTGCTGTCTCATAATCTCATTCATCCAGAAATCTGCCAGTCAAATTATGTACCACTTCAATGTGTATGGGATTATCTTTCCCTTTCAATGGTAGTTAATCCAGTATGCTTTTATTACCAGTGTTAATTCTCAAAATGATGAAATATCTTTTAAATCATGTGAGAACTCAGTTTCCATCCCAACATCCACATTTAATCCACCAAATCCATATTTAAGCAAAATAATGGAAGTTTTGAAAGTACAACTTTTACCAAGCAATCTTGAAAGCAATATTCAAAAATTTCTTAATTCTTTGTATGGAAGGAAATTATTTTGCATAAGCCAACTCATTCTGACCCATTCTCTTTACTTGGGCCCTGACAATTAATTTAGGTACCCAGACTTATTCTGTGTAAGACAACAGAGGCAGAGCTAGCATTGGGTAAATGGAACTTTGTCCTCTAGAGAGGCACATTAAAACTAGAACCCAGGGGGCAGGCTACTCTCCCTTGACTCTCTTCTGTGACCTCCCTCTTCCACTGCTATCTTCTGCACTATTATATTTCCTACTTCGTTCCAAAATAAATTTGTCCCAGGAATCATACTTGTATGGCTCTACTGCCCAAGGAAGAGATGCCAAATCAACTAAACTTTATGCTCTAAAAACAGTTTTCTGATTTCCATTTCATTGACTATTGATTTGAAACCACCTGTTTTGTGTTCCAAATGGCAGGAATTTTGTGAAGGCCTCTTGTTTTCACTGAAACTCACCTTTGCTTCCTTATACATACAGAATTCAAAGCTAATACATGAACTTTTCTTCTACTTTGAAACTCCTAGAGAAAGACATAGTGCTTTTTTCCCTAAACCATATCAGTCCCTAATAAATCCATGGATACTCATTTAAATGGATTCAGAGGCACGTTTGTCTAGACATGTATGTCTTCATCTTTCCCACCCCCATCCCAAACAAACTTAACATAGCCATAATAGAGGTTAAAGAACTTAGTCATCTTTTCCAAATTTCTTGTTGAATTCCTGCATGTTTCTTCTCAACCTGTGAATTTGAATACACATATCGATGAGTCTATGTCCTTTTTCAGGGATTTCTGGTTGCCTCAGAGCCACAATTTACATTTCATAATTTTTTCATATTTTCAGTTGTGTTCAAACCATGTCTCTCTAGCTTAAGGACAGAAAATAATCAGGTTTCCAAGATTTGGTATAGTAGAATAGTATTAGATTTGGAGTCGGGAAAACCTAAGCTCAGATCTTACCTTAGACACTAGCTGTGTAACAATGGGGAAGTCACTTAATCACTCTCAGCCTCAGTTGCATCATCTATAAAATGATCCAGGCTTGCAGTGAGAATCAAATGAGGTAACATATTTACAGCAAATGTTGGTGCACTATATAAAGGTTAGCCATTATTTTCTTCACATTCCAGGATCTCTCTTTATTTAGCTGTTGGGATTCAATTTGTAGAATGGTCACTCTACACAAATTAGTGCTTTTTTCTACCCTACATGTTCCTTTAATTACTTCTTATCCATTGAATTAAGTAGGACCACCATAACCAGTTGACATCTTCATATTCTCTTGCTCATATCTTTCTGTTCAAGCTAATGCTCTCAGATGTACAAGGTTACTCTGCCCTTTTCCCCAGGCAAATTCTGTTCTCCTCAGGATATCTCATCTTTCAGTTTGGCTTACTTTTCTGCTTATGATGAATTGGTGATTTTAAGGTACTGTCCTGATCTACCACATCTACTGCATTTTAGTAAGGTGATAATGGGAAGCTATCTATGGCCCATTGGATAGAGTGCCAGGTCTAGCATCAGGAAGCCTGAGTTCAAATCCAGCCTTACACACTTAATAGCTGTGTGACCCTGGGCAAGTAGTCACTTAACCCTGTTCGCTTTAGTTTCCTCATCTGTAAAATGAGATGGGGAAGGAAATGGCTAATCACTCCAGTATCTTTGCCAAGAAAATCCCAAATGGGGTCACAGAGTCAGTCATAAATGAACAACAAAAAAGTGCTTCCCCTCTCGATAGTGCCTGTGTGCCTTATATCGGTGTTTGGAGGATTGCTTCTTTCTGCTTAAAGTGGAAACACTTGGATCTAGGATCAGAAACATCTGCCAGCTCCACTGAGTTCATCCCAAGGTTTTCTGAGTTTTGTAAAAGAATCACTATGAAACCAAAGTTGCTTCTCAATAAAGAAGCTTAGATACAGGCTTACCCTGTTTTATTGAGCTTTGCTTTATTGCATTTGGCATTTACTGCGTTTTTTACAAAGTGAAGGTTTGTGGCAACTCTGCATTGAGCAAATCCATCAGTGCCATTTTTCCAACACCATGTGTTCACATACTGTCTCTATGTCACATCTTGGTAATTCTTGCAGTATTTCAAACTTTTTCATTATCACTTTTGTGATGATGATCTGTGATCAGGGATCTTTGATATTACTATTATAATTGTTTTGGGGGTACCATGAACTGTGCCCATTTAAGACTTAATCAATAAATGTTGTATGTCCTGACTGCTCCACCAACTGGTTGTTTTCCTGTCTCTTTTCCTCTCCTCAGGCATCTCTATTCCCTGAGACACAACAATATTGAAATTAGGCCATTTAACGACCCTATAATGACCTTTAAGTGTTCAAGTGAAAGGAATATAATAGCTGTGGCAGACTTCATTGTTTTCTTATTTTAAAAAATTGCCACATCCACTCCAGCATTCAGCAACCAGCACCCTGATCAGTCAGCAGCCATCAGCATCATGGCAAGTTCCTCAGTGAGCAAAATATTGCAATTCACTAACTACTCAGATGATAGTTAACATTTTTTAGCAATAAAGTACTTCTTATTTAAGGCATGTACATTTTTTAGACATAATACTACTATATACTTAATAGATTACAGCATAGTATAAACATAATTTTTATATGCACTGGAAATTTAAAAAATTTGTGACTCACTTTATTGCTATATTTATTTCATTATGGTGGTCTGGAACTGAACCTGTAATATCTCCAAGGTATACCTCTACTTACTAGCACTGAATATTTTGGTCAAGAACTCCCTTTACCCGATGGTCAAATCTATCTTAGAAACTAGCTTACAGAAGCAGGTCAGGAATCCTACTGGAATTTGCCTAATAACACTTCTGGATCTATTAGGGCTATGGAGAAACAGATAGGATACCTTCATTTATTTAGGTATTTTATGATGATTATTTAGCTCTAGCCAAAAGCTTTGCCAAATGAACTTGGACCTGCAGAGCACTACCCCTCTGGATATAGATTCTCCCATTCAGTAGTCATGTCCCACTCCTTCCATTCTACCTTCAGTCATTGTATGTCTTTTCAGATGTCACTCAGATAATAGTACTAGATGTCAGTTGTTACTCAGTGAGTCAGATAGCAAAGTGAGGAGAGAGAACACCGTAATACTATATTGGTGACTCAGTTTTGCCTTCTTTTTAAAAAAAAAATTGTTTTTAGTTTTCAACATTCACTTCCATAAGATTTTGAGTTCCAGATTTTCTCCTTGTCTCTCCCCTCCCCCCAACATGGCATGTAATTTGATATAGGCTCTACATATTCATTCATATGGAACCTATTTTCACATTAGTCATGTTGTAAAGAAGAATTAGAACCAATGGGAGAAACCACGAAAAAGAAAAAACAAAACAAAAAAGAGCAAATAGTTAGCTTCAATCTACATTCAGACTCCATAGTTCTTTTCTCTGGATGTGGATAGCATTTTCCATCATAGGTCTTTTGGAGCTATCTTAGATCCTTGCTTTGCTGAGAAGAGCGAAGTCTATCATTAGTCATCACAAATTGTGGTTATTACTGTATACAATGTTCTCCTGGTTCTGCTTACCCCACTCAGCATCAGTTCATTCAAGTTTTTCCAGGTTTTTTGAAGTCTGCCTGCTCATCATTTCTTACAGTACAATAGTATTCCATTACATTCATATACCACAACTTGTTCAGCCATTCTCCATCTGATGGGCATCCCCTCAATTTCCAATTCTTTGCCACCACAAAAAGAGCTGCTATAAATATTTTTGGTTATGTGGGTCTTTTTCTAATTTATATGATCTCTTTGTTATATAGGTATTGCTGGGCCAAAGGGTATGCACATTTTTATAGCTTTTCAGGCATAGTTCCAAATGGTTGGATCAGTTCACAGCTCCAACGGTGCATTAGTATTCCCATTTTCCCACATCTTCTCCAGCATTTTTCATTTTCCTGTTTTTCATGTTGAAGGGTGGAGCAGAGCCCACAGAAGAAGCCTGCTTAGGGGAGGCTTGTTTTTCAGGAAGGCACACATTTTGTTACTTTGTAATTAGGCAGTGAGTCAGGAAGGTATGATAGGTATGAGGTGATACTTATGAGATGTTTTTGATCTGCATTTTTGTAATCAATAGATTAGAGTTTTTTTGTATGACTATATACATTTAATTTATCTGAAAACTGCCTGTTCATATCCTTTGACCATTTTCAATTGGGAAATGACTAGTATTCTTATAAATTTGATTTAGTTTGCTATATATTTCAGAAATTAGGCCTCTATCAGAGACACTGGTTGTAAAAATTCTTTCCCAGTTTTCTGCTTCCCTCCTAATTTTGGTTGTATTGACTTTGTTTATGTAAAAACTCTTTAATTTAATGTAATCAAAATTATCTATTTTGCATTTCATAATGTTCTCTAACTCTTGTTTGTTCACAATTCTTCTATTCTCCATAAATCTGACAGGTAAACTATTTCTTGTTCTCCCAGTTTGCTTATTTTATCAGTCTTTATATCTAAATTGTGTGCGCATTTTGACTTTATTTTGGTATATAGTATAAAATGTTGGGCTGTGCTTAGCTTCTGCCATGCTATTTTCCAGTTTTCCCAATAGTTTTTGTCAGATAGGGAGTTCTTATCCCAGAATCTGGAGTCTTTGGATTTATCAAACAGTAGATTATTATCATCATTGACTGTTTTGTCTTGTGTACCTAACTGTAACAGCAAGCACTCTAGCATACTGAGGATAACTGATAGCACAGGTTCTTTGATATGCTTTTCTGTTTTGTTTTGCACCTTTTTTTTTGGAGGGGGGAAGGCAAGGCAATTGGGGTTAAGTGACTTGCCCAAGGTCAGTGTTAAGTGTCTGAGATCAGATTTGAACTCAGGTCCTCCTGACTCCAGGGCTGGTGCTCTATTCACTGTACCACCTAGCTGCCTCTTTGATCTGCTTTTCTAAAGAAAAGCAACTCAGAAAGGGTTCATTCACTTAGTTCAAAGGAAAAAGTCAGCACGCTGAACTTCAGAGAATATAAACAGAAATTACAAGCAGACAAAAAATACAAAGAAAATAACACAATTAAATAGACCAAAAGACAGGGCTTCTAGCTGTCTGACCATTACATATATGCAGAGAGAAAAGCACTAGCATTTGCGTTTTCAAAGCCAGGGAGCTCAGTGGCTACCCAGAGTCTCATTTGGCCAAATCATACAACTCTTCCCAGAAGTGAACCCCGAAGCAAAACCTCACATTAGTGTATATGTGTGTGTGTGTGTGTGTGTGTGTGTGTACACACACACACACACACACACACATAGAGAGAGAGAGCCTTCTCCAGGGTCAGAAGACATCACAACCTTCCTGACTCACTGCCTAATTACAAAGTAACAAAATGTGTGCCTTCCTGAAAAACAAGCCTCCCCTAAGCAGTCTTCTTCTGTGGGCTCTGCTCCACCCTTCAGCAAACTCTCTTGTTCGGCTCCAAGTGAGGCCCATTAAATGGCAGAGAAGATCTTCAAATTCCCTTACCGTTATACATTACACTAACCTGTTCCACTGATCAACCACCCTTTCTTAGGCAGTACCAAACAGTTTTAATGATTGCTTGCTTTATCATACAATTTAAGATCTGGTATGGGCAGGCCGCCTTCCATAGTAGTTCTTTTAATTAACCCTCTTGATATACTGGATCTTTTGTTCTTCCAGACAAATTTTGTTATTATTTTTCTAGCTCTATAAAATAATTTTTGGTAGTTTGATTGGTATGGCACTGAGTATGTAAATTAATTTAGGTAGAATTGTCGTTTGTATTATATTAGCTCAACCTACCCATAACCAACTGTATTTCCAGTTATTTAGATCTGACTTTATTTGTGTGAAAAGTGTTTTGTAATTGTGTTCATATATTGGCAGGCAGATTCCCAAATATTTTATGTCTAAAGTAGCTTTATTAGTTTTTTTTGCTTTTTTTTGGGGGGGGGGGGCAATTGGGGTTAAGTGACTTGCCCAAAGGCCACATGGCTAGTAAGTGTGTCAAGTGTCTGAGGCCAGATTTGAACTCAGGTCCTCCTAACTCCAGGGCTGGTGCTCTATTCACTGTGCCACCTAGCTGCCTCTAAAGTAACTTTAAATGGAATTTCTCTTTCTATCTCTTGTTATTGGGCTTTGTTATTAATATATAGAAATGGTGATGATTTGTGTGGGTTTATTTTATATCTGGCAACTTTGCTCAAGTTGTTTATTATTTCAAGTAGTTTTTTACTTGACTCTAGGATTTTCTAAGTGTATCACCTACAAAGAGTGGTAGCTTTGTTTCTTCTTTGCCTATTCTAATTCCTTCAATTTCTTTTTTTTTCTCTTTTTGCTAAAGCTAATGTTTGTACTACCATATTGTCACAGTGGTGAAAATGGACGTCTTCTTTTCACACCCTCTCTCCCCCACCCTCCCAGTCTTATTGGAAATGCTTCTAGCTTCTCCCCATTACATGTAATGCTTTATGGTGGTTTTAGGTAGATGCTACTTACCATTTCAAGGAAGACTCTATTTATTCCTATACTCTCTAGTGCTTTTAATGGGAATGGATGTTGTATTTTGTCAAAAGCTTTTTCTACATCTATTGAGATAATCATATGGTTTCTCTTAGGTTTGTTGTTGATATGGTCAATTATGCTGATAGTTTTCCTACTATTGAACTATACATAAATGGTATAAATCCTGCCTGGTTATAGTGTATTATTCTTGAGTTGCTGTAATCTTTTTGCTAATATTTTATTTGAAATTTTCACACCTATGCTAAATAATTAGGGAAATTGGTCTATAATTTTCTTTTTTTCTTTTGACTCTTCCCAGTTTAGATATCATACCATATTTATATCATAAAAAGAATTTGGTAGGACTCCTTTGCCTTTGTTTCCAAATAGTTTATATAGTATTGGAATTAATTGTTCTTTAAATGTTTGATAGAATTTGCTTGTAAATCCATCTGGCCCTGGAGATTTTTTTCCTAGGGAGTTCATTGATGTCTTGTTTAATTTCTTTTTCTGAAATGAGGTTATTTAAGTATTTTATTTCCTCTTCTGTTAATCTGGGCAATTTATATTTTTGTAAATATTCATCCATTTCACTAAGATTGTCAAATTTATTGGCATAGAGTTGGGCAAAACAGTTCCTAATTATTGTTTTAATTTTCTCTTCATTGGTGGTGAATTCACTCTTCATTTTTTATACTGGTTATTTGGTTTTCTTCTTTTTTTTTTAAATCAAATTAACCAAAGGTTGATCTATTTTAATTTTTTTTCCCATAAAATCAGCTCTTAGGTTTTTTAGTTCAATATTTTTCTTGATTTCATTTTTATTAATCTTGCCTTTGGTTTTCAGTATTTCTAATTTGGTATTTAATTGGGGGGTTTTAATTTGTTACTTTTCTTGCTTTTTTAGTTACATGCCCAATTCATTGATCTCCTCTTCCTCTGTTTTATTCATGTAAGCTTTTAGAGATATAAAACTTTCCCTAAGAACTACTTTTGCTGTATCCTATAAGTTTTGGTATGTTGTCTCATTATTGCCATTCTCTTGGATGAAGTTACTGTTTCTGTGGGTTTGTTGTTTGACCCACTCATTCTTTAGAATTAGATTATTTAGTTTCCAATTAATTTTTAGTCTGTCTTTCCATGGCCCTTTATTACATGTAATTTTTACTGCATCATGATCTGAAAAGAATGCATTTAATGTTTCTGCATTGGATCATGAGGTTTTTATGTGTAGGTGACATGTACCACTGAGAAAAAGGTATATTCCTTTCTATCCCCATTCAATTTTCTGCAGAGGTCTACTATATCTAAATTTTCTAAAATTCTGTTTACCTCCTTAACTTCTTTTTTATTTTATCTTGTGGTTAGATTTACCTAGTTCAGAGAAGAGGAAGAGGAGGTTGAGTCCCCCACTAGTATAGTTTTATTGTGTATTTCTTCCTATAAATCCCTTAACTTCTCCTCTAAGAATTTGGATGCTGGGATGGCTAGGTGGCACAGTGAGTAAGAGTGCCGACCTCGGAGTCGGGAGGATGTGGGATCAGTTCCAGCCTCAGATACTTAACACCCACACAAAAAAACTGGCCGTGTGACTTTGGGCAAGTTACATAACCCCAATTGCTTTAAAAAAAAAAAAAGAATTTGGATGCTATACCACTTGGTGCATATATATTTAATAATGATATTGCTTCATTGTCTGTGGTGCCCAAAAGATTTTCCTTCCTTATCTTTTAAAATTAGATTTTTGCTTTTGTTTTGTCTGAGATAAGGATTGCTACACTTGCTTTTTTTTTTACTTCAGCCGAAACATAATATATTCTACTCCAGCCTTTTACTTTTACCCTGTGTGTATCCCCATTTCAAATGTGTTTCTTGTAAACAGCATATTGTAGGATTATGGTTTTTAATCCATTCTGCTATCCACTTCTGTTTTATGGAAGAGTTCATCCCATTCACATTCAGTAATGATTACTTTCTGTGTCTTTCTCTCCATTCTATTCCCTCCCCACCCCATTTATGCTTTTTTTCTCCTCCATTTTCCCTTTCCCTCCTCACTAAAGTTTTACTTTTGACCACTGTAATGTAATGCCAAGCAAAGGCAACTTCCCAAGGTTCAAAATACCAGCATAGGTGCTCTCCATTTTATTCAGTGACAAACCAAGAACAGAGAAGATCAAAACATGGCATCATTCAAAATACAGCATTTACTAAGGGTGATTAAATAATCTCCAAGTACTACCCCACCCCAGGACCTTCCAATCATTCAATCAATTACAAAGTCCCTCTTCTAAATACTACTCCACCCCTAGGCTGTACCTTCATTTAGTCCACCACAAAGCCCTTCTTCTCAAATGGAGATTAGTTTCCAATCTAAGTAAAGTACATTCATTTGTTCAACCATAGAACACAAAAAGGTCAAAAGTTCCCCACCCCTGGATCACAACTGAATCTACCCCAGAGTTACATCAAGTTTAAACACAGCACTTAATACACAAATGGAGGTCTTTTTTTCATCTTGACAAGAGGCAAGTTCTCAGCAATCTTAGTTCCTGGGGAGACAAGGCTTAGCAAGGCCACAAGATACATTGCCAGTCCCTTCATTAATTCATCCTCTGTCTGCAGAACAGTCCTAGAGCCCCTGAAAACATTAGCAAAACCCTCTCCCAGGATTTCTGTAAACATACAACAAGAAAATCCTTCTTCAGGGCTTCTGAACCAGCAGAAAGGTTCCCAGACCCCTGCAACAACAGCACTGTCCTTCACCAGTGGACAGTATTCACTCTGTCTGCAGGACAGTCTCCAGACCCCTGCAACAACAGCACTGTCCTTCACCAGTGGACAGTATTCACTCTGTCTGCAGGACAGTCTCAGGAGCTCTTAGCCAACAGCCAGGTTCCAGGACTTCTTCAACAAAAGGACTGTCTTTCACCAGTGGACAAATCTGGCAAAACAACATCAAAACAGACAGACAAAGTACCAGCAAAACAGCCATGTCTCCCCAGTCCTTGGCAGCTCAGGGGGCAGGTCTCAAAAGTCCAGGGCAATTCAAAGTGGCCCCCAGCAATTCTCTCAGTCTCTCTCTGCCTCCACGAGGTGCTGCTTCCAAAAAGTTCTTATGGCCCTCTCTTGTCTCTCCAAATCTAAGTCACCAGCTCCTTCCAGTTCAGGACTCTCTTTTCACATCAACAAGTCCATCCCACAGGTGGGATTAACAAGCTCTGGGTTTTAACACAATCAATTTGAAAAACCAAGCCAATACAGGGGAATCTTTAAATGCCATTACTATCACAACCACCACCTCCCTCAATCTTTTCTCCCTTCTCTTCCCCCCCTCCCTTTTCTTTTCCCTCTTCCCTCCTATGGCCTATAGGTCAAGTTAGATTCCTATGCCTAAGTATGTTATTCCTTCCTTGAGCCAAATCTGATAGTATTTCAAACAATGCTCATCTCCCTCCATTCTTTCCTTCCACTGTAATATGTCCTTGTTTCTCTTCATGTGATTTAATTTACCCCTTTCTGCCTCTTCTTTTCCTCTACTCTCATTAAATTCCTTTTCACCATTCTTAATTAGGTTTTCTTTATCATCACATCAGAGTCATCTTAAACCTATCCCCTCTGTCTGTGTATATCCCTTCTGAAAGTCTTAATAAAAATACAGTTCTCAAGATCATCAAGTATCATCTTACGTAGTGATGTAAACATTTTGCCCTTACTGAATAACATGTGTTTTTTCCATTTGCTGTTTGTCTTTTTATGCCTCTTGAGACTTGTATTTGAAGATCAAATTTTCTGTTGAGCTCTGGTCTTTTCATCAGGAAAGACTAGAAGTCCCCTATTTCACTGAATGTCCATCTCTTTCCCTGAAAGATTATGCTCAGTTTTGTTGGGTGTCGATCCTTGCTTGTAATCCAAGCTCCTTTGCAAACCTTATGGAATATCATATTCCAAGCCCTCTGATCTTTTAATGTTGAAGCTGCAAGGTTCTGTGTAATCCTGACTGTGGTTCCACAATATTTGAATTGTTTCTTTCTGTCTGCTTAATAGTATTTTCTACTTGACCTGGTAATTCTGGAATTTGACTATAATATTCCTTGGCATTTTAAATTTGGGATCTCTCTCAGGAAGTGATTGGTCAATTTTTTTTGAAGACTATTTTACCCTCTGGTAAGAATCAGACCTCAGGGAAGTTTTCCTTGATGATTTCTTGAAACATGCTGTCCAGGCTCTTTTTTTGATCATGGCTTTCAGATAGACCAATAATTCTAAAATTATCTCTCCTGGATCTATTTTCCAGGTCAGTTGTTTCTCCAATGAGTTATTTTCTAATTTTTTCTATTTTTTTAAATTTTATTTGACTGATTCTTGATGTCTCATAGAGTCATTAGCTTCTACTTGCCCAATTCTTATTTTTAACAAATTGTTTTCTTCAGTTAGCTTTTGTACCTCCTTTTCCATTTGACCAATTCTACTTTTGAAGGAGTTATTTTCTTTAGTGTACTTTTTTCCCCCATTTTGTCAATTGTATTTTTAAAGAAATTGTTCAGTTTTTCTTCTTCCTCTTATTTGACTTTTAAAATCCTTCTTGTGCTCTTCCATGAAGACTTTTTGGGCTTGAGATCAGTTCATGTTCCTCTTTCAGGTTTCAGATGTGGGTATATTGACAATTTTGACCTCTCCTTAATTTGTGTTTTGATCTTCCCTGTCACTAAGATACTTCTCTGTGGTCACTGTTTTTCTTTGTTGCTATTTGTTCATATTGATTGCTTTTTTCCTGACTTTTAAAGTTGATCTTCATTTCTGGGGCACAGGAAGTACTGTCCTAGGCTTCTTGTGCTGGGGACCAGGGGCCTGGTTTTTGGTTTTGTATGCTGGGGCTTCAGGTGCTGGCAGCTTAGAGGCTGATAGCTTACCTGGTGCTGAGCTGGAGCTGATGGTGGTGTTGTTGGAGCTTGCCTGCTAGTAGCACCAATGCAATATTCACAACACTGATGGTGACTAAATATGCTGACATAGTGCTCAATTTCAAAATATAACAGACTCCATATGGCAGACAAAAGCAAAACATTTGTTCAGACACCAGGAAACCAAATCCATCATAGCAACATAGAAGTTAATACATCACAATGTAGCAGAGAACTACATCATCCTTTAGCCTTCCCACAAACCAACACAAGCCTAGCTGTTACAGCAGGTGGCAAACAACATTTACTCACAAGCCTGTCTCCCTCAGATGCATCTTCCTCCCTCTGTCTCTTAACTGCTCTGACTCCCAGCTTCCTGTGGGTTCTGTTCTACCCCTCAGCAAATTCGTCCCACCACAGGCTCCATGTGATTACATTCAGCTTGTTAGGGGGAAGGGTATATCTTCAAAGCAGAGAAGGTCTTCAGATTTCCCTAGGCTTATTAAGGGGCAGGGAAGATCTTAAAATTCCCATTCCCATTACTCTACCACCCTGGGGCTCAGGATCTCCCAATAGTTTGCTGAGGTGGACCTTACCCCTGGCTTGCTGGGACTCCTCCTGTCCTATACTGATCTCCTTCAGCCACATCAAGAGGGAACTTTCTCTTAATCCCTCTAGCCTCCCAAGCTAAAAGACTACTGCACCTTGTCTTTCTGCTAGCTCGACTATTTCAGAATTTTTTCTGGGGCAATATTCTCTGGGTTTTTCAGGATCAATAAGGGAGGGTGGGAGTGACTTCTTGCTTACTCCGCCATCTTGGGTTCGGAAAGTCGAAATAGATGACTTTCACACCTATCTATGGGCTGATAGCTCCAGGAGCAGCTGCAGCTGCTTCCACTTCTGTTGCCAGTGGTGCCGCCGCCGATTCAGTCACTTCCCAGCCTGCTTTGCCAGCAAAAAAATACATGGCTGTATTGCCATGCCCTGTGCTGGACTGTGCTTCTCTTTCACCCTGTTCTGACAGACCCCTCCCACTGAGTTTCTAAGTTGTCTTTGGCATCTGTGGGCTGAGAAGTCTGGAAATCATTGCTGCCAGTGATTCAGTTCCCCCAAGGTCTGCTCTGGCTTTGCTGGAGCCAGGTTTGCTCTGGCACAGTCTACACTTAGACTGCCCTCCTCTCTAAACCTGGTGCAACAGACCTTTCCTGTTGACCTTCCAAGTTGCTTTGGGCTGGAAATCTGCTTCAGTCTGTCTCTTTATGGGTTTTGCTACTCTAGAATTTGTTCAGAGTCACTTTTTAAGGGATTTGGGAGTAAATTCAGGCGAGTCCCTGCTTTCACTCTGCCACCTTGGCTCTGCCCCCCTTCACTTTGCCTTCTTGGCCTAATCTCTACGGCTTCTGGACTTGTGTGTTCTTCTTGTGGCTGTTTTCTTGCTTCTGTTAGTGTCTGGAAAACCCTTGGCACCAGCCCTGAGGGTAAAGGCCCCCATTTCTTCCCTGCATCTTGGAGATAACAGAAGTACCACAGTGTTTATAAAAGCCGTTCTTGCAAATACTCTTGAGGGGATTTCTTCCTAATAGAATTGGCTCTTTTGATTACTTCAGTCAGCCCTTAGTCATTTTAAGCCTTTGCCCACTGAAATGATTAGCAGGTTCTCTATCAAAATAGTTGGCCTTTCTGTAAGCTTTCAGGCTTTACAGTTGCCATCTTCCTATAGGGTGAAAACGTTAAATGTTTTGGCTTTAACATTTTCTCTTCTGTCAGTATCAACATAGGACTTGGGATAGCAGAAAGCCACTAAGAACCTACAAACAAGTAACTGAATTGTCTGTAAATGTTGAGGGAAGTTTTAAATGTTTTAATCCTACACAAATTAAATTGCCCCTTTTCACATTGTTCATTTCTTGACATTTGATGTTTAGTCATTTTCAGTTGGGTCCAACTCTTTGTGACCCCATTTGGGATATTTTTGGCAAAGATACTGGAGTGGTTTTCCATTTCCTTCTCCAGTTTATTTTACAAATGAGGAAACTGAAGGAAACAGGCTAAATTACTTGCCCAGGGTCACACAGCTAATAAGTGTCTGAGGCCAGATTTTGAATTCAGGACAACTAATCTTCCTAACTCCAGGCCTGGCACTTTATCCTCTCTACCGCTTAGCTGTCCATTGACAGATGACAGACATACATTATTTTTCTTCCAGTCAGGAGGAACAGTTATGTATTCATATAAGAACAAGGTTTCTTAGCTTCTTCAAGACCATCTTTATGTAGAACTGATTCAGATTTATACCAGTAAGAGCATTCTATTGATAAGTGGACAAAGAATATGAATAGGCAGTTTCCAGAAGAATTGCAATGTAAAATCAGGAAAATTCTCTATTTAGAGCTGATTTCATCACTAGAGAAATGCAAATTAAAACAACCTCACTCCCATCAGATTGGGAAAATGACTGATGCCAAGGGTACCATAGAAATTAAATGCCCCCAAAGTTATTCTGTGCATTCTTTGACCCAGCAATTCTGCTACTAGGTCTCATAACCCAAAGAGATCAAAGAAAGAAAAAAAGGACCCTTATGTAAGAAAAATGTTTATAGTAGCTTTTTTTGTAGTTGGAAAAAATTGACAACTGAGAAGGTACCCATTATATGGACAATGACTAAACAAATCATATATAAATATGACGCAATATTATCGTGCTGTAAGAAATGAAGGGAATGGTTTCAGAGAAACTTGGAAAGACTTGTATGAATTGATGCAAAGTAAAGTGAGCAGAACCAACAGAACAGTGTATCCAACATAAAAGAAACAGCTTTGAAAGACTTAGGAATTCTGATCAACACAATGACCAACCACAATTCCAGAGGACTTAGGATGAAACATGTTAACTACCTACACTGCAGGAATGTGTTTTCACTATGTATGTTTGTAATGGGTTTTCTTTTTCTTGCTTTCTCAGTGTGGGAGGAAGAAGTGGAAGGGGGAGAATAAAAAACTAGAAATAAAATTTAAATTGAGAAAAGGTCATACCTCTTTTGTTTGGGGCTCCTGGAGGCACTCCACCTTCTCTATATTGCCTTTGCCTGATGTCCCCTAAACTTCTTGTAGTAATTACTGAGACTTCTGTAATACCTGTCCTTTGTTACTTATCTTTTTGCATGACAACATCTCTTCAACTAAATATTAGGTACTTTGAGGCATGACATTATCCTTATCTTCTCTATATAACAAATTCCCCAGGAACGTGTATCAATATGTGCTCAACAAAGGCTGCTTTTATGAAAATGGTTTTAGTAAACTATTTAAAATATAGCATAAATACAAGAAACCTTAGAATGTCTAAAGCTAGTGGGTTGAGGAGAGAGAATTTCTGCAAGCATCCCATTTTATTTACAGCCTATTTATATGGTGGTCCTTCTTTTGTTCTGACCTGTGATTTCATTGGTATCGGGAACTTGGAGCTGAGACAACTCCCTCTGCCAGTGCAAGTCAGCATCTTCTTTTCAAGTCCTGGTCTTAGAGAGCTTTCTAAAACACTGAGAGGTTAAGGGACATGCATGCCCAGGGTCACAAAAGACAGTGTTTGTTGGAGGCAGAACTTGAACTCGGGTCTTCTGGACCCCAAGGCAGGCATCCTCTTCACTATGCCACTTTTCCTCTTGTAATGTTCTTATGGTGTTCTGATTTGTTTCTTTACTAAATCCCTGCTATCCAGAAGGAAAAGCTCATTTTGCTGGGAGATCACTACAATCTTCGGGAAAAAATTTGGAAACATCACCTGAAACTTCCTTTCCCAAACTGAGGAAAGATACTATCACAGCTGGCTTGGAACAGGCAATCAAAGAAGGAGGACCATTATCAGTAAGTAATGATGATGATGATGATAGCTACCATTTATATACTGCTTACTATGTGCCAAGTATTGTGCTAAGTTCTTTACAATTATTATCTCATTTGGCCCTCACAAAACCCTGGAAGGTAGGTGCTGTTACTATCTATTTTGTATATTTTGTAAATATATAATAATAAAATACATATGTATATATATAATATATACAATGTATCTATTGTATGTATTTTACAGATGACAAAATTGAGATAAACAGAGGATAAATTACTTGTCCAGGGTCACACAGAGAGTATTTGAGGCTCAATTTGAAAGTCTTCCTTACTCAAGGCCCAGCACTCTATCCATTGTGATACCTAGCTGCCATTTCTTAGGAAATTATATTATCACTGACAATAAAGAACAAATAACTGCCAGTAACTTAGTGACAGTTTTTTGACTTTTTATAAATTGTAGCCCTAACATTACTCACTCCTTTGTCTGCTTATTGCTCAAATTGTTAATTGTGATTTATAGGCTTTCCTAACATGTAACTGCAACATAGTCTCTTCCTCGGATATGTGCATGCATCGGTATATACATGGGCACACATGTGTATACATATACACACATGCATTTGTACTTTGAGGCACATGATATCTTATACCTACTACACACATATATATGTGCATACATATGTGTATATACCTATCTACATATACATATTTACATATATTAGGGGAAGTGATAGTGTTTTTTAAACAATTAGAAAAAAAAGAAAAACTTTGAATTTATAAAATGGGCAAGGCAGAATTCATAAGTTATAGTAGAATCAGTTAGCCATTTATGGATCATCTTGAGTAACACACAAACATTAATTTCTTTTGTGTAATTAAATTGTTCCTTTTATTTATCCTAGAATTTATCAGCACTTGGAAGAGAGCAGCTCCAGCAACGAGAGGACTATCTAAAGCAGAAGAGAGATAAACTGATGTCTATGAAAAAGGACCCAAGGATCAAACAGATACACAATATAGAGCAGCAGAAAGGAAAATCTGCTGAGGAGGTAACCCTATTTTGGTGTAGGGAAAAAGCATTTGGAGGCACACATGATCTAAGTTTAAACTAATTTTACTACTTTTTACCTGAGCTGCTTTGGGCAACTCTCTTAACCCCTTATGGGCCTGTTTCCTTTGATATGTTCAGAAAGACACATCTAAAAATGGTCTTAAATAGACATAAGACAGTATGGTATAATGCTTGTGGATCAGACTAGATTTGGAGTCTCAAGCTTCAAACATGTTACATTATCTTTTAAAATGGGGATCATACTGACTTCACCAAGTTGCAACTAAAATTCAGGGGTGTGTGTGGGGTATTCCAAGTCACTTTAAAGCTATCAGAGCTTTAATAAAATGGGGATCATACTGACTTCACCAAGTTGCAACTAAAATTCAGGGGTGTGTGTGGAGTATTCCAAGTCACTTTAAAGCTATCAGAGCTTTAAAACTGCACAAAGACTTTTGGGACATCCTGTGTAACTTTAAAGAAGCATGTAAGTAAAACAAAAACACTTTCTAACATGGCCACTCCCTGATTTCCTTTTACTTCTAATAGAACATTAGAAGCCATGTTCTATCTTGACTTAGAAAACTTAATCACAGTACATTAATGCTTCATCCAGCCTTACTTTAGAGAATAAACCCAAGCCACATGTTCTTCTATACTTTAATTAAAACTGCATTTTTTTGTTTATTGGTTTAGGAAATTGCAGAGAAGCCAGAAATGACAGCAGAAGAGAAGCAAACATTACTAAAGAGGAGGTTAATTGCAGAGAAGCTTAAAGAAGAAGTTATTAATAAGTGATAATTTTAAGAAAGTTAATTTAGTAAAACAGAAGTTTGAATTACTTTAAAATAAATTATTGAATCCTAAACTAAACTTGTTTGATTTAATCACGCTGAAAAGTGCCAAAATACTTACTTATCCATACTTCTTGTACAAGCACTAAATTTCTTTGTAGTAATCTCTTTAATTTAAAACTCTGCTATTCCACTCAAATTATTTTATAAAAAAGTAAACAAAATAGTAAATAATATAGCTACATAACATTGCAGTTGAAAGCTTAAGTATAAAATTTATGTAGAAGTTATCTTTGCAATGAACAAAGTGATATAATAGCTAAAGGTTTAAAGTGCTTCTATTTTTAGAAGTTTGGATTAATGCAGTGGTAGATGTTTAAAATTTGTAGTACACTGTTAAACACAACAAACGGAATATTATCACAGATGACAGAGTTAATAGCTGATTCAGTTGGTTTAGGGCAGAGATGGGGAACCTTAAGCCCACACATAGCCTTCTACGTCCTTAAGTGTGATACTCTGACTGAATCCAAACTTCATAGAACAAATCTCCTAAATAAAAGGTTTCATTCTGTAAAAGTAGGATTCGGTCAAAAGGCTGCACCCAAGGACTTAGAAGGCCACTTGTGGCCTCGAAGCCACCCACCCCTAGTTTAGGGAATCTTGTCATTGTGAAGTGGAGAATAAATGTAAAGTACCTTCTGAATCCTTAGAACTCTTCAGTTATTTGCATGGAGCAGGCTGACCCTACTATGGGCAGGTAGAATAGAGAATATCAACATCCTCAGCTTCTAAAATACCCCTTGAGGATTATCTGAAATTTGGATAATTGGGAATTAACTTCCTAATAGGTATAACCTTTCCTGCTATGGGAATTAAAACTAACTTTTAGATAAAGTGGGTGCCAAATTAGTGTTAAAATAATTTTATTTACCCACATCAATAACATGCCTACTATTTTTCATCACTAGCTATTATTAGATTAGGAAAAAACTAGTGATTAAAACACACAAATTAATTTCATGTAACTTTTTATTAAAATAGTATTTATAACCGATACATGTTGGCAGATGTAACTTTAAAAAATCTACAAGGGCCCCAGGCATTCAAATGTGGGCTTTTCACTTGTTCCACTGAGTCAGGGTACAAATGGAGTGGGTAGAAATTTAAGTCTGCCTGAGGATGGTGGCTCTAAACATGGTAACTGAGTGGAAGCTTAGTATCTCCTGCTTCCAAGAGATTTAGCATTTTAAAAAGTCATTTGAATCTCATGATGTAACCATATTTTTCTAATACTAAAACTGTAATACATAGTAATTCATGAAACATTCACATTTTTGCTATTAAAGGCTCCTGTGGTGATGCAAATGTTATTTAAAGCTCACGGCAGTTCTTTAGACAAGAAAAAAAAAATTGAGATGTAAAGTTAGAGCTTAGTACCAGAATTTTATACACATTGGATAGGATCACATTTTCAGCCACAAAGGGGAAAGTATGCATCATACCTTCCCTTGAATTTCACGAGGAAATGTTTTTAGCTTTGAGAGAAGGAAAGAAAGGGCTTATTTAGACCAGGGTTGATGGGGAAATTTATTATAGGAACACTTGATCTTAAGTCAAATACATCCTGAGTCACCTTACTGATACATGGAAGACACCTTTCATGATATATACCTTTTTAGCTGTGTTCAGTGAGAGGGAAGCCCCATTCTAGGATGCCTGGAGCCCAATGGGGGCATAAAATTTTATTTTCCCCATGGCCACTCACTTTTAAGTGTAATCAGAGTGCTGAAAATACAATAGATTCTCTACCTCACTAGTTTAGAACTCCTGCATTGTTTGACCTAGTGGTGTATAATAAATGTTAAACTATGAATTTTATTGGCTTATTAATGATACTCTGAAATGTCCATATCTCAAAATTGAGTGAACTTAAATTTACAACAAACCAAACAAAAGCAGTAATTATGGAATTACAGGGTCACATTTTAATTCCTGAATTTTACATTTCAGCATTAATATCACCACATGTATACAAATGGTGTAAAACAAGTACAGTGGTATTTTTAATACAAAATAAATTCTGTTTTATGGAAAAAACTATACTTCATATCTACACAGACAGCCCATCTTTTCCAAACAATAGCTAAAATTAAAATTAACTACAAAATCTCCAAAACAGGGAAACTGCTTCAGTTTAAACTATTCCAGGAAAAATGGACCCATTAACACATTACAAGGGTGATCTCTATGTGATGGATTGCAGCTGGTTTCATAGTTTTGAGCTTTTATCATTTCTAACACATTAATTATAGTTTGGGGACATTTTTCTCACTTTAGCATGATCTCAGATCATAGATGGGCAAACTAACATTAAAATATTTACAGATTACTTGCTGCTCTTTGAAAATAAAACTTCCAACCGTTTGCCTCAATTATTTTTGCAATTCATTTGTGTACATGGAATGTGCTTTTACTCTTCAAAAATAAACAAACAAAAAAAGCAGCTTTCATATTACACCCCTGCTTAAGGAAAAGGTTTATGTGCTGCATGCTGATTTCTCTTTTCTAGTAACTTCTTCTTGGTCCAAAATGGCTTCTTAATGTTAAATGCCACTTAGTTCAGCACTATTTAAAACCTGTGTGTGTGTTAGTACTTATCAACTGACATGTTTTGTAAGTTTTGAATGTGATAGTATGACAGCTGCTTAGCAAAGAGAGACAGCTTTAATAACAGCAGAAAGTGACTTAACACTGTATCTTCCACAAATGCTTGTACTTTGGTGCAGCTGAAAGGACTCTGCTATAGCTACAAGCAAGTTCCTGGAGAACATTCTTTTGGGAAACTGATTATCATCAGTATCTCTGAAGTGCTGGTTTAAATGTTAGATCAATACAACTGTTCACTTTTAAGCCAGGTTGTTTTGTTTGAAATACATACTGGAAATTCCTTATGTGTAAAATTCAAACATGCATGGTAACACAGGGTGTGCCTTCCTCCAACGGCCTGAAAGGCTGAATTTTTGTTATATTTTGAAAGAAATGGTCCCAAACAGTTTAACTTCATTTTTTATGCTAGCTAAATCTGTTTTCCCTAAAAATTGTTTTAAAAGAGGCAACTGATAAAAGAACACTATGGCCAGCACCATTACAAAAGTAACGTTATTGGGTTTGCAACTGAAGTTTCACAATCGTTTCTAGTTCTGATACATACCCAGGGCAACCCTGCAATATTAAAATTTTACTGACCTGCTCCCCTCCCTCATCCCTCCCCAAACCTGAGACTTTCCTTGCTGAGAAGCTGTCACCCAGGTTCTGATTACTACTAACCCACCATTTTTTGACAGCCTGAAAGGCAAACTCCTTAATTACTAGAAAGAGAAAAGTTCCTTGGAAGCCTGGTGTTTATAGAACTAAACTCTTCTAGTCAATACACTGAGTGTCTTTTGCTACTCCTTGTATATTATCTTATATGTTCAAGGGAGAAAGCTTTCTGATTCAGACTTTTTTAAGCTCACTGAACAGTTGCAGCATTTAGTAATACCCCACAGTGAGGTTCCCCTCCCCCCCAAAGTTTTTATGAGCCAAGGCGAGGTCTTTTTCTTGGAGATGTCTCCTCTTCTTCCTCCTCTTCTTCATCATCTGGATAATCCACTAGGCCAACCAGACTTCCCTGTTAAAAAAAATAAAAAAAACCCTAACTTATAACACTGAAATAGATTTTTGCAGAGAGGAGCAACTCTATAAATATTAAAACATTTCTGTACACTTAGTATATAATTTTTAGCTATCTAGTCAGAGAAGCACACAGTTCATGGCATCTGCACAAAAAGGAAAGAAATCTAAATATTTTAAGATTTGTTACCAATTAGTGTTAACTGAAGGCCAAATGGCAGTTTTCTAGGCAATATCAAGGTCATGAAATGGGAAAAGTGTATTTGCTAATTAAAGATTGATTAAAACTTGGATGTTTCATGATAATTTATTTTCTCAGTTCTAAATAAAGACTAGAAAAATTCTTTCTCTGTCTACCTGAACTTACTGCTTCAGAATAGGTCCCTGTACTGTGCAAGGTCCACCCAACTGAAAACTATAAACCTTATAGAGTTTCTTATTTCAATAACAAGGAACTGGACCCGGAATGTAATGTAGGTAACTCATACAACACGCAAAAAACGATAGCCAATTAGTAAAGATCTGATGTAGATTTACAATTTTAAGAGCTTGAAAGGATCAGGCTAATACATAATTGCCTCATTTTATACATGAGAAGACTTAAGCCCAGAGTGGTTAGGTGACACAAGATAATGGCAGAGTCTGGAGTAGAACCTAGGTCTCCTGACTTGATCACCACTGAATTTCCCACTCTATAACATTCCTTGTAGAACAACAGAAATAAAATTTTATAGCTGAAAGGGCCATTAACATCATCCATGCTCACTTAAATAGCTAACAGGGCTTAATGTCATAGACTATCATTTCTCACCCACCAAATTATCAAAGGGTAGCTGAAAACACACTAAATATGAACTGTCATAGGTCATCAAGTTTCCTTAGTGCCCTGAAGCTCTGAATTTCTGTTAATTCACAAAACTTATAACGCTATCCCTAGGAAAAAAAAACAACCAAGCCTATTTAATTGAAATGACTGTTTAATCTTTATGTTGAGTATAGGTATTGGATTTAGAGCTATAAAAATTTATCTACTGCTCTCAAATATATCCATTTACTCCCCCTAAACATTTTTTTTTTGTTAATTTTATCTGTTGGGAACTCTCAAACTAGAACTTCCTGTCACTGCTGCAGATCTATAATTTACAGTCTCACAGCCTGGTCAATAAGACGTTAAGTAATTTGTTCATTTTCAGAGTTATGTGTTTGAAGCAGGTCTTTCAGACTCCAAGATAAGTGGCCCTGAATCTGCTATCACACTCCCTCTTGGCAATAATGTACAGAGCAGAATTTATTAAACTTTCAAGCTTTCTAAAAATATTTTTACAAATTTTAAAAATCGGCACTACTTCTATTTTCTATGCTTTTATGATAGCTATATTTGACACCTGGAATGCTCTCTTTCTGCCTGTTTTCACCTCAACCTCATGGCTCCTTTCAAGATTCAGCCCAAGCACAACCATCTCCCAATGGCCTTTCCTGTTTCCCTCCCAGATTCCTTCAGCCTCACATCACAGATTACCTGGCATCATGCTGAATATTTTCTGCATATACCTGTATATGTGTTTGCTGTTTCTCTCATCAGAATGTAAGTTCCTTGAGGGCAAGGACTATTCTGCTTTTATCTCTATATTCTTGGTGCCCAGTACAGAGTCTGGCAGAAAGCTGGCACTTAATGTTTGTCACATGAATACTGAATTGAGATCATACAAATGAACTAATGAAAATCTGTGAAGAGTTTTTACATCAATACCATCAGAAAAATAAGCAATAATAATCTTCCTGTCACAAGAGAAGCTGCTGTTTTCTGACTCTATTTGTACATGGTGAAAGATTATGAAAAACATCAGGCTTATAATAAGATATTATTTACATTATATTGAGAAGCCTGAAACCAAAATACAGCTTTATTTATCTACGTATCTTTTTTAAGGGGGTAAAGGTGAAGAAGAAAGTCTGACTACTGAAAGAAGTGTTAAGTAAGTGGAAGAGAAAATAATTTAACAGAAACAGAGCCAATCATATTCTGTACCTTCCCTCCTCAATTTTCTGGCTGGTTCACTGCCTAGATAAAACCAACATGTAAAGTCTGAGCTAGAAAGGGATAATTTTGTGAGCTTGCAAATTACTAAAATTTCCACTCTTATTAGGAACTCATTGTCAAGTTATGACTGAAAAGTCCAAAGTCTAAAGACTCAAGGTAGAATTAAAGGATTACTATTCAAAACATTTTATATTAAGGCCTCAACTATCTATCCAATACTATGCCATGTGATAACTCTGTCAATTCATACGCAAAAAAATTAAATCTGAATTCAATTTAACCAACTAATTATCAGAGTCCATAGAGCAAAACATTTGTACTGTACTCAAAGAACTCCCTAGACCCTGACTCAGAGACTAATTTACTTTTATTTTACACAAATTACAAACAGGCTCCATAGCTCCTTCACAAATCTACAACATGATTAAAAACAGAAAATTGAGAGGGACAGACACAGACAATAATATAAAAAAATAGATAACTGCAAAGGAAAAAAAATCAACGCAAGAATTCAGGAAGTGGGCCATTTAGTATGGTAAGAATTTCTGTATGTCAGCCTATGGCAGTGTTCATAATAAGGCCTCTGAGGTCATCAAAAGTCATGTTCAATATATTCTGTTGGTGGTCATGTATAATAAATACAGAATAAAAAAAAGGCAGAAAATATCCTGCTTAAAATATAAACACAGTGGAGCGGCTAGGTGGCACAGTGAATAGAGCACCAGCCCTGGAGTCAGGAGGACCTGACCGGATCCGGACTCAGACACAACACAAAAACTAGCCATGGGCAAGTCACTTAACCCCAACTGCCCTCCAAAAAGCAAAAAAATAAAAAAAACCAAACAAAATATAAACATAGCTATTTGAACTTAAAAATACAGACTAAGGGGGCAGCTAGGTGGTGCAGTGAGTAAGAGCGCCAGCCCCAGAGTCGGGAGAACCTGGGATCTGTTCCGGCCTCAGATACTTCACACCCACACAAAATAACTGGCCGTGTAACCTTGGGCAAGTTACTTAACCCCAATTGATAAAAAAAAAAAAAACAGTCATTAGATGGATGTAACAGATAATGGAAGCTTTAAATAAATTTAAAATATATTACCTAAATAACTACCAAGAATTTCAAGACACATCTCTGCTTCTAACTAAAAGAGAATGTGAATGTTTAAAAAACCCATTATCAATTTACTCACTTTAGTGGCTGTTACTGATGTAGTCAAGCTTGTATTTTTGGAAGAAGATCCATTAGAACTTGCTGGTGTTGTTTGAGCAGCTACAGATTTACTGTTTGTACTATTTGCTCCATTAGCAGCACTGGCAGAATGAGAGAAAGTAAATTTGAAGCCAGAGGATGTCCTTTTGGGAAGATTTTCTTTGTCTTCACTTTCTTTTGCTAAACCAAAGATAAAATATGAATATACATCAATATGTGCTCACAAATGTGAATGTATCCTAATTTATTTTTTAAAGCCTAAGATGATCATGGTCCTTAAAGCCTGATTCTGGCAGTAATAGTTGGGTCTTTTGGTAGTGGCAGACCAGTGTTTGTGGTGAGCACAAGAGCAAATCGAAGAAGCAAAATTACTGTCTGAATATTTCAGTTTATTTCATTTGAACTTTTATGAGATAAGGGTTTTTAGCACTGGTGAGTAAAGACTGAATAAATGTAGGACCAAACTGAAATGTCATAAAAAAGATAAGGAAATTAAAAAGAAAGGGAATGACTTGCTCAAGTCAGAGCTGTAACTAAAAATGCAGGTCTCCTCTGTTTCCAAATTCAATTATTTTTTTTCTATTACATTCCGTTAAGATATAAGCAATGGAAAATCAGTTAGCTTATGCTTTTTAATCCTTTTTTACAAGAATAATACGGGGCGGCCAGGTAGCACAGCAAGTAATAACACCGGCTCCAGTGTTGGGATGACCTGGATCAAATCCAGGCTCGCACACTCAGCACCACACCCAGAAATAACTGGCCGTGTAACCTTGAGCAAGTTACTTAACCCCTATTGCTTTAAAAAAAAAAAAAGAATAATAGGACCTTGGGGCGGCCAGGTGGCTCAGTGAGTAAGAGCACCGGCTCCAGTGTTGGGATGACCTGGATCGAATCCTGGGCTCAGATACTTAGCACCACACCCATAAATCACTGGCCGTGTAACCTTGAGCAAGTTACTTAACCCCAATTGCTTAAAAAAAAAAAAAAAGAATAATAGGACCTTGAATCTGCACAAAACAAATGGTAGAAGAGGAAAATTTACTTTTACTTTTCTTGGCAACCTAATTTTCCCTGCTCTATACTACTCCAAGAACTCTCATTAGTTCATATCATAATATAAATTGTATCATATAGTTACTTGTATGTCTGTCTTACCCCTCCTCTTCTTGGTTGTGAGCTTCTTCAAGGCAGGAAATAAGTTTTGTTTCACCTTTGAATCCTTCCTAGAGTACAGTTCCTTGAACACAGTAGGTACTTAATAGACTGTGGTTGAAATTAATTGAGTTGAGGAAATGTATTTAATTTTCTCTGCAGTAGCCTAACTTTTTAAGGACCTTTAGGATATGTTTAAATTCTGTCTGATTCATAGTTTGTAAAATGTCTTTCTAAGGTCCTTTCCAGTTCTAGGACTATAACACAAATTTAAACTGGTGTTTACGGGGCAGAGGAAAATCTAAGGCCATTTGCACATCATGTAACAGAGAGTCTGACCGTGCTGTCTCTGAGTATCAAATATCAAGACGACGCTATTAACTGTGGTTGAATGCAAAACTCAAAGTTTGCTTTCTGAAATAAATAAATCAACTTATACTTGGAAAGGACTCCCGGGTATGTTTAAAAATTGTACAGTCTAAGTTAATTCACTAATTGGAAGAAGTGTTTCTATGAAACATTTAGTGTACAACATCTCATGCATTCTGTAAAAATGTAACGGCCTTCACAAAAGATAATTATTACCTCGTGATTTCTGTATAAATAATTAAAAAGAATCCAAAGTGATACCTTTTTTAGTTTCCATAAACTTTTCATAGCTATCTGGAAAGTCATCCTCTGGCTTGGATTTTTCCCCTGGCGGTACAACTGCTTCACCTTCTTCTTCTTCATCTTCATTGAACCACATTTCTTCATCTTCCTCTAAGGTTCTTGCATCTCTTCGAAATCTGTTGCTACGCAATATAGATGGTACACTGTAATAAATATATCATGGGTGACTCAAGTTCTGTAACCAGTTTTTAAAATGTAAAAGAAATCATAAATGTGGAACCATGAGGAGTTGATTTTGCATAGAAGAAATAGTTTAGGGTATTTTAAAGTTAACTAAAATCTATACTGAATTAAAAGATGAAGAGGTTTAAAGCAGTCATTCTTTTTATCTTTTCTTCTAGGAGAAAGAAGAAAAAAAGAAAACTGCTACTTCTATTGTTATTTATGACTATTTGGTGTGAAAGAAAAAAATCTCTAGGGAAATTCTAGCTCCCACAAAGATCCCACATAAAGTGGCCTTACAATAACCAACAATGTCAGAAATTTTGTAATTATGTCATAATTAAACCCCCACTTTATTATTGCAAAAATCTCCTTGTAGTAATTTCAAATGGTAGACCAACAAAAAAGATTTATCCCATGCAGACTTTAACCACCTCAGATCACCTATTTTCATTATCTCCACTGCCTCTGTTGAGCATAAAAACATATCTAGCTTCAGCTCTGAGCATCAGCATGTGCTCTCCTGTGATTTGGGTACTCTATTCTGTATTCAACTCAACTTCCAACTCAGAATCTCTGCCAGTGCTGTGTAGTGCACAGCTCTAAGATTCCTGGTTTACGTAGACTTGGACCTTTTTAATCCCCATTCTTCCACATAACTACCCTGGCCCACCCCCTCCCCTGCCTTAGTCAATTGTTTTCCATTTATAGCCCTTTTCCTAGGGCACTAATTGCTTTCCCACAGTAACTTTTCACCTGAAGTTGAGAATCAAATAATGATGTGAAGTAGTATATGCCTGTAATAGCAAAAAAAATATGGATCATTTTGGAAACTGACTTCATTGATGGCTTGAATTTCAAAACACAAACAATACCTGTTCAGTTTCTGACTTTGTCTGTCTTTCTCTTGTTCATATTTTGTCTTCAATCCTTTGAATGTCTGAACATATTCAATTGATTCAAGGGCCTTATAAAAATTTTCAACTATATGCGCAGTAAGAGACTTGATATCTTCCTGTATAAGCACAAAAACATTTATATTCCATATAATTTTTCTCATCTCACAGTATTTTCCAAAAAAAATAAAGATGTTTATCATTACACAAAGCTGTCCAAGCTTTTTTAATCACGTTCTAAAAAAAATTCTCTAAGTAGTTTTTTTTAACATGCAAATATTCTACAGAAAATTTTAAATGACTTCCCATTTCACTATTTTAGAAATGGGCCAAGGTTACATAAAAAATAAGCAGATTCCTGAGAATTTATATAATATAGGACTGATGAACTATTCACCTAGAATTCTGTTCCAGGAATTGTTCCTAGAGCTCTCTAACAGTGTAGCCTTTTGAGAGTGACTACTTCACAGTAACAATTCCTCCTGAATTCCATTTTATATGTTTTGAAATTCAAAAGGAAATTAAAATATGTTATATCAGAACACTTTTCAATTAAGAACTCAACTAAATTACACTTAACTGAACTCACATTTATTTAATTTACATTATAAAATGTAATTTACATTATAAAATATAATTTATAATTATAATTTATGGTGTGTCAATTCCACATTTTTATATAATTTTACTGACATTTCTTATTTTAAGTACTGTTTCTATACTTGTGATTTTATATATGATATATAATAATCATATTATATGATAATAAATATGATGGTATTATTTAGCCTAAAGGGAAAAATTAGTGACAATAAAAGGTAACTAGATAAAGAAACAGAAATCCAGACACATGGAATAAACATAAAACAAAAGAGTGAGAAAATGGGAAATATAGGGAATTTAAATTTTATTTTTACTCTAAAAGAATTGATCTTATTTCAGAAATTAATAATGGCACTGAATAAAATACTAAGAATTCTTTTAAATAGTGTTTCAACTTACCACTCTTATGAATTCAAACAATTCAATGACAGCTGAGTTTAGCAGGTTGTATCGGGTTCCATTATCAAGAAGGGCATTTATAACTGGCTCAAAAAGATTTCCCTTGGTGATATAGCGGTTGTAAAATTCATCTTTAAGACCAATTATCCTCCTCATGAAACGAAGAGCACCTATTAAAAGTAATTTAGGATAAGGTGATGTTCTCCTTTTATGACATTAAAAGAACCAGAGTTTTTAAGCACAATTGACCTTTATTTCACATTTTTGAACCTTGAAAATAATCCACTGTACCTATCTCTTCCAGTCTACCAGAGCAAAACAAACAAAAACACCAAAAAACTGACAAATTCTCACTGTTACAAATCACATAATTCTAATTCCTTATTTCGTATTTGATAATCCTATTTTTTATATACTGTCTCCAAAAAGTTGTTTATAATGTGCTTTACAGATGCTATCCAATTAGTCTTCATTAAAACAAGACTATCAAAGTGGTCATTCCACTGTGAAATTTTATCTGTAGGAAGCCTTAATTCTCCTCTATCTGTGTGGATATATTTAACCCAGGGAAGAATGAAATTGGAAGAGGAAAAGAAAGGAAAAAAAAATCTTATCTACATTCACTTCTTTCCCATCAATCCAACCTTTCTAGGACTTAGTACTAATATACTCTGCTTCTTCCCATCTCAATACATAATATAATCATGCTAAATAATGAGTTAAAGACAAGGGAAACAGATAACATATGGTAGGAACACTAAGAGATTCCCTATTTAGTAATTACTTTCTAGTGTTTTATCCACCAATTTCTTCTGGACACAGTTCAAAACATGAATGAACTAAGTCACACAAAATTTCAAAGGCTCAAGGTACAAAACAAGTGACTAAATTGGTAAAATGGACAGGGAGCAAAAAGTATGAGTGAGATTTTTTTTTTTATCATGATGTCCTCTCTTAAGAACATTAAAACTAGGGTCAGCTAGGTGGCACAGTGAATAGAGCACCAGCCCTGGAATCAGGAGGACCTGAGTTCAAATCCAGCCTCAGACACTTAACACTTACTAGCCGTGTGGGCAAGTCACTTAACCCCAATTGCTCTGCCTTCCCTCCCAATAAAAAGAAAAAAAAAATCCAAAGAAACAAGAACATTAAAACTAGTTAAAAATCCTTTTCTGAGTACTATGCAAGGAAACTACTACACTATATTGCTTTATCTTTCCTACCAGCATTTTTAAAAAGTTGTGGCTTTCCAATGCATAGTGCCCTCAATTCAACTGAGTGAATAGATGGCATTTTCTTACAAAAAACAAAAACAAAAACCTGGCCCTTAAATCATTTTATAAAAGCTCTATTTGAATCATTACTTACATAATGCCAGGAACGTATGTTTTGAATTCATTAAGACCAGGACACGTCTTAGCAAATCTTTGTTCATAATATAATTTTTTATGTGATATGTGTGGTGTTCCACACAAAATGTGAGTAATTCCAAAATTAAGGCAAGCAGCTGTGCTGTTTGGTAGTTATCTATTAAAAAAGAAAGATGAAGTTAGGCACATAAAAATACAAAATTCTTGCTGTTTACTTAGGTAAAAAAATCATGCAATCTATCTTTTGAAGACACCGTTCAATTTTATACCAATTAAAAACATTATGGTATTGTTATTATCATTATATTAATAATATAGTCCACATTTCTATGACACTGCAACTCATGTTCAATGCCTTTGAGACTATAGCACATATTTTATCAGTAAACAGACACTTCAGAAATACCATTTTTGTCTTTCTCTTTTCTCAAAAGAATCACTTGTAATACTGTTTCCATTTTTATATGAGAAAACATTAAAAACTCCAATTAAATAAGTTGATGTTTCTAGAAATCCAGATATTTGTAGGTGAAGATTTCACATTCAAACACATTTTTCTCTCTCTGTTTAAAAATAGATATTGGTGGTGTAATATGGAAAGAACACTATGCTAACAAGTCTAGCTAACTTGTCACTAATTAGTTATGTCACCTCAGACAAATAATTTCACTATCCAGGGCGGGCATCGGTTTCCTCGAATCATGGAATTGAGGAGGCTGGGTTAAATTATTTCTAGGAGCCCTCTAGTTCTAACATTCTACAAGTAAGGAAACGGAAACATTCAAAGTGATTTGTTCAATGTTACTTAAAAAAAAAATCTATTTTCTTAGAAAGTCCAGATTTCTAAAATCATGACTTAAAGCAAGCATTTTAAAAGTTATTCCAATGAGCAAATTATGTTTTAGGAAAAGGAAAAACATCCAGTAACTGACACTGCCACATTTATGACTCGAGAAAGCCTGGAATTCAAACACAGTTAATCTGTTGAAGGACACAACAAAAGCTATTAAATATTTTACGTGAACTGACAAAACACACAAATTCCTCAAAGTAAGAAACCATATTAAGATTATTCTAAAAATATCTTCTAAGTAAGAACATTTTAATAAAATGTAAATTAAATAATGTCATTTTATAAAATATCACCCATGGTTTAGACATTACCTGATCACCTAGAAATATTGTTTGAATTTGCTGTAATATCCACACACTGACATTATACATAAATATCATAGAAAAATTACTTATTTTAAGCTATACTATGACAGTAACCATTTTAAGAACCCTTAAATATCATAAGGAATTAAGTTAATTTTCCTCAGTATTAATATTGGTCATTAAACGTATTAAATCTGAAAGCAGATTTCCATCCTTTCCCCAGTTCTTTTTCTGCTTTAAAGATTAGTATCTTCCATATTTAATTTCACTCAAACATACATTAAAGCACTTATTACGTTAAAATTCAAGGCAATGTGCTAAGAAAGCAAGCAGTCCCTATCCCTAAGGCATTTATATGGTATATTGGATATGTGAATCTGGAAGAGGTGGGTTTGCCTCAGACATTTACTGGTTGTAGGACTTAAGTCAAACTCCTCTGGGCCTCAGTTTTCCTTATCTGTAATATGGAGGGGGCTTAACTTGATGACATGTAAGGGCCCTCCCAGTTCTAAGTGTATAATCCTATAATCTTCTAAGGGATACAAAATACACAGTTAAGTAAATATGAAGCATATAAAGGTATCTTGATAGATAAACCAATTAAGTGCTTACTGTATGTATGCTAGGAATATAAATACAAGCAAGCGGGAAATCAGAGCAAAGATGACCTATCAGAAGTGTGGAACTCAGCCAGGGGTAGAGTCTAGGTTACCAGAAGAGTAGAAGTAGCATGGAAAACATGGAGTATATAATGAAGCTTACTATAGAAGAACAGACATGCTCAAATCTGTGTGCTGTAGGAAAATCACTTTTATGGCTATGGATGATAGAGTGGAGAGGGAAAAGACTTGAAGACCAAATAGGAGGCTATTTTAATAGTGAGGGATTAAGACTTGGGTGGTAGGGGCGGAGTCAAGATGGCGGAGTAGAAACATGACCTCGCCATGGCTCCCACTTCCACCTTCCCCAATCCATGTAAAAAAGGGACTCTAAACAAACTTTGGAGCTGCAGAACCCACAAAATGACATGGAGAAGCTAACCTCCCACTGAGGACAGCCCGGCAGGGTGGGCCTGACCAGCTACCAGCCAGAGGGACTCCAGATCAGAAGCAGCTGTAGCCATTTCCAGATTTATCAACACATAGAAAAAGTGAGAGGTCAGTGCAGTCTGGACTTTGGGACCCATTAAGTGGGAGTGTGCGGCTTTTGCCCCCGAGGCAAAAAGCCCCTGAGAGGCCAGCAAAGCCAGCCAGCGCCACATGGCAGCTTTAGCTCCTGGCCTGCGCAATGTAGGGGGACCAAGCAACAGTCTGAGGGGTAATCGCTCTTGTTTTAAACTTTCCAGGCAAAGGAAACAAAGCAGATGGAAGACTGCAACATTAGACTCCTATTCTGGGGACAAAAAGGAGCAAAGCATGGAACAGGAGGAAGACAGTGAAGTCAGAACTCCTGCACGAAAAGTTTCAAAGGAAAATACGAGCTGGTTACAGGCCATAGAGGACCTTAAGAAGCAGATAAGAGAAGTGGAGGGAAAATTGGGAAGAGAAATGAGAACGATGCAAGAAAATTACGAAATGAGAGTCAAAAGCCTGAGGAAAATAACACCTTGAAAAATAGACTAACTCAAATGGCAAAAGAGGCTCAAAAAGGCAATGAGGAGAAGAATGCCTTAAAAAGCCGAATTTGCCAGATGGAAAAAGAATCTCAAAAGCTCACTAAGGAGAATCATTGCTTCAGAATGAGATTGGAGCAAATAGAAGCTAATGACTTTATGAGAAATCAAGATGCTCTTAAACAGATCCAAACAAATGAAAGAATTAGAAGGCAATGTGAAATATCTCATGGGAAAAAACACTGACCTGGAACATAGATCCAGGAGAGATAATTTAAAAATTATTGGACTACTTGAAAGCCATGATCAAAGTAAGAACCTAGAAATCATCCTCCAGGAAGTTCTCAAAGAAAACTGCCCTGATGTTTTAGAACCAGAGAAAAGTGGAGGTTCAGGGAATCCACCGATCACCTCCTGAAAAAGATCCCCAAAAGAAAACTCCTAGGAATATTATAGCCAGGTTCCGGAATTCCCAGATCAAGGAGAGAATATTACAAGCATCCAGGAAGAAACAATTTGAATATTGTGGAAACACAATCAGGATAACCCAGGATCTGGCAGCTTCTACACTGAGGGATCGAAGGGCTTGGAATATTATATTCTGGAGGTCAAAGGATCTGGGATTAAAACCAAGAGTCACCTACCCAGCAAAACTGAGTATCATGTTTCAGGGGAAATTATGGTCATTCAGTGGAACAGAGGACTTTCAAGCATTCTTGCTGAAAAAACCAGAGTTGAATAGAAAATTTGACATTCAGATAAAGAAGCAAGAGAAGCATGAGAAGGTAAACAGGGAAAAGAAATCATAAGGAACTTTTCAAAGTTGAACTATTAACATTCCTACATGGAAAAACAATAATTGTAACTGATGAAACTTTTCTCAGTAGCTGAAGGGAATAGAAATATATGTCTATATATGAGGGTATATGGGCATATGAATACATATGTGAATGTATGTATATATGTTTACAGGTATATATAGATAGAGGGCACAGGACCAATTTAACAGGAAGGGATGATACTTAAAAGGTGAAATTAAGAGATGAGAGAGGAATATAATGAGAGGAGATGGGGAGAGACAGAATGGGGTAAACTATCTCATACAGAAGAGGCAAGGGGAAATGGTTGCAATGGAGGGGAAGAACAGAAAGGCAAAAGGGAATGGGTCAAACTTATTCCCATTGAATTTGACTTAAGGAGGGAATGAAATACACACTAAATAGGGTATCTCACCCTCCAGGAGAGTAGGGGGGAAGGGGATGAAAGGGGGGATGATGGAAGGGAGGACAGGCTGGGGGGGAAGGAAATTGGAAGCACCCACTTTTAAAAAGGGACGGGATCAAAGTAGAGAATAGAACAAGTGGGAGGTGGGATAGGAAGGAGGGAAATATAGTCAGTCTTTTACAATATATATACTATGTTATTGTTTTGTATTGGCCACACATGTACAACCTATACTGAACTGCTTATCTTCCCAGTAAGGGTGGGTGTCAAGGGAGGAAGGGAATGAATCTGGAATTCAAAGTTTTAAAATGAAATATTCAAATATATATATACTATTATTAATACTATTTTAAATGTAATTGGGAAATAAGATATATAGGCACTGGGGCATAGAGATCCACTGGAAAAATCAAAAGGGGTATGGGAGAAAATATGGGAGAGAGCAGATTGGAGGAGGGAATATCCGGTGGGACAGCTATTTTGAGGCAGTGGGTAGGGGAAAAACGGAGAAAACTTAACTCAAAATCTGACGGAAATGAATGATATAAATCAGAAGTTAACAAAGCATTTGAAAAAAAAAAAGACTTGGGTGGTAGCTGTATGAATGGAGAGAGAAAGGGGAACATATACGAAGTATCTTATGGATTTCTATGGGAATTTGGGATAGAGCCAGGCTTTGAGAAGTTCTGGCAGGAGTTGTGAGGCTTTGTTTGGTCCTGATCTGTATTATCTGAGGACTAGCCAGGAATTCTTCTGGGTACTCTGTTCAAATACTTCAGGACACAAATCTGGCACACAAGCACAATATGGTAGGAATGGGAGATTTTTATTTATCTGGATATCTGCTAGAGCTCTTTTGGCCAAAAGCAGGAAAGCTAATCATTTACTGATTCGTCTTACTGATAATTTCATCTTTAAAAAAAAAAGAACCAAAATACCACTACTAGGTCTGTATCCCAAAAGACATAAAAAAAACCACAGACCTATATGTACAAAAATATTTATAGAAGCTCATTTCTGAGAGCAAAGAATGAGAAACTGAGGTGGAGGCCCATCAACTAGGGAATGGCTGAACAAGTTATGGTATGTGATAATGATGCAATACTATTGTACTATAAGAAATGATAAGAAGGCAGCCAGGTAGCATAGTGAGTAAGAGCACTGGCCCCAGAGTTGGGATAACCTGGGATCAAATTCGGTCTCAGACACTTAGCACCCACCCAGAAATACCTGGCCATGTAACCTTGAGCAAGTTACTTAACCCCAATTGTTTAGGGGCGGCCAGGTGGCTCAGTGAGTAAGAGCACCGGCCCCAGAGTTGGGATGACCTGGGGATCGAATCCGGGCTCTGATACTTAGCACCACACCCAGAAATAACTGGCCGTGTAACCTTGAGCAAGTTACTTAACCCCAATTGCTTAAAAAAAAAAAAGTAGGATGCTCTCAGAGAAACATGGAGAGACATGCCTGAGCTGACGCAAAGTGAAATGTACTATGTATAAAGTAACAGCAATATTGTAAGGTGATCAGCTGTGAATGACTTAGCTCTTCTCAGCAGCACAATGATCCAAGACAACTCTGAAGGACTTAACGATAAAAATGTTACCCCTCTCCAGACAAAGAAGTGGTAGTGTCTGAATACAGATAGAAGCATACTTTCTTTTTTAATATTTTATTTCACAACGTGACTATTATGGATATGTTTTGTATGACTACAGAGGTATAACCTATATCAAAATGCTTGCCTTCAAGGGGGGGGTGGTGGTAGGGAAGGAGAAAAGGACAGAATAAGGAGCTCAATTTTTTAAAATTGAATGTTAAAAATGGCTTTTATATGTAACCAGGTAGGAGAACTTTTAAAATAAATAAATATATTTTTTAAAAGAACCAAAAGGAAAAGCTATGTTGAATTTGATTTTTACCAAAAAGGGGTGGTAGTTGGGGAGAAAAAGAAGAAGGAAGATGACAGAAACCTTGGGAGCAAATAACCACTCCATCTTAGAATGTGTAGTACAAAATAGTCTGAGAGGAGTATTTTAGAATGTCAGATTACAAAAAGTTCAGAGAGAGGATGGCTAGAAGGTCATGGTATAAAATTCTTCAGAGGAAGTAGCCTCTCAAGGAAAAAAATTCTGACAATTAAGAGAAAGAATTCTGAAGATGAGAAGGGGGAATTCGATAAAGAGAAAGTGTGGATAAAGGGAAGTCATCAGCTCATCAACTTAATTTTTAAAAGGATATAGTCAGATGATAGTAACAAAGATTAGTAATTGAGGATGAATACAAAATCATGGCATAGTTCTTTAAGAATTGTGTCAAGACACAAATATGGTACTGATACCTAAATCAGGAAGAGATAAAACAGAGAAAGAAAATTGTAGACCAATCTCCCTCATGAATATAGATGCAAAAATTCTAAATAAAATACTAGCCAAAAGACTACAGCAACTTATCTCAAGAATAATACACTTTGATCAGGTAGGATTTATTCCAGGAATGCAAGGATGGTTTAATATTAGGAAAACCATCAGTATAATCGATCATATCAACAA
The DNA here is from genome assembly GCF_028583685.1 of Petaurus breviceps papuanus. NCBI lineage: Eukaryota > Metazoa > Chordata > Mammalia > Diprotodontia > Petauridae > Petaurus > Petaurus breviceps. Next base: position 21,627,181 of record NW_027187358.1, read on the forward strand.
TAAAACTAGCAGAAACCACATGATCATCTCAATAGATGCAGAAAAGGCTTTTGACAAAATACAACATCCATTCCTATTAAAAACATTAGAAAGTATAGGAATAAATGGAGCCTTCCTTAAAATAACAGGTAGCATCTATTTAAAGCCATCAGCAAGTATTATATGTAATGGGGGAGAAGCTGGAAGCATTTCCCATAAGATCAGGGGTGAAACAAGGGTGTCCACTATCACACCTCTTATTCAATCTGGTACTAGAAATGTTAGCAGTAGCAATTAGAGAAGAAAAAGAAATCAAAGGAATCAAGTTAGGCAAAGAAGAGACCAAGCTATCACTCTTCGCAGATGATATGATGATATACTTAGAGAATCCTAGAGAATCAAGTAAAAAACTGCTTGAGACAATAAATAAATTTGGCAAAGTTGCAGGATATAAAATAAACCCACATAAATCCTCGGCATTCCTATATATTTCCAATGAAATTCAACAGCAAGAAGTAGAAAGAGAAATCCCATTTAAAGTTACTGTAGACATTATAAAATATTGGGGAATCTACCTGCCAAAACAAACCCAGGACCTGTATGATCATAACTACAAAACACTTTTCACACAAATAAAGTCAGATCTAACTAATTGGAAAAATATCAATTGCTCATGGCTGGGTCGAGCTAATATAATAAAAATGACAATTTTACCTAAATTAAATTATATATTTAGTGCCATACCAATTAATTTACCAAAAAACTACTTTATAGAGTTAGAAAAAATAGTAACAAAATTCATCTGGAAGAATAAACGGTCCAGAATATCAAGGGAATTAATGAAAAAAAAAAAAATGCTAGGGAAGGTGGACTAGCTTTACCAGATTTCAATCTGTACTATAACGCAGCAGTCATCAAAACTACCTGGTACTGGCTTAGAAATAGAGAAGTGGATCAATGGAATAGATTAGGCACACGAGATTCAGAAGTCAACGACTACAGTAATGTATTGTTTGATAAACCCCCAGACCCTGGTTTTTGGGATAAGAACTCACTGTTTGACAAAAACTGCTGGGAAAACTGGAATATAGTATGGCAGAAACTGGACATAGACCATTATCTAACACCATATACCAAAATCAAGTCTAAATGGGTTCATGATCTAGGTATAAAGGTTGATACTGTAAGCAGTCTTCTAAAACAAGGAATAGTTTACCTATCAGACTTGTGGAGAGGGAATGACTTTATGACGAAACAGGAATTATACATTATAAAATTATACATTATAAAATGGAAAATTTTGACTACATGAAATTGAAAAGTTTCTGTACAAATAAAGCCAATGTAACCAAGATTAAGAGGGAGGTGAGAAATTGGGAAAGAATATTTACAACCTATGTCTCTGACAAAGGACTCATCTCTAAAATATACAGAGAATTGAGTCAAATGTATAATAATACAAGTCATTCCCCAATTGATAAATGGTCAAAGGATATGAACAGGCAGTTTTCGGAGAAAGAAATTAAAGCTATCTATAAGCACATGAAGAAATGCTCTAATTCACTATTGATTAGAGAAATGCAAATCAAAACAACTCTGAGGTACCATATCTCACCAGTCAGATTGGCTAAGATGACAAAACAGGAAAATGACAAATGCTGGAGAGAATGTGGGCAAACTGCAACACTATGCATTGTTGGTGGAGTTGTGAACTGATCCAGCCTTTCTGGAGAGCAATCTGGAATTATGCCCAAAGGGCTATAAATACTTTCATACCCTTTGATCCAGCAATACCACTCCTAGGGTTATATCCCAAAGAGATTATAGAAATGGGAGAAAGACCCATATGTACAAAAATGTTTATGGCAGCTCTTTTTGTGGTGGCAAAGAATTGGAAATTAAGGGGGTGCCCATCAATTGGGGAATGGCTGAACAAGTTGTGGTATATGCATGTTATGGAATACTATTGCGCCATAAGAAACGGGGAGCAGGCGGTCTTCATATTTACCTGGAGAGGCTTAAAAGAACTGATGCTGAGTGAGAAGAGTAGAACCAGGAGGAATTTGTACACAATTACAGACACAACGTATGTGTGATGACCAGCTTTGATAGACTGGACTCTTCTCAACAATACAGGGATAGAAGTCAATCCCAAAAGACGCATGATGGAGAGAAAAACGTGCATCCAGAGAAAGAACTAAAAAGAACTAAATTTATATCCAGGTGGAAGCAAAATACCTGATCTTTTTCGTTCTCTTATTTGATTTTATGTCCTCTTTACCATTTTTCATTCCAGCAGGTACAATCCATCCTTATAACCTGACCATTGTATAATGTGAAAGTATTTACAGATCCTATACTTGATAATAAGCCGCCATGGGTGGGGAGGGGAGGGAGGGGGACAAAATGTGAAATTCAAGGAATTGTGGAATTGAATCCTGTAAACTAAAAGGAAACAAATTAATAAATTAAAGTTTTAAAAAAAAAGAACCAGTGTAAAACCTTAAGTTTTAATCTTTGCAATGTATTAATACAAAATTAAGTTTAAAAGTAAAAAATCTAGTAATAAATAATTTTCCCTGATTAAAAAAAAAAAGAATCGTGTCAAGAATGCTAATGCTCAAAGATGATAAGATTAAAAAACTGAAGCTATTAAGGTAAGGTAAAGATAATGAAAAGGTTACACCAGGAACAACCAGGATTACTAAAAAGGTGAAAGGACCACTGCTCATGGTAGAAGAGATAATAACTAATGACAGAGAAGGCAGACGTGCTTTAAATTATTTTGTCTTTTTTCCCCCACAAAGGAGAGTGATCTGTGTACTTTAAAGGACAAAACAAAAAATGGTCAAGAAGGAGTTAACACCCAAAATAAACCAAGTGGTACCCCAAATAATCCATCAGCTAAACGACATGCTACAGCAGTGGTTTCTAAAGCAGGGGCCATGGAATGATCCCAAGGGGTATGTGATTAATTGCAGCAAGAAAATGGACTGCATATCACTCTTCCTAAGAGAGCTAATCATCGGGCTTACATCTGACACTACTAATAATCATACATTTCAACTTCTTATGCTGGTAGTTGGTCACTCAGGGAAATTACAAAGTAACAGATATATAGATATATGGATTCCTTCAATAGTAGATGTGTAGGTACCGCTGGCAAAATTCTGTTGCCAGATTTCTGTTGCCTGAAAACAGGGTTTCAATATGTGACCACAGGAGGGGCAGGCACTTATAATCCAGGATAGTTGACTGGTTAACTGTTAATCAGTTTGCTTTTATAAGAATCGGTGATACATGAGTAGGCATGGATGTACTGAAGTCACACTGTAGATCTCATTATATTCTTTACTCTCAAACCCACACTTCCGCTCAATTCAACAATCCCTTTATCCCATTTATCCACACAATTGCCAAATCATATAATTTTTGGCTTTTACAACATCTGTTGTTTACATCTCCTTCCTTTCCATTCATACAATTATGGTTCAGAACCTCTGCAGAAACAAAAGTTTTCTAACTAGTCTTCCTTTCTCAATTTTTTTTCCCATCTTGATCCATCTGCCAATGTGATTTTCTTAAAATACAGTTCTGGTCACTTTCCTCTCCCTCATTTGCCACTGAACAAATGCCAATTATTCTCTTCTCCTTCTAGGATCTCTATCATTTAAAACCTTCAAAACCCTTGGCCTCAAAAACTTTCTCTACAGCTTTATTATATAAAATGTTTCCCTTCCTGTATTCTATGATCCAGGTAAACTTACTTCTTCTTATTCTTCACATTTATACTAAAATTAAAAATACAAACATGAATCAAAAATTAAGGTATTTCAATACTATCTATTAGGTAGGACTATCTAAAGAAAAGCAGAATGAATTTACATTGAAAACTTTATGTTGAGCTGAATTGGAAACAATTCATTTTTCTTTGTTTCACACCGTGCAGAATGAATACACAAAGAAATATTATTGCTGAAAAGCTAGGAGCACCGACTGTTATGACTTGTTATCTGATTGTAGTTTTGTGTATCTCTTAAAAAAAGTACTTAAAAAAATCTTACCTGCTAACTATGACTGATCAAAAGAATGGAACAATTAGCTACTAACATTGTTATTATTCAAATGTCCTATCAGGATATACAAAGTGATTTTTTAAAAATAGCGAAACACTATTTCCTTACATTGTATGATTCACATTGTTTTTAGTGCCTAAAAATTTTAAACATAAATTTCATCTTTATCTCATGCTTAATTTTAGTTTTATATGGGGGACAGTTTTAACGGAACATAATCTCTACAATTTTCTTCATCAGCAAATCTTATTAAGATTCTACTCTGGTAAGAAGTCTAAACCATTAATTGTCACAAATCAGAGACACACAAAAGTGGACATTACTTCTCTCTCTGCCCAAATAATGAAAAAGTCTCCTTGTTAAAAGATGATTGAATGCCTTGAAGTTATAGAATGGAATTATAAGAGCTCTTTAATAGTCTTCTTGAGAAATAAGTACTAGTAGTACACTGACACAGTATGTACTGGTTTTTTTTTGCATACTCTGTAGCAAGAGTCCTGGTTTACATACACCTTGAATATCTAATAAAAAAAAAAAACCTACCACAGAAAAAGACCAAATGAAGTTATCAGGTCCCTAATAAAAGCAGGTCTACAGGTAAGCTTTCAAAATGAACAATTTAAACATCAAAAACCAGACAAACCTTTCTCACAAGTAACATAAATTAAGTATAAAAATCTCAAAAAGCAAAGATAACTGAAATCTCAATTGCATTTGCCTTCTCCTTTTCCACAGAAGGAAACAGAAATTTTAATTTCTTGGTAGCAAAGAAAAAAGATTAATTCCCAGACCTTATTTTGAATACTAAAAAAAAAAAAAGAGAGAGCACTTAATGTAAATATGGTGTACATGACACAAACATATTTATTGCTATATGTTTTTAAAAGATAAACTTCACACTTACCAGGGCAAATTGTGTTACTTTTGTTAGCGCCAACTATTTCATCTAATGGAAAAATAAAAGTTGGAATATTTTAGTCAAAACAAAGAAGCTGTCTGCACAATTTCTTTCTTTCTTTCTTTTTTGCTTTTTGGAGGAGGGAAGGCAGGACAATTGGGGTTAAGTGACTTGCCCAAGGTCACACAGCTAGTAAGTGTTAAGTGTCTGAGGCTGGATTTGAACTCAAGTCCTCCTAACTCCAGGGCTGGTGCTTTATTCACTGTGCCACCTAGCCACTCCTCTCTGCACAATTTCAAGCAGAAATTCATGGAACAATTAAAATAAGAATAAAGCTAGGAAAATAGGCTAGAATTCAACCAGAACTCTGATGGAATTATCTGTTTTCCTTATGTACTCTAAATTAAACTAAAATATTCTTAACTTGCTGGTTTACAGACTAATTTGCTAAGGCCATGACATGCAAGAGGAAATGGCTGTTTTTTTTCCTTCAGTTTAGAAGATAGTATTAGAAGTAAGGAGCAGAATGTCCAAAAACAGAAAAATTTAGGTTTGATAATAAAGAAAAACATTCTAATACTGAGATCTCCATAAGTGAAATGGGCTGCCATCAGGGATAGAAGGCTCCTCCTCATTAGAGGTCTTCTGCAAAGTCTGGATGATCATTCTGTATATAATGGAGAGGTATTCTTATTGAGGCAGAAGTTGGACTAGATGGCTTCAAATTCTCTTTCAACTATAAAATGTTAAAATTTCAGAAACTCTGGTATGTTAGTTCCCCTGGCATGTTTCTTTTCCCAAAATTCCTAAGACAATCCTACCTACTACATGATTCAACATTCACATTCAGGGTCCCTTAAAATAATTTTAAAATTGGAAGTTGCAATGTCCATAAGCAGATTTCTTGGCCAAATAAACTCAGTGTCATAGAGACATGGCTTATGGTCATGGTGGTTTTTTTTCCTCCTCTTTTAAGGCAAGAGAATCACAAACAAACACAACTGTACACACAAGCGCACGCATGCTTACTTACCCTTTTCACATTTGTCCTCTGAAGTATTAGCCAAAAGTGGTGCTGTGAGAACGTGCATACAATGGTTATAGAAGAAATTTAGAAATTCACTTTTTTCAGTTTTCTATAACAGAAAAGAACAAGATGAGAATTTATTATGTTTGTAATTAACCAACTTTAAGAATTAGTGCATATCACATGTTGACTTATACTATCAAAAACATCATATATGACATATATATATTTTAAGCATATTGTAATATCTAAGAAACTAAAAATATCATTGCATCTTATGGTGAATATTGCTGGAAACAAAATACATTCATAAAATAGTATTTTAAAATTTACGAAGTACTTTATATACATTGATTTTACAACCTAAAAATAAGCAAAAATGAGTACTTAAGAAGTAACACCACTGGAATGGCTAGATGTATTTTCACATATATTTGGAGCTTAGTTTTATATAATAAAAAGCCAGGAAAAGAAAAAATTAAAAAGTAGTTTACTTAAGGAAAGGGCAATTTAGAAATCAATTTCTTAACATTTACAATTTTTACAAATTGTAGCCCTGGATTTTAACCTTAACATTTATCCATTTAGAATCCTAAAATGCCAATCTATATATACTCAGATATGCATGTTCTTCTCAATAAAGTGCTGTGAGCTATTTCTAAAGTGAAACTATATAGTACAATAAAAATCCTTTTTACCCCTTGATATTGTCTTACATTAGCTGTAGCCAGCATGTTCTCTGGATCAATTAAAGTACGAAGGAGTCCCATTAACTGAACAGCTCCTCCTAGTTCAGGGTCAGTATCACAGATCATTTGTTCAATTACTACATTAATGAGAAGGATATCCTGCAAAAAAACATGTTTCAATTAGACACTGTTTTAATAAACATTATATCTATTTATCTGCATATAGATATTTCACATACCACTGACTGAATCAAAAATAAAAAACCAGAATTATATCAGGTAGCAATGAAATAAAAGAGTAATAAATATTTAATTCAACTTTTTTCTTTATGCTTTTTCAAGCTGTGACAGAAAAGTCTCCTCTCTTTCCCCAAAGAAGAAAAAACCCTAACCTACTAAAAAACAAACACAACAAAGGATCATAGCTTGCAACATCATTATGCTAAAGTGGATAAGAAAATCACTTAACAGGTATTTTTGTTCCCTGAAGGAGCTAACATTTTCATTCTAGAGTTTAGCCTCAAGAATTTAGAAATAGACTAATAAGTAATATCAAAAACCATGTGATCCCAAAATACATATTCTCTCAGTCTCACGCCATGTGCCTATCACTGTGTAAAACTGTGATAAGCCCCATATCGCCGAAAACAGAAAGAAAAAAGAAAAAAGACAAGATAGTCCTTTCCATAGCTCACATTAATCTACTGCTTTTTTTTTATTGCACTAGTGATTCCATTACATCTTCTCTAGTGATTTTACTAGCTACCATAGATTCAATTATCATCTCTATGCAGATGACTCTCAAATATACTTGTCCAGACCTATCATCTCCCCTGATCTCCAGTCTCCTATCTTCAACTGCCCAGAAGACATCTCAAACTCAACTCATTGTCCTTCTCCCTAAAATCTCCCTTCATCCTTAAATGCCTTATGTCAAAGATACTACTAACTTCTCAGTTACCAAGGCTGGCAACCTAAGTGTTATCTTTGACTCCTTACTCTCTCTTTATACCTAATCTCAATTCATTAGGATGTCAAGTGCTGTAATTTCCATCTTCTATCTCTTTTATATGCTCCCTTCTCTCCTCTGACATTATCACAACTCTGGTGTAGACCCTCATCATTTTATGCCTAGACTATTATCTTTCTGGTCAATCTCCCTGAGTCAAGTCTTTCCCTAGTTCAGTCCAACTACTTAGCTGTCAAACAAATCTTTCTACAAAGAATAGGTCTGATCATGTCTCCTTACCCCCTATTCAATAAACTCCAGAGTCTCCCTTGTTACCTCCAGGATCAAATATAAAATCCTATTTGGCCCCTTCCTACCTTTCCAGCCTTCTTACAATCCTTCTCCATGAACTCTGTCATGCCTAGAATATTGCCATTAACTTGCTGGTTGGTCTCTCTGATTTCAAGTTTCTCCTCAGTTCAGTCCATAGTCCACTCAGCTATCAAACAGATCTTTCTAAAGTACATGTGTGACCATGTCAAACCCTCCTCCCCCCTTGAAAAACTCCAGTGGTTTTTTGTTCTCTCCAGGATGAAATAGAAAATCCTGTTTGGCTTATTATGCTCATCCCAACTTGGCCCCTTCATATGTTCCCAGTATTCTTATACCTTACTCTCCTCCTCCATGAACTTTGTGAAAGTGACACTTGCTTTCTTTGTTGTTCCTTGCTCAAAACCTGCCTGATTCTGGGCATTTTCACTGGCTGACCCCCAAGCCAGACATTCTGTCCCTCTTCAACTCTACCTCCTGGCTTCCTTCAAGTCTCAAATAAAGTCCCACCTTCTACAAGAAACCCTTCCCAGTTCTCCTTAACTTTTGTGCCTTCCTTCTGATTTTATCTTCTGTTTACCATATATATGTATATGTATATATATATATATATGTATGTATGTATGTATGTATGTATGTATGTATCTTGTTTGTACATAGTTGTATGCATGTTGTCTGCCTCATTAGACTGTGAGGTCTTTTGAGAACAGGGGACTTACTGTCTTTTGTTAGTATCTGCGTCCTCAGTGTTTAGCACAGGGCCTAGCCCATAGCAGGTACTTAATAAATGCTTGTTGAGTTAACTTGATTTTGGAATGATTGGCACAGATTTTACTGAAGAGATATTAATGAATATATGAAATTAAAGCCTAAATCATCAAGTTTTCTACATAAATTGTGAATGTTACAATATCTCATCCATTATTTAAAGTTTTTTGGGGGTTGACTTGTTAAATATGGGTCATAATCTTTTGTTCAATTAGGTCTATTATCTTTATTCAATATTTGTAAACAAGAACTACTATTTGGGATCAAGTCTCACTTAAAAGTATATCTAAATGACTAATAAGAACAATTTATATTTATTTTGTATAATATTTTATGCAAATAAATTTCACTAGTACAAAAAATATTCTTTTTAACTCAAGTTTGTTTTACTGGGTTTTAGATCTACAGCATAAACATTTAAGATGGTCAAATGGAGTTATTTCAGAAATTACAAATTCATCCAGTCTAGTGATGCTATTTCTAAGCCCTACCATGAGAATTACCTATTAGCCTCCAGAAAAAGGAAATGAAAAGTATTAAGTGAGGATGAAAGAAGACAAAGTAAGAAGAACAAAATCAAAGGTAGGAAAAGTAAAAGACGAAGAAAGAGAGAACTTAAACAGATAAGAAGAAGGAAGCAGGCACAATATGAGAAAAATTTTGGAACTAAGGAATACACAAGAAATTTTAAAAACAATTTGGTAAGAGTGCAGAAGTTCATGTTGAAGAGTATTGACTCATTATGTTAGGCTGCAAAGGTAGTTTTAATTAACTTGCTATTTTTAATGGGTTGAGGGTAAACTGGGAAACACAGACTGGGTTCAAACTAAAGAAGACCTGGAATATTAGGCCAAGGTTAGACTTTATATTGTAGGTAACAAAGTAGCAATGATATTTTTGAGCAGGAGTGTAATTAGTAATCTGGGAATAGTACATGGCATGGACAGGGGAAGAGATAGGAGTGATTAAGAAGCTATTAAGATAATCAGGCCACAGAATAGGGTAAAGGCAGTGGGAATAATAAGAAATGAATATATGCAGTAGATATTATTTCAAGGATTAATTATTTCATTAGTGTAGACACTCTCTTCCATCAATGCAGATGCCAATTCCACTGTAATTGAAAGCTACTGAGACTTAAAAAATTAATTATTTGTGGTCACTGTAATCATTACCTTCTCTAAACTTAGCTAGGATGGTCCTTGGATAACATAGTCCATCAACAGGCTCATAGCCAAAGTTTCAACCTTGGTTTTTTCAACCTGTCACAGCTTGTGTTCCACTATCATAATCTGAGAACCCAGAATTATATCCACAACACAATAAGGCATAGAAGGACAAATGTAAAAGACATCTGAATTTATAAGGACATACCTCCCTGTCCCTGTTCCCTGCCTCCTCCCCCCCCAAAAGAATTAGGTGAAGTGATTAGATCTGAAAAAAGAATAAAGAACTTAAAAAATGACTCCAAGATTCTTCCTAACAGAGAGAGAAGTCAAGAGGGAAAAACCAGCTTTGGAGGATAAAATGAAAAGTTCACTTTTAGGACAAGAGTTAGAGTTAACAACTTGGTTCTAAATGGTAATGTTCACTAAGCAGCTGGGAGGTGTGATAAAGTTTGAGAGACCAGGAAGGCTGGTGACAAAAATTTTAGGAGTACCGTTCATAAAGCCAAGTTGAACCTGTTGAAGAGTTCTCAGAGGAAGAGACTATACTTCCACTCTTAATAAACTAGAGTTGGAAGGACCAAACTTGAAGATTTTTTTTTTTTTTTGCCTTTTGGAGGGCAACTGGAGTTAAGTAACTTGCCCAAGGTTACACGGCTAGGTTTTTTTTTTTCCTGTGTGTGTTAAGTGTCTGAAGCTGGATCCAAACCCAGGTCCTCCTGACTCCCAGGCCAGCACTTTACTTACTGCGCCACCTAGCCGCCCTAAACTTGAAGATCTTATAGTCCAACTCTCTCATTTTACAAAGCCTTGGACAGATTACATCATTTGCCCAATGTCACTCAGGTTACTAATTAATAGGATTAAAATATTGGTTCTCCAAGACTCCAAATCCTAAACTGTTTTCATTATACACTGGCCTATTCCTAAGCAGGCTCAGTGCTGTTACAGTACAGAGATGGCCCGTGGCACAAAATGAGTTAGTATACCCTCTAATACATTTAACACTACAGATGGTGGCAGAAGCATACAGCACTCTGCCTGTAGCAGAGCAGTCTACTCCTAATGAATCAAATTAAAGTTTGGAAATTCTTAGATGTTCCCAATTTGTTATGTTTAACCTTCATTACATTTTGCCAAACTGCAACTGCAATCACTCTTACTAGCAATGTGGACTGCCTATACCTCAGAGTTTTAGAGAGAAAAGTTACTATTTGATTTCGAAGTAGAAAATATGTCCAAAAGAATGAAAGTTCCTTGAGGGCAGGAAGTGTTTTATATCCCCAGCAACTGTCAGACAATCCATAGTTGATGGTGTTAATAAATTAACTTAATGAATTAATGTCTGCTGAAATAAATTAAAAAGTAAACTGTTAAGGTAAGATGGCAATGATGATCACACAAGGAGTCTAGAGAAAAGTCAGTGATAAACTCTGTAGAAATACATCTCCAAATTTTAATCATCTGTAAAGCTAACTGGACTGGAATATGCCTGCTTCCATGTGCTGGAAGCTGCTCCTAATTACATGCAAGGAGAGTTTCATGGTGTCATCGAAGAGTGGAATTTAAATGACAAATAAGTTTCTGCCATAATTTTAAACACATGCAAAAATTTAACATGACAGAAGTCTCAAAACATGACATAAGTGGTTTGAGAATTCATCTTAAGTCAAATCTCTACTAAGAGACATATATAATATTATGTCTCAAAGACCTGCTAGAAGGAGTAGCTTTATAAAAAAATTATCTATTTGAGTTTCCAAATTGCTGATTAGATTTTGAGGGGAAGTTAGAATGAAAGCTATAACTAAAACTGGCCAAATGCAGAAGAGCAGAAATAATCTTTATATTCATTCTTTTCAAATCTATGGTAGTCTGAAGGCACTGAATACAGCAAGTAAAAAGTTTGACAAACTTACTCTAAAAATTTTGAACATTGCCAAAGAAGCAAATCACCAAGTTGCTGAGCTATATATACAAAACTGATTAACTTAAAACAAATGTTATATTTTGTTTTCAAACAAAAAAAAGTTCAAATATTAGTGTTTTAGTGTTCAACATCAAAACTTTTTTATATTAATTTGATATGTCTGGATTACCAAGTATATTAGATTGCATTATACAGTCTTACTGAAATTATCTATACTCCCTGGAGTTTATGTGCATAATGCTAGATGAGAAAAAGATGAATGTTGTTCATTTATTCACAAAGGGCATCAGGTTATCAAGATTTCTGTCAAAAATATTGCTCTGGAAGATCCATTGGTTTTGGGTGCTCTCTTTTTTTATTAAAAAAAAAAAAGTCAACACTACTCCAATATAAACAGAAACTTCAATCTGTATTTTAAAATAATCTACAATTTACTTGATCTTGTTAACTTTTAGAAAAAGGAACATATTAAAAATTACAAAAAGTTAACCCTTAACTATACAGTTGAGGACAAAGACAGACCTTGAAAAGCCTATTGACTGATGATAAAAGTGATGGGGGGGTCTGAGATGGGAGCCTTTTCAGAATTTAAAACAAAGAATTGTTAACAACAATACTACAACTTCAGTACTATTTTAAGTACTTATTTTTAAGTACTTGTTTTAAGTACTTCTGCAAAAGAGATATGCTCTCCAGAGTAAACAGAAATCAAATCCTTCAACTTTCAGAATTCTAAGTAAAAGTTAAGAAATATTATATTATCAATTATATTGACAGAAAACACTTTAAATCATTACATAACAGTTATTCCTAATAAATTACAAGAAGTATAGTAAACACAATAGAAGTCACTCACAGAAGTCACTGATAAAAGGAGGCAGATCATGTACTTTGGTGTCAAACCTCATTTGAAGAAAAAAATCTTCAAATATACTTCAAGAACACAGAATGAATACTTGTATTTTCTATAAGAGGTCAAGCCTTTAAAATTAAAATTTTAAAATAAACAGAAATGGCTACAGAAAAAGCCCATGAAAATATCTAAATCAATCTTTTAAATCTTAAAAAAATGCTCTTAGCAAATCTAATAAAGAGTTAAACACAACAAAAGTAGCAATAAACTGCCATTCAATTCAAGATCTACTACTAAATGCAAGGATCAAAACAATTTGAAAGATAGAGTACAAATATCTTTTAATGACCTAGTTAATTTCAAAATGTTTTAAAACAGAAAAAACATGAAGTCTTCCTGACTTCTCTTTTAGACTCACATAAATAAAAAGCAATAGAAATATATCAATTTCCTCTACTGAAGAGTTAAAGAAAAACTGAGATAAAAAAGTCAACAGCTTTATTATTTTCATTCTCATTAAAAAAAAAAAAAAAGAATAAACATCAAAACCATTTAGTTATGTTTGCTGACCAGCATCCTACAAATCTCACAGTATGAAGTTTTACTCAGATAAGCAGCTACTCTTTGAAACATACTTAAGAACACCATTTAAGACTTCAAATCTATTATAATTTACTTACACCTAGAAAATACTGCCATATGATTTTTTCTTTATAATAAAAATACAGTTCTAATTGCTTTCTCTAAACTGTCCAAATAATATACTAATTATAAATCTTATTCTATTTCAAAATACTTAAAGAGTATGGTTATCCTTATTCTCAATAAATTTATATGCATAAATCTATGGTAATACTATTTAACTAGAACATTATTACTAAAAAAAATTTTAAAAAAGAACATTATAACTTACATCATCACTCTGCTGGGCTTCTTGCATAACAAATTCTCGGACCATGGATGGACTAAACTCTACTAGATAAGAAAATATATCTGTAGCAGCAGACCTGACCTGCAAATCATCCATTCCCTGAATAAAAGAAAAATTTACTTAAATACATCTTGTAAAACAGCATAATCTTACAATAAAATTTACTATGTAAGGTTTGTACATTATTCTTTGTACCGAGGGGAAGATAAAACCCTGTACTGTACATGAATAATACAATGTAGAAACAAAAAAAAAAATGTTTTATGTTACTGATAATTTCTGTTGTTCCCATCACCCTGTCATTCTGAATATACTTCTTAAAAATGTGTCCTCTCCTTTTCCTTCCTGAACAAATATTAAATCTTTAGAGTTGGAAGTATTTAATAATTAGCTTCTAGAGAGACAACATGGTGTAGTAGATAGAAAATAAGGCTCAGAATAAGGAGGATCTGAGCTTAATTGACATCTGACACATCCTAGTTTTGTAATCCAGGGAAAATCATTAGAACGTTCACTTCCACCAAGCAAATCTCTAAGACTGTAAGTTGTAAAACAGCTGCCAGTGTGCATCGATAGTAGTAGTTTCTCCATCAAGAATTTACATCCTGCCACCACTTTCCTTCCTGTGTAACTGGTGGTGGTGTGGATAGAGTGCTGGACTTGGAGTTAGGAAGAATGAATACAAATTTAGCCTCAAACATTTATCCTGTGTTCTCAAGCAAGTTGCTTAACCTCTCTTTGCCTCAGCTTCCTCAACTGTAAAATAGGAATCATAATAGCACCTACCTCCCATGGTTGTTGTGAAGATCAAATGAGTTAATATTTGTAAAAGCACTTAGTACAGTGTCTGGTACATAGCAGGTGGCTATGTAGATGTATAACTGCTTATCTCCTTCCTCCTACCTCTCTATCCCCAGGTTTTTAGAAATTTCTTGCTCCTGATTTTTCCATTTTTACCATAAAAAGAACAAATATCAATTAATTAGATTATGTATTCTTGAATTTGAAAAGGAGCATGGCATAACTGATAGAGAGCTGGTCCCAGGGTCAGGAAGACTTGGGTTCAAGTCTCATAGCTAACACATATTGACTTTGGGACCACCGGCAATTTATATATAATGTCTTGGTGTTTCAGACAATTTCTGAGACTGCGAATCTCCATTGGTAGAGTAAACTCCTAAACAAGAACTCCCTATAGTATTGAAATCAAAGAACTAGTTAATTTTTTTTAAATTAACTCAAGAAATATTAAGTACCTACTCAGTGAAAGGCATTGTACTAAGCAAGAAAAGGCATAAATAAAAAAAGATAAATAAAAAAGTAATTCCTAACTTTAAGGAACTTCCTTATAAGCAAAGACTTAAATAGGAAATAAAATAATTTAAATTTCCGAATTTCCCGTCTCAAAATCCTAAGAAAACCTGAACTTAGTGGCCTCTCTATTGCTTAAAATTTGTCCTTACACTGATTCCTAAGTCATACTTCTAGCCTTTACAAAATTGGTCTTTTATCCTGGCTGGGTCTATTTTCTTCCTTCCTGGAGTTTTCTTCTTCTCTGATTATCCCTGATTGAATACTTTCAAAAACCATTTTGGGGAATTGTATATTTCTATAACTAAACTATTTTTTATATTATATATATATGTATGTATGTATGTATATGTGTATATGTATATAAACTATTTTACTTTTTGGAGGGGGGAAGGTAGGGCAATTGGGGTAAGTGACTTGCCCAAGGTCACACGGCTAGGAACTAAACTATTTAATGATTAGGGAGGGTATGACTGGTTTCTCTGGAGGATACTCAATGTTCATCCCTCACCTGAAGCCATTCACACACTAAAAGTCACAATTTTAAACAAAACCCCCCAAAAGTAAAACCTGCATAGTTGTTAATACTTCACCAACATTAGCAAAACAAAAATTGTGATTACAATAACTGCATTATAAAATATCACTCTATATCCAAAATGCATTGGTGATATAAATTTCATTAGTAAGATCTGTAACATCAATATAATAAACCCACAACTTCCAAAAGTATAAAGAAATTATATAGTTACCATTACAATTTCAAGAGCAGGAAGAATTCCCAATTTTGCCAAAGTTTTGAAAAATGCATCCCTGTTTTGTGGTTGTAATGTTTGAGAAAATGCACAGAACTCCTTGAAAAAATTAACCTGTAATGTGAGAAACCATAATAAGTTGACATGTATGAAGACAAACTTGTGAGCTCACTGGAATGTGTTACAGCAAAGGGAAGTCAGTATAATACTTTTTGGCCAAAACCCATATCTTTTATGTGGTATAAATGCACACAACTATGCGTATCACAGCTGCTGGGAACAGGCATCATCAACTGCCTTTCTCTGCAACTATTATCTTTTTATTATAAAAGAACCCCCTCACTTATAAATGCAAGTCTGATGGTTAGAATTCTAGATTCCAATTAAGTGAAGCAAAGAGCATTGTGGAATAGTTCAGTAAAAACCACACAGACTGCAAGCCAGGATGCCTAGGTTAGAGACTCCACTCTAATATTTACTAGGTATGTAACTTTGAGCAAGTCATTTAACCTCTGTAGGCTTCAGTTACTTTATCTGTAAAATGAGAAGGCTTAAAATAGATGATTCCTAACATCCCCGTGGGTAATAACATTCTAAAAATGAATAATTAAAAAGAAAGCCTACTAGATAAATATTTCATTGTTTAGGCTGGTTTTCAATCTACTACAGGCATCAGAGCAGACAAATTCCATGGGTGGTAGACTTTTAAGGACAAAATCCTGGCAGATTCCAATTTACAAATGAGTTGTATTCCAAAAGTTCACTTGTAAACTAGAAGCCTAAGGCTCAGAATTCATGAATTCCTAGAAAAAAAGTTACCAAAAAAGCGGACAAATTACCAGCATTATATGTGGAAGCCTGTATATAATCCAACATAGTTTAAGTACCTAGTGCTAGATTCATATATTTAGGTCCTAGGAACAAGGAACCATGATGTGTGCAGGAAGAAAAATAAAGTTTTCTTCTTTCTCGAATATAAAATTAGTCCTAGTAAAAATTTTGAAGTTAGCAAATTTCATCTTTGTACTCCTTCCCTAAATGCAAGAATACCTCCCTCTTGGACCTATATGCTGCTGTAACTCTAACTCCTGTCCTCAACCTTACCAATGTTGCCCTTTGCTGCTAAACAAATTGTCTATTTCCTGAGTACAGCTGACGGAAATTAAGTACTGTATTAGGAAGAAAGAAAATGTTAATGTAATAAAGTATTTGCTTTAATACTGAGGTTTTTAATGATGCTTTATTACATGCCTCCAAGAGATTTTATATTTTGAAAAGATGTTTATATCTAAATTTCTGGCAGCATAATAGAAGTGTGTTTAAAAATTTACTGTGATGTAATATGTTAGGAAGAAACAAGTTACCCCAGAGGCATACTATCCTCTTCTTTAAGCTTTTGCTTTTCCCTCACTTCCAAAACCACAGAAAATCTAAGTGATTTAAATTTTTGCAAAATTGTTTCCAAGGCAGCAGCAAGGAGTTTTGCCATTCTAAGACAAAGTAGAAAGAAAGATAGAGGCAACTATCTCTACATACAGGATATTTGCAAGTCTGTTGTTTGTGTGATGGGACAATTCGCACTGGAAAGTGCTCTAGAGATTATGGATCATCCTAAAGACATGTTGGTGGATCTGTAATTTCATACATATGGATACTGCTAACACGAAAGGAGATTACAATTCTTTTTAGCCTATGTGATTCTTTTCTATGTCTTTCCATAAAACACCCAACATGCTAAAGGACTTCTGATTATTTTAATGTTTCAGTAGTACTAATGTAGCAATCTAACTGTCCACTTTGTGTCTCAGGCTCACTACTATGACTGGCCCACTTCCTTTTAGTTTTTTCACCGTAATCTTTTTATGCCACTTCTTGCACAAAAGCTTTTGTTCAGATATAAAAGAACTGGAATGGAATCCTGGCTCCAATAAATGCTACATGCGTAGACTTGAGCAAGTCACATCATCTGCCTGGGTCTCTATATCACCATCAGTAATCAAGCATTTAAAATGTGTTAGGTGCCATGCACTGTTTTCTAGCTGAGAGACACAGATACAAAAATGAAACAATCTCTGCCCTCTTAAATTTTCTCAGGGAAGAAATGAGGAGAATGGACCAGGAAACATTTAAAGTAACCTCCAGTTCTGAATCCTTTGATTCTATGGGGTGTTTCATTAAGTCTAACCACAAAGCATCACCAGAAGAATACACAAGTGATAAAGAAAAGGGTCTTTGTGACAGTGAGCAGTTTGTGATCACTAAAAAGCACATCCTACTTTCCCCAAAAAACAACCCATCCAAATAACCACTACCTGCTCAATTCTGGACCCAGCTCCTTTTCAATCAAATTAAGACCCAGCCAGCAGCATTCATGTCTGGGGAAGAAAGTGAAGACTTTTAGGAGTATAGGTGGTATTTTAAAAAATCATTGCCACCAATCAAAGGCAAGGATTTCAGAAGAAATGGCAGATTTGAGAAGTAATCAGCTGGTTATTAAGATGGTTTCTGAAAACAGGATTTGTATTTCTGGACCATATTAAAAATACTCAGGAATGATAAGTGAGAAGCAAAGGATGAAGTGTATACCACAGGGGCTAGAAAAGATACATTTGCCTGCCTTGTAAATCCCATCAAAGGGTTTTAAACTGAAAAGGAAGAGGAACAACCTGAGTAAAAGAGGAAATAGCTAAATTACTGAAAAAAGAAGATACCCAGAAAGTCACAGGAAATAAAATCTAACAGACAGAAATAAGTGTGATGTCCATATACAAGTATATCAAACATATTCAGTGCAAAGCAAACTAGAGATCAAAACTTAAGGTGCCAAATTTGAACTCAGAGATATAATAAAAATGAGGAGGTTGGTCTGGGTAACCTCTAAGGTCCTTTCCATCTCTACACCCAAGAGCCTATGATTCTCATTCCTCTCATTTTTGCCTGAAGCCTAAGATTGCATTCACTTTTTGAGAGAACACATGGCCTAGTGGGTAGAGAGAACTGGTTTGTGAATCACAAGTCCTGGGTCTGAATCCCACCTTAGATACTTACTATGTATCTAAGCTGTGTGACCCAAGGCAAATCACTGAATCTCTCTGAGTTCTGAGTTCCTGATTTATTTATAATCACAGCTGACATTTTAAACATTGTTTTAAGATTTGTATTTTACTTTTATTAACATATTTGATCTTCATAACAACTGCAGAGACCACATGGCTAGAAAGAGGAAACAGATGAAGAGGTCAGGAAACACAAGGCTGGCACACAGGCTTTATTATAACAGTAATGAGAGACTTCAATTATCAAGATTTTTCCAGGAGCTCTCTCTCTATCTCTCTGCCAAAAGCTAATAATAATCTTTATTTGCATCAAGAGCATCTAATAATTATATTTATTTGCTTTAATAATTTTATTCTTTAGAAGTAGAGGAACCAAGAAAAGGGAACAACTTCTGGGTCTGATTCATATCAAGAAGGAAAAGTGAAGGAAAAGCTAGGATAGAAATGATGAGACCTTTGCAGAGAAATGAATACTTTTATCTTAGAATTTATGATAGAAATGAAGAAGAAAACCTTAAGTCAAATATGAACCTTAGATTTTAGTAAAGTAGATTTCAAATGTTCAGAGAAAGGAAGGCAAGTGTATTTCACAGTCTAAAATTCTCTGGATAAAGTCAGCTCAGGAGGGATGGGATACTCTCAAGAATGAAAATTTTCATTCTGAAGAGACAAAAGGAAAAAAAATCCAAGAGGGAATAAAAAGGATATGTAGAGAAGTAGATGCACAGGGAATTTACCAAGCAACAAAGAATTTTAAAAGATAACTATACAAAAACAATACACGGAAAAGATGACCAAAATCACTAATAAGAGAAAGACAAATCAAAACAAGCATGAGGTTTCACCTCATACCCAGCAAACTGGCAAAGATGATAAAGTATGAACACAGTCAACATTTGAGGAGTTATAGAAAGACAGGCATATTACTCCATTTGTTAATGAAACTATGAATTAGCAAAATACTGGAAAGCAGTCTGGAATTGCAAATCAACTACCTAAAATCTTAGACCCAGAGATTCCACTACTAGGCATATTCCAAGGAGTTCACTGACAAAAAGAAATGCTAAAAATTTGTAGTAGCACCTTTTGTGGTGGCAAAGAACTGAAAACAAAGTAGATGCCCATCAACTGGGAAATGGCTTAAAAAAAAATTCTGCTACACAAATGTAATAGGTTATTACCATGCTGTAAGAAACAATGAATTTGGTGAATACAGAAAAATCATGGTAACATTTACATAACTGAGAGGAAAACAGAGCCAAGGAAACAACATACATATAGCAATGTAAATGGAAGAACCACCACAAAGAAACTGAAAATGAATACTGAAAAATTACAAAGAATAACCTTGGTCTCAATGAAGAGATAAGAAGATATTCCCAACTCCCCACCCCAGTCTGGTCAGTCCAGTCCTTTGCAAAGGGCGGTCCACTGGTACTGTATATTACATATGTTGTCAGATTTTTTTTGATGGTTCTGATCAGTTTTGCTGAATTTGCTTTCTCTTTTCCTCTTAAAAAAAATTCTCATTCAGTCTTAGTTTAAAAAGACTAGAGGAGGGAGATTTAGCAACGATGTTGCCAAATAGTCCAGCGTTTGATGGAAAATACAAATTACCTAGAAGAAAACTCCTTATGGGATAAGAATGTTGGGAAAGCAGTATGGCAGAAATTGGGCCTAGATCACTATATTCTACCATATTCTACAATACATTCTAAATGGATATGCAACCTTAATATTAAAGATTATAGTATAAAAAAATTAGAATAAAAGCAAATCATATACCTCTCACTGGGTAAGACATGTATCCTTAGCCAAACAAGAGATAGAAGTAATTACAAAAGATAAAATAAATATCTTT
This sequence comes from Petaurus breviceps papuanus, assembly GCF_028583685.1. Taxonomy (NCBI): domain Eukaryota; kingdom Metazoa; phylum Chordata; class Mammalia; order Diprotodontia; family Petauridae; genus Petaurus; species Petaurus breviceps. Next base: position 21,647,760 of record NW_027187358.1, read on the forward strand.
GATTACTTGAAACAGGAAAGCCTCTTCACAAACAAAATTAATTCACTTAGAGTAAGGGAAGTGGTCTGAGTAAAAAAATCTTTGTATCAAATTTCTCTGATAAGGATGTAGTATCCAAGAAATATAAATAAATATAAATAAGAAATGAAAATTAAAAAATATAAGACTAACAACCGTTCTCCAACAGAAGTGGTCAAAGGATATAAACAAACAGTTCTCAAACGAAGGGTAGAAAAGTATTTAATAACTACATGAACAAATGTTCCAAATGACTAATAAGAAAAACGAAAATCAAAACAGCCTTTAGGTATCATCTCACACCCTGAAAACTGGCAAAGATGACAAAAAATGTCAACAGTCAATTTGGAAGGTCTGTGAAATAATGGGTACTCTAATAAACTGTTAGCGGAGCTGTAAAATGGCACAACCATTTCTGGGAAGCAATTTGGAATTATGTAAATAAAGTGACTAAAATTTCCATATCCTTTCACCTAGAGATTTCATTAGTGGACTTATACCCCAAGAAAGACATTGTTAAGGGAAAAGTCCATGTATACACCAAAATATTTACAGCAATACTTTTTATATGATAGCAAAGATTTGGAAAACAAAATAAATGCCTATCTATTGGGGAATGGCTAAATAAACTGTGGTACAAGAATGGAATATTATGCTGTAAGAAATGATGTGTGTAATGAATACAGAGAAAAATGGAAAGATCTACACAAACTGATGCAGAGCAAAGTAAGCAGAATCAAGAAACAATATGCATAGAAACTAAAACAATGTAAATGAAAAGAACCACACATTAAAAACCAAAAGTGAATGTAACAAAATTATAAAAGGTCAAAGAGAACTTGAATGAAGAAAAATGAGAAAACATCCTCAACCTAATGCTTCACAAAGGTGGGAGTCCACGTGTTACAATTGCCCATTTTTTCAATTTATCAATCAGTTGTGTTGATTCTCCCTCCCCCTTTTTAAATACTATTAGTTATATAAGTTGGCTCTCTGGGAGGGATAAAGGGAAGTATAATTGGGATAACTATGATAAGAAATAAGATATCAATAAAAAGTTTTTAAAAATTCTTTGTTCTAAGGGACATTTCTCTGAGAGGAGGGATGAAAAGGAATACTAAGAAATCTGGTTGATGAAAAAGAAAATAAGATTTAAAAAAAATCTATTTTTAGAAAAGACAAGTACATAAGATGGAAGCAAGCGCAGGTAATGGAATTTGAATTCAAAAGCATGGCACCAGAAAGTAGAAACAGCATTAAGAATATGAAATCCTGGAATAAACTAGGGCTGACTATGAATGCTAAAGTAAACAAAATTACTTTTTCTAGTTATCTTTAAAAAAATAAGAGGTAAAGGACTACCGCCTGGGGTGGTTTAGAAAAAGCAAAACTGCAAAACTTAATATTTGTTTTCTGTGATCAGGAAAATAATCTATGTAGTATTCAGAATAAAGGAAAAATGGCTAATAGGGAGCTGAAACCCAAGATAAACAGGGAGATAAGAGAGCACCTAATTATACTTGATGAGTTAAAGTTACCAAACACAAATGAATTAAGTCCCAGGGTATGAAGCCAATTGCTGGGAGTTATATCCTTAGTGCCTGGCACTTAATAACTGTTTGTGGATTGATACGATTTCTCAGCTTTTGCCAGTGATCTAGGATAGACCCTGGAGATCAGGAAAGGTAACAAAAACCTAGAGAAGGCTAAGTATCACTTTTTAAAAAATGGAATTAAGTTTGATAGTGCAGTGAACTTAATTTGGAATCCTAGAAAAATTCTAAAACATATCTTTAAAGGAATAGTTACCAAACCACTTAGAAGAGGAAGAGGTGATCATAAAGCTAGCAAAACTTCATCAAGAACAGATTGGGCCCAGACCAAACTCATTACCTTTTTGGATAGTTATTATGCCAGTAGACGGATGAAATATTATATCAGTTTTACCCAGACATTAGCAAAGCATATGACAGTATTTTATGCTATTCTTATGGAAAGGGAGTAACAGGCAACTAGATAGCACAATGGATAAATAGTAGGTATAGTCAGGAAGACCTTAGTTGAAATCCAGACTGATACCAAGTAGCTGTGTGACTCTCAGCAAGTCATTTAACCTGCCTGCCTTATTTTCCCTACCTATAAAATAAGTACAATAATAGGACCTGCCTCTTAAGAGGTTGTTGTGAGGACCAAATGAGATAATTGTAAAGCCTTCAGCAACAATGTCTGATACAAAATAAGTGCTATATAAATGTTAGTTATTATTATTACTATTATCATCATCATCACTAGAAATTAACTAATTATTAGAGTTAACTAGATTTGGAATTACTAGAATGTTCAGACCCAAAGAGTGATCATTAAAAGGATAATACTAAAGGAAATCCTTTATGATACTGTTGGTTCATACTGAGTTTGTCGTCTACTACATCCTCCAATTGGATGAACCTCTATCTAGCTAGACTTGCCCTATTTTGTTCATAAATCCAACTTTTATAATCCATGTAAGGTTTTTTTACGTGACCTTGTTAAACTTCAGCTTAAATAGCACAGGACCAAGTAGAGATCCTTAAGGGCACTCTGGAGGAAACCTCTCAAGATGGCATGAACCATTAATGTCTACCTTTTGCATATGGACATTCTACTAGTTCCAATCTACTTAACTCTAACATTGCCTAGTTCATATCTCTTTATTTCCATAAGAATGACATTAAGAAACTGTTTAAAAAAAAAAAGGTAAAATTGAATTTAGGCTGCATTAAGAGAAGCACAATATGCAGGAATTAGGAAATGACATGTATACCATATTCTGCTGTGGTCAAGTTACATCTGGAGAACTGTGTTAAGTTCTGTGTATATTTGTACAAGGAGGCTGGTAAGGATCTAGAAAGAGGTCATCAGAATGCAGAAGGATTTCCAGAGCATATCATATGGGGACTGAATGAAGGAGATGGAGGTGTTTGATAATGAAAAGATGTCCTAGAGGGGGCATGATAGTTGTTTTCAAGAATGTTAAGGTTTACTATGTGGAAGAGGAGTTTTAAACTTGTTCTGGGGGCAACAGGGGACAGAACTAGGGACAACTATTATAAGCCCCTAAGAAGCAAATGCAGCATTGATAGAAGGAAAAACTATATAACAATTAGAGCTACTGAAAGTCGATAGATTGCACCTAAGCAAAATTTAGATGAATAATAATCAGCTTATTGAAGAGGAGACTTATTTAGGTACTGACTGTGTATAGATGGTCTCTGAACTGCCTTCTAATTCAGATTCTATAATTCTCTGGGCAAATAATACATTTTGTGATTTGACTGTTACAGTATGGATGGTTGGACCTATATTTTTTGTACTGCTATAGATTTTATTAAGCAGGTTTTTGTAGTATTCTAGGTCTTGATACACTATCACCAAAAAGGAGACCTTGGAACACTTTAATCAACTGTGGGTACTTTTACTTGGATTCTATGTAGGTCATTTTCCATGACATTGCAAAACATCTTAGGTAAATTATGATTCACTTGACATGATCTCAGTCTATTTTTGAACAAAGTTATTTCCATACTTAGGTCTGTCATAGTCTATATATGATGTTTAATATATATATGAGAAACTTTTTTTGAGAAGAACCTTCAAAGCTACATTTTATTTTACCAACTTAAATATTTTGAAAAATAGACACAATGTGGTTTATATTTTTGGCTGATCTCAATTACATGATCATGAAGATGTGGTGTGCTTCGGGAAGATATCTATGAAAGCTTTCCTGTTCTTTTTTTTTTTTTATCAAGGATACTTCAATGTTAAGTATAGACCATTTTCATAAAGATTATAGAGATGAGAAACTAGGCATATAAGTCAGTAGTTAGTGATACCTTTTTGGTTGTCTTGCAGGGGCAGGGAGATAAACCACTGTCTGTGATCTTTTGTATTCTTTCATAATCTTCCCTCTTAGAGCTATCTTGAAAAATGATTGAATGCCTTTAAAATTATGTCACCTCCTGCAAGTATTTCTTCTGTAATTTTTTTGTTCAGGTCAAAGCACTCTTCCTAACTTTATCTTTTTAATGCCAATGCCATTTCCTCATATAGTACATTGGCTTGTGATCTACTGCCACAGTCTTCAAGAACAAAGGATCACTTCCATACCAGGATGAAGCATCAAAGAAGGACTTTTGTGAAAGAGTCCTCGAGATAATAAACCCCCTCTGAAGCATCTTAAAGAAACACATGAAAATGAAACCATCAATGGAAAATGAGTCAAATAATATATTTGCTATCTTCCCTAACTCCCTCCACCCTAAACCCCATCCTCAACAGTATAAAAATGCAAAATCAAAACAATTTAGTCAGATGAGTATTTGTATATTTATGACTTCTAGAATCACATTTTAGAGCTAGAATGGACTTTGAAAATTATTTACTCCAACTCCCTCATTTTATTGACGAGGAACCAATTTTACTAAACAATTTTTAGCTTTGTTATTTGTGATATATTTAAACTCTGCAGCTAGGAAAAATTATGGATTTTCAATATTAAAGGCACCTCTACATTCAACGATATCTGTGTAACACAGAGAATCAGAGTTGGAAGGAACCTCAGCAATGACAGACCAGCTCATTCATAAGTAAGAACCTAGCTTTTCCTAAAAGATCTCTATGGAAGGGAAGTAAATCACTACCTCCTCAGGTAATCAATTCTATTTTTGGATGGTTCTTAGTGTTAGAAGGTTCTTCCTTAAATTGGGCTGATTCTATAACTTCCTAATATATGAGGTTTTCTACAACTTATTGAAGATAGCTATCATGTATAACCCAAACCATACTATTCAGGTTAAAATTTCTCAGCTTTCTTAATCAATCCTGACAGACCATGATCTTGAAGCTCTTGAGGACAGTGGGCATTCTTCAGCATATCAATGTCTTTCCAAAAATGCAGGACCCAGAATTAAATTTAAGATTCCAGATATAGTCTGACCAGCACAGAGCACATCAACATTATCACCTTTCTCTTTCTGGACACTATATATCTCCTAATGAAACCTTAGAATCACTGCTGATTCATCCTGAATTTGCAGTTCTCTAAAACTGAAGAGATTTTTTTCAAATGAATTATAAAGCAATGCATCATTTACCTCATACTTGAGAAATTTATTTATTTTTTAAATATAAGGCTTTACATTAATCCCTATTAAAATTCAGCTTACTGGATAATCAGTTGTTCAACGCCTCTTCAACTTCCCAATGTCTTTTTGAATTTTGATTCTGTTATCTACTCTATTAGCTATCTCTTCCAAATGTGTGTCATTTGCAGATTTGATAAGCATGCCATCTATGTCTTAAAACTGTTAATAAAAATGTTAAAGAGCACAAGGCCAGGCACATATCCCTGGACTACTCCACAAGAGACCTACCAAGCTGACCTGAAACAATTAACAATTATTTTTTGAGTCTGGCCATCTGACTAGTTCCACAGACACCTAGTCCTTTCCTTTTCCCACATCTCTCCTTTTTCATAGTTTTCTCAGTAACACGGTATATGTAATTAATCTGGGTCTGATAACTAAGCCAATAAGTGCAATTAGGTGCTCTCTTATTATCTCCTTATTTATCTTGAATTTTGACTTTCTGACATTTTTGTTCTTTCTTTTCCAGGTTAAAGATTATTTTCCTTAGCAGAGGAAACAACTAAAATAAGACTTAAGTTGTCTGTCTTCTATTTTCAGTTATCTTTGTACAAATCAATTTATATGGTAATTTCCCTTCGCAAATCTCTTCTCCCTAATATAGCTTTAAAAATTAAAAACCCAAACTTTTATGTCCAAGCATAAAATTTAAAAAATTAACATCAAACTATGAGAAAAATTGCTTTTATATAGCTTGATTAAAACTCATACCTTCAATCTCTTTGTGATAATATGAAATAGAACAGATTATACTTTTTATAGTAGTCCTTAATTTAAAAACCAAAAAAGTATTGATATTAAAGAACAACGGCTCTCGAATTCAGCTATTCTGAACTTCAGGAATTAATAACTTACCAATTCACGCCGTTTATCATCATCTGTAGCTTCATCTGTTAACTGTGCAAAAACTTCAGACAAAAATTTCTCATCTTCCTGCATGATAAATAACAATTACTATAAAATATTAACAAAACATGATTTAGAAATATAATAGGATTTCTTAAAGCAACAGCACTTACATTAAACCATATATCACATTTCAGAGTGGATGTAAAATTCCAGGGTACTTCCAAATTAACAAGCTCTCTCTATTTATCATTCAGGTGTAAAACCACCAGAATTTAACAATACCATACTTAGTCAATAATTCCAAACTATTAGGAATAAAATGATTATACAGATTTGATTACATGGTTACTGATGTCTCTTAACTCTCAAAACTCTGTAATTAAGATTCATAAAGCAAAAAGGTTTTTGAGTGGCCAAGAAGAGGGCAAAAGTCATGAACATTTCACTCACAGGTGATAACATTTAACTTCTTACTCAGATATACTTTAGCCTAAACACAAGCTTAACAAAATAGATTATACAATTGTTTCTCAGGTCACAACAGATTATAAAGTGGGGGTGATATGGAGAAGTGATAATAGAAAGAACAAATGTTGATAGCCTGACCTTGAGGAAAGACAGAAAAACTATCAAAAACAGACACAACGACTAAAAAGCAGTATTACTCTGGAGCCATTTAGTGTAACAGCAAATAACACCTTTTACAGTAACACAGTATAATAACTGATATTTATAATGATAAGTCTGAGTTACAAAGAATTAAGGAAAGTATATAACATACAAATTTCCACAAAAATTGCTTTAAAAGTTTTGGCATTTTGGGGGTTTGGAATATTCATGTAGATAACCACCTCATTCTTCAAATAACTAGTTAAATAAGATATTACCGTATAATTTTATAAAGATTGCAACACAGTTACAGAGTTACTTATATCTTCATGTAAGCAAAATCAAATTACACTATGACCTTCAAAATATTAGGGATGTAGTTCAAACACTTCCACCAGCTCTCACTTGGGAAGTCAACATCACAGATGTTAAACCATGTTCATGGTGTGTGAGTGCATGCACACAAACACACAGAGACACTGTCAGAAACTAAACACTGGGAAAATAAATCATTGGTATGACCCAGTATGACACTTTAGTTATACTAATGTATCAATTCATTTTGAGCCTTATTTTAATCATCTAAAATAAAGAGTTTCACTAAGGCAGCTTTTATTTGTCTACAAAGTGATTCTTTCAAACCTCAAGGGATGCTCAAGTTATATAACCTCTCTGTGCCTCAGTTTCCTCATTTGTAAAAATGAGAGTATTAGACTTGATAGCTTTAAATATATGATCCTATGATTCTTAAGTTTCAGCAGGATGCATTTTATGATAATATAAATTTTGATCATAGTCTGTAACTCTTTTCAACCAATCTCTTCCACCTCCACCCTCATCCCATTTCTTTCCAGGCTGAAAAGTCCTAGTCATTTCTTTTGATAAGACTTTCACATAAAAAAATGCTCTATTCCTTTTATCATTTTGGTTGTCTTTTGCTTTATCCTCCCCAGATCCATCACATCATTCTTCCAATTGCATTAAATAAAACCACAGAAAGGATTGTAGATCTATCAAAGTTTTAAAAAAGAAAAAAAATTGTTTGCAAAGTTATTTCTGGCAGTATATCTTTTTTTTTTTTTTACAATAACAGTACATAGGGTTGACCTAGTTAGGGAGCCAACAGCCTAACCTGATGGACACCTATCTCAGAGTAGTATACTTTTAAGTACAATTTGAGTTACTTTTCCCTTAATTCTTAAACCTCAAATTATTAAAAGTTGCCAAATTTGCTTCTGTACGCCTTAATTTTGTTTTCTTGCAGATCTTTATGAATTTCTTTTCATTAATTAATATAAAAGAACTCTAAAATCAAATCCAATTTTTTTGAGACAGGGATTATATATTTTGTCTTTTATGGCTCAACTAGGAGAAAAAACTATGACTGGACATTTCCCTCCCAACACCAATAAAGAGTTTATGTTAATTACTAGGTCTATACCCAAAGAGGCCAAAGAAAGAGGAAATGAACCCATACATGCTAAAATAATTATAGCTACTCTTTCTTAGGTGACAGATCTAGAAAATGATAGGGTGCCTACCAAATGGGGAATGGCTGAACAAGTTATGGCATATGAATATGACAGAATACTACTATGCTGTAAAAAGGGATGGTAATCAGAAACCTGGGAAGACTTGTATGAATTGATGGAGAATGAAGAGAACAGAATCAGGAGAATATTTTATACAATATCAATAAAATACTTAGGAACTCTGATAAGCATAATGACTATCCACAACTCCAGAGGACTATTGATGAAAAACATGCTATCCACCTTCTCAGTAGAGAGGTGATAGACTAAGTGTAAATGAAGACATTTGTTTTTTTTTTTTTGGGGGGGGGGGATGGTCAATGGAGGACTTTGTTTTGTTTGATTAAACATCTTAATAAAAAGGGGTTTGGTATTTTTTTTGCTTTTTTGGTAGGGGAGTGGAGGATGGTGGAGTATGGATGGAAGGGAGAGAAAATGGATAAGATAAGATTTAATTTTTAAAAACCTGTGTTGAGGTAGCTATAGTCCCTTGCCTGTTGCCTTCTGTGCTAACATTAAGGATGCAATATGTAATGGAAGAGCATATATTCTGCCAAAAAGCTAAAAGTTCTTTCTAGGATTCAAACCTGTGACCTTGGCTTCATTTCATCAGTCTTATCGATTAAAGGCAGATGAAAGTTGGCATTTCCAAGTCACATTCTACAATTCAACAGAGGCACCTCCTCTGCACTACATTAAAAATTCAAAAGTTATTCTCAATCACAGTTTAGAGACATTATGACTAATAAAAATCATTAAAGGATACTTCTCATAAAATTCCTGGTTCTAGCCATATTTCTTGGTAGTATCTTCTCAATTTGTAAAATTTATTGAATCAATATGACTCCTGAAAAGGACAAAACTTCAACATTAAAAGGGGATGGCCGAATCATAGGGGATAAAAATTATGATACTCAGGAAAGGAGGAAAACTACACATCAAGAAACCTGGACTTTCCATTTCAGTGGCCCACTTATTGATACCCTGAGCACAGTATGAATTATCAAAACTAGAGAAGATCAGTGCAAATTTCTAAGAGAGGGGTGGGGGTGGAAGCAGTGGTGATAGGAAGGCACTTTTTCTTCACAGAATCATAATAAACCTAGGCTTTTTCAGACCAAAAAGGCCAAGCCCTAAGTGAAGTCAGGTAGCTTGATTTCAGAAAAGAATAGGGTTGCACCTAGGAGTCATCTGCATAAAGATGACAAATGAACTGAAGTCACCAAGAAGAGAGAGGGAAAGGGGCTCACAAAAGAACTGTGAGATATACTCACAGTTAAAGGACTGCCTATGAGTGATGATACAACAGAGGAGAGAGATGGAAATCTGTGTGTGTGTGTGTGTGTGTGTGTGTGTGTGTGTGTGTGTGTGTGT